>NC_135235.1:376704744-377031411 GCF_051348905.1 Ranitomeya variabilis | reverse complement strand
TGCGACACTCGTTTTCAAGGTCCTAGCCGATGAGAAGGAGGAACCACTGATGTCGTCCCCTGAGGTGAAGAATGTGCTGGCTGGCAGCTCACCAGTTCCTGATTGAACAGGGGAAATGGAACAGCTGTGTGAGACAGGGCGTGTGGCTGCGAAGCCCTGGGAAGTGATGCCCGCAGAGCCTGGCGCAGATGACAAACAGTCCGGCCTGCATGGTCTTAATTCATCTGACTCAAGCTTCAACGAGAATGCTCCTGTCAAAGAGAGGGGGAGCTATGGAGAAGAATTGCTTGTACTAAGCCCCCAAACTGAGGAGCCCGAGCAAGAAGTCCCTAAAGTTTCCGATAACGGCAAGGAAGAGGATGAATCATCTACGCAGACATCTGCTAGCGGCAAAGCTAAGAAGAAGAAGAAAAAGAAGAAGAGGCCAGCAGTTGTCGATGAAGCGGAGAAGGCATATCTCAACCTGACCGATGAACAACTCCTAGACCATTTAGTTTGGCAGTATGTGAATGAAGAAAGGCAGAAGGAGATGCGAGAATTGCAGTTATCTGACTCCCCTCAAAAGAAGAAAGAGAAGCATGAAGAGTCCTCGCCCGTGGAATGACGAGATTCAAGAGAGGGGGAATGTAAGGAGGTTGCTTTCCCTGCTCCTTACCTGGAACCACTTAGTCAGACAGCTGGGTTGTCAGGGGGGGAAGACCTTCTGCCCTGGACAGAAGGGACCATGTGACTGCAGGGGGAGAGAGGAAGAGAGGGGGGCATGGTGAGAAAAGTGCGGGAGAGCAGAGCGCGCCAGATAGAGGGGACAGCGTGCCAGGGAGAAAGCAGGCTGCAGCGCCGCGCTCCCCATGATAGAGTGCTCCCCATGAGGGCACTAAGGCTGGAGTGAGAGTGGGTACTTGGAAGACTCCATAATCAGAGACGACGTATCCCCTTACAGTGACCTGAGCGCGCAGCCCCGGTGACCGCACTGACAAGCCAGGACCCCTGAGTGTGACTAAGGAAACTGCTCAGTGTGTGTGTATTTTTGCTGCAGAAAGAGAGAGACTGTCAGCCTGGTGCACAGAGACTCGCAGCAAAGTGGCTGTGTGATTTCCTGCTTGCAGCTTCACTGGGAGGAAAGTCTTAACCCTGGAGTTTCCAGTTTCCAGGAAACAGAGAAGAGACTTCGATCCCCTGGTCCCCGCAATATCAGTACAGAGACTGTGATTCTTGGTGAGAGACTTAACAGTGCGGAGCCCCTGATTCCTGGCTGTGCTGTAAAAGCTAAAGACTTCATCTTGTGAGTACATGAAAGCGGACTCTGCTGGTGACTGTACCCACGCTGGAATTAGGACCCTCCAGTCAGGACCTCCCTGGACTGATAAGTTGCAAGAACACTTGTGTCAGGGAGAGACTTGGTGAGCGAGAGCTAATAACCCGGGCTCCTGCAATTTCCCTAAGACTAGGGACATCCTGACTGACCCTCTACTTGAAGTTTACACTGATGGTGTGCATGTTCAGGCCTCGAACCTCACCCTAACTCCTGAGCTCAGCCCTAGGCTGAAACCTCCACCCACCACCCAGTGAAGATGTAATACTTAAATACCCACAGTTAGCACAGACAAGGATAAAGGAAAATATACACCACGCCACAGACACTCAGGAATACACTATAAATGTGCAGGGCAAAATAAAACACAAATATAGGAAGGAGTAAATAAGACGAAGGAATATACACCACCAGCAACGAATCTCCAACCACCAGCTCTCCACTCCAGACTGAGATAACAATGCAAGACAGAAGCTATAATCGGCGACGCCCAATGATCAGGAGAACTATTTAAAGGCCATGGAAATGGCCCAGCTTCCAATCCGAGGATCAGGTAAATTAACCCCGGAACAGCTAGACAAAATCTAGCAGACGCCAATAAGTAAATAGTGGTCAAAAGCGGAATTACCGCTGTCTGTCAGACGACCTGGTCTGAACAGCGTCCGACATGACAACTTGTTAACCCTTTTGTTTCGCTTTACTGTTTACTGTTTGATTTACCTCTATTAACTCCCTGTTTACTCCCTGTGAGAAGAATCTTACTCCTGTTAATAAGTTCCCCTCAACAGTTGGTCTGTCTGTTCCGTGGTGACATACTCAACCCTGCACTCTATTACATGTACACCTTCCTCTGTGTCACCGTGTAAGGTGCTATAGCGTTTGGGACGGGGCACCATAGTCTCATCAAGGTCAGATTCTGGCTCAGTACACTGCGAGGGCAATGTAGTGATCTGAGTCAATGGATCAGCATAATATTCTAGCTGTGGTTGTGCATCAGTGCACTCCATGTCCGATTCATCTTGTAATGGACAGTTAACAATTTCCCTTTCTAACCCAGGCACAGTATGTGTAAAGAGCTCCATGGAGTAACCTGTAGTGTCTCCTGACGCATCCTTCACTTTTGGTTTGGGTGAAGGACACAAGGAAACGTCTTGTTCATGACCGGGAGCATCCACTGACGACTCGCTGCTTTTATATTTGGAACTTTCTGAAGAGGAGGCGAAAGAGCTAGAGGCTGAGTCAGCAAGGAAAGCCAAAACTTTTTCCTGCTGCTCCGGCTTTAAAAGCTGTTTTCCTACTCCCAGATAAGGGAGCCTTCGAAGCCTTGTGTAGCCAGACGATGACACTGGCTCAACACCTCCAGCCTTAGGTGCTATTGTGCTTTTCCCACTACCACCAGATGCACCACCACCACCACCACCACCATCAGTACCAGCTAGCAACCTATGTCCACGGCCTCTTCCACCAGACTTCCTCATTTTTTGGAAAATCTAACCGAAATAACAACCGTTATATGGTACTGTAAAACAAGGTAGAAGGTGTATATAAACTTGTTGAGAATTTGAATCTCCCTTTTTTTTTTGGAGACTGAACCAAAACTGAGGCCCAGTGTATAAAACAACGCAATGTAAGTGGCAGAAAGTGGCTGGCTGATATACGACAAACTAACAGGACTGAAATATATCCACTTTGTGAGAATTTGAATCTCCCTTTTTTTTTTGGAGACTGAACCAAAACTGAGGCCCAGTGTATAAAACAACGCAATTTAAGTGGCAGAAAGTGGCTGGCTGATATACGACAAACTAACAGGACTGAAATATATCCACTTTGTGAGAATTTCAATCTCCCTTTTTTTTTTGGAGACTGAACCAAAACTGAGGCCCACTGTATAAAACAACGCAATGTATGTGGTAGAAAGTGGCTGGCTGATATATGAAAAAATACAAGGACTGTAGTACAATTTTAATCTCCCTACAATGATCTCAGGACAAGTATGGCAGCAATAAAAAGAACTGCTGCACACAAAAGTGTGGACAAATAAACAAGATAACTGTGCAGAAAGGAGCAACAGGATTTTTGCTTTTAAAAAAGCAGTTGGTTTGCACAGCAGCATGCAAACAGCAATGCAGCTATCAGGGAGCCTTATAAGGCAGCCTAATAAGCTACAGAGCTGATGCACAAAAATATAGCCTTCACTGTTCCTGCAAAAAAAAGGTGGTGTTGGACAGTGGAAATCGCTACAGCACAAGCAGTTTGGGGGTTAATCTTTCCTCCCTAACTACACTCACCGGCCACTTTATTAGGTACACCATGCTAGTAACGGGTTGGACCCCCTTTTGCCTTCCGAACTGCCTCAATTCTTCGTGGCATAGATTCAACCAGGTGCTGGAAGCATTCCTCAGAGATTTTGGTCCATATTGACATGATGGCATCACACAGTTGCCGCAGATTTGTCGGCTGCACATCCCAAAGATGCTCCATACAAGGCAGGATGGATCCATGCTTTCATGTTGTTTACGCCAAATTCTGACCCTACCATCCGAATGTCGCAGCAGAAATCGAGACTCATCAGACCAAGCAACGTTTTTCCAATCTTCTACTGTCCAATTTCGATGAGCTTGTACAAATTGTAGCCTCAGTTTCCTGTTCTTAGCTGAAAGGAGTGGTACCCGGTGTGGTCTTCTGCTGCTGTAGCCCATCTGCCTCAAAGTTCGACGCACTGTGCGTTCAGAGATGCTCTTAGGCCTACCTTGGTTGTAACGGGTGGCGATTTGAGTCACTGTTGCCTTTCTATCAGCTCGAACCAGTCTGCCCATTCTCCTCTGACCTCTGGCATCAACAAGGCATTTCCGCCCACAGAACTGCCGCTCACTGGATTTTTTTTCTTTTTCGGACCATTCTCTGTAAACCCTAGAGATGGTTGTGCGTGAAAATCCCAGTAGATCAGCAGTTTCTGAAATACTCAGACCAGCCCTTCTGGCACCAACAACCATGCCATGTTCAAAGGCGCTCAAATCACCTTTCTTCCCCATACTGATGCTCGGTTTGAACTGCAGGAGATTGTCTTGACCATGTCTACATGCCTAAATGCACTGAGTTGCCGCCATGTGATTGGCTGATTAGAAATTAAGTGTTAACAAGAAGTTGGACAGGTGTACCTAATAAAGTGGCCGGTGAGTGTATATCCCTTCTCCTGATGAAGCTGCAGCAATCTCTCCCTATGCTACGATCGGCAGAAGTAAGATGGCAGTCGGTGTGCACGCCCCTTTATAGCCCCTGTGACGCCGCAGAAAGCAAGCCAATCACTGTCATGCCCTTCTCTAAGATGGTGGCGACCGAGACCTATGTCATCATGCTGCCCACACTCTGCGTCCTCCTTCATTGGCTGAAAAATGGCGCTGAACGCGTCATACGAAACGCGACTTTGGCGCGCTGATCGCCGACTGCATGGCCGATCCCACACTAGGATCGGGTCGGGTTTCATGAAACCCGACTTTGCCGAAAGTCGGCGATTTTTGAATTTGTTTGACCCGTTTCGCTCAACCCTACAAATGAGGTATCGGTGTACTCAGGAGAAATTGCACAACAAATTTTAGGATCCAATCAACAAACAGGTGCTGCGCTAGCAGGAGGAACTGTGACTAGGAATACATCTCAGTCACCTACCTCACTGTTATGAACTGACGTGTCCACTTGGGACAATGGGCTGCTGCAGACCGTCCTCTTAGTGATGAAACTACATATAAGAAACTGTTGGGGGACCCCACGGATCGGTTCATTAAACAATTATTTGTATTGGCCTCTAAGGGTAAATCCCTAGGCATACTAAATAAAAAAGAGTTCCAGTTTGTGTACAATAAGACACCAAGTTTGGCGATCTTCTACCATATTCCAAAAATGCATAAAGATCCTGTGTGCCCACCAGGTAGACCCATTGTGTCGGAGATCAACTGCCTTACGGCAAATTTATCAAAGTACGTGGATATCCACTTGCAGAAATGCACTACACTCCTTCCAGCATACCTGAAGGATACAGGGGATACAATTAGGGCATTAGAAACTGTAAGGTGGTCTGGAGCACCTTAGATGTTAAATCGTTGTACACTATTATTGATCATGACAAGGGGTGCATAGCAGCGGAACATTTCCTCAAACGTTTGTCTATTTATGATGTTACTCAGGTCTCATTTATTGTTGAGAGTATTAAATTCATTTTAACCCATAATTATTTTATGTATAATAAACAATTTTATTTGCAAACCTGGGGCACTGCAATGGGGACGAAATTTGCCCCAAGTTATGCTAATGTTTACGTTGGATTATGGGAGGAGTCACACATTTATAGGGGGGGCCAATTACGCAAGGGCCTTATACTGTGGCGTCGCTTCATTGACGATGTGCTTTTTATATGGGAGGGGTCACAGATGGACTTACAAAGCTTTTTAACCGGGCTTAATGATAACGCCTTTGGCCTTGAATTCACCCCCACAATAAGTAGCACTGATATCAACTTTTTAGATTTGAATATTTTCGTAGATAACGAGAGGCTCTCCACTAAGTGCTACCGGAAGGAGGTTGATTGTAACAGCTATATACATACGGATAGTTGTCATCTACCAGCATGGTTGTTAAACATCCCAAAAAGTCAGTTCACACGTGTCAGAAGGAACTGTACTAGAGATCAGGATTATGATGTTGAATCTAAGTATTTGCTGGATCAGTTCACAAAAAAGGGTTATCATTTACCATTCCTTGAGGAGGCAAGGGAGAAGGCAAAAACTGTATCAAGAACTCATTTGGTCCATGGCGTTAAACCGAGAAATGGGGCTCGTTGTATAGCAGAGGAAATCGGAAACCTTCCGTTTATCACTCAATTTCATGTTAACAGGAAAAAATTCACTAACATCATCCAGAAACATTGGTCCATCTTAAAAGA
The DNA here is from genome assembly GCF_051348905.1 of Ranitomeya variabilis. Lineage (NCBI taxonomy): Eukaryota > Metazoa > Chordata > Amphibia > Anura > Dendrobatidae > Ranitomeya > Ranitomeya variabilis. The sequence goes on along the minus strand of NC_135235.1, from coordinate 377,025,163 downwards.
GGACAAGAATGTGGGGAAATTATTACCGGTGAATCCCAGGTTCATTTATAGAAGGGTCCAAAATATCGGGAGTATTATGGCCCCCACCATGAAAATGGGTATGGGGGGTCAGGGACATAAACCTATGGGCCACCCACAGTCCATGAATATAGGGTTTACTAATTGCGGAAGGTGTCCGTGCTGTGTACGTACAGAGAGTAAACATTCGGTTCAAAAGCTGTTCTGGAATGTGGATAACACTAGGTCGTTCAAAATCCGGGACAGCATTATTTGCCACTCTAAAGGGGTTATTTACATTTTGAGATGCCCGTGTGACAAACTCTATGTAGGCCGCACTAAAAGGCAGCTTAAAGAGAGAATAAAGGAACACCTGGACAATATTAAAAAAGGTTTTCTGGGGCATCCTTTGTCTCGCCATTTTGCGGATAAGCATAATCGATCTTGCAGCCATATCTCCTTCTGTGGGATTCAATTAGTAAAGGAAAATCCAAGGGGCAGGGATTATTTGAGAAGTATGTCACAAGTGGAATCCAAATGGATTTTCACACTGGACAGTTTGGCTCCCAAGGGTCTTAATTACGAAATTGAATTGTTTGCCTTATAACAGGCGGGGTTCCCCCCCCCCTTTTTTAAATTTGTGCGGGTTTTAAGAATAAAGAACAGTATATTTTTATATTTATATTTTTACCGTTTGGAGGAGGTTTTGCGTGGTATAAATGATTATAATCACTAGCCCAAAAGGGTTTTTAAATTGTTTTAAACCACTTAAATAATAAACATTTTTAATAAAATTTTAATTAATAAAATTAGTTATAAAATAAAAAAGAGACCACCATGGGATTTGAACCCAGGAGAAGCTGTAGCATGAGATACCGGAGCCGGGGACCTTACCACCAGACCATGAGCCTAAATGTTACCATACAGGGATTTTCTTTGGCTATGAAATTTTTGCACACTCTATTATAATGATAAAATCGTTAGGTTTCAGTGGGAGTAATGGTTTTAGGGTAACTCATTTATCTGTCCAGGGGTTGATACTATGTATTATAAGGTTTTTAGAGATTTAATAAAGATATAGTTTTAAAGAAAGCTTTTGTCATAAGATAGCAGGAAAGGGTATCTTCCATGGGGTAGAGGGGCGTAGTATATATATTTGTTCACTGTTATTTTCGCCACTGCTATCATTACAGGATTCAAGTATCCTTCAGTGGGTCACCCGAAGGGGTGGCCAGTATGTATTTGCTTGTGTTCTGGTTTCTGTAAGACGTCTCCAGCTAGTGGGCAGCTCCACGCTGCACATGACATTAGGAGGTGTGGCTATAAAGTAACCAGCGCTGACAGGGAAGCCACACCTTGAGAAAGAGGGTCGGCACCCTCGAAACGCGTCGGGATTGGCCCCTGTTAGTGTCCGTTATACGCACTGGTGACGTCACCTAGTAGCCACGCCCCCCGCTCACCACGCCACTGCACGGCAGCGCTATCGGCCGCAGCTGCCTGCCGGATACTACAGCGGCGAGACTGGTGGGGTTTTCAGCACTACGGGAGGACGCTCCCCGGATGGTAGTGCATCACTTGCGTGGCTGCACTGTTCTAATCACAGATCTTCCAAGATAGCAGAGGACGGTCTGCAGCAGCTCATTGTCCCAAGTGGACACGTCAGTTCATAACAGTGAGGTAGGTGACTGAGATGTATTCCTAGTCACAGTTCCTCCTGCTAGCGCAGCACCTGTTTGTTGATTGTATTCTAATTTTAATATTGGTTGGCAGGGTTGCACACTACGTGCCAAGGTGCTTGCAGCTGAAAGATCATAGCGCCAGTGTGTTACTTTACAGTGTTTGAAATTTTAGGATCCATTTTATCCTGTTGCCCATGTGAAAATGAAAAAATTGAGGCTAAAATACATGGTGTCCGCTAAAGATTGGAGCCAATTTTTCATTCAAAAAGTCAAATGCCGCTCCTTCTCTTCTGAGCCCTGTCGTGCGCCCAAACAGTGGTTCCCCCCACATATGGGGTATCGGCGTACTCAGGACAAATTGTACAATTACGTTCCGGGTCCTGTTTCTCTTTTTACCCTTGGGAAAATTAAAAAAATGTTGCTAAAGATCATTTTTGTGACTAAAAAGTTAAATGTTAATTTTTTCTGTCCATGTTGCTTCTGCTGCTGTGAAACACCTGAAGGGTTAATAAACTTTTTGAATGTGGTTTTGAGCACCTTGAGTGGTGCAATTTTTAGAATGATGTCACTTTTGGGTATTTTCAGCCATATAGACCCCTCAAACTAACTTCAAATGTGAGGTGGTCCCTAAAAAAAAAGGTTTTGTAAATTTTGTTGTAAAAATGAGAAATCGCTGGTCAAATTTTAACCCTTATAACTAACTACCTAGCAAAAAAAAATTTGTTTCCAAAATTGTGCTGATGTAAAGTAGACATGTGGGAAATGTTATTTATTAACTATTTTGTGTCACATAACTCTCTGGTTTAACAGAATAAAAATTCAAAATTTGAAAATTTTGAAATTTTTGCCAAATTTCCAATTTTTTAAAACAAATAAACGCAAAAATTAGAGACCTAAATTTACTATTAACATGAAGCCCAATATGTCACGAAAAAACAGTCTCCGAATCGCTAGGATCCGTTGAAGCGTTCCTGAGTTATTACCTCATAAAGGGACACTGGTCAGAATAATTGCAAAAAATGGCCAGGTCATTAAGGTCAAAATAGGCTGGGTCATGAAGGGGTTAATGGGCCCATCCGTATGTGGGTTCCAAGGCATAATGGGGTGCATATGACTGACTATGCAGCAGGGCTGTCCTTTCTTAAAATGTGTAAAACAAAGGAGTACGGGCATACAAAATGCATATTGTGAAGTGGATTTTAATGGGCCCATCCAGTATGTGGGTTCCAAGGTGTAATGGGGTGCATATTGCAGTGCCCCAGAGTCCTGGTCGTTGCAGTATTGTCGCTCCGCCACTAAGGGGAGTGATGGTACGTCTGATTGCACTAAAAGAGTTCACCTTGCAGGTATCACAGACACACATTACACTTCACACTCCGGCTGCCAGGGGGAGCAAAAGGTCCTATCTACTAGGCCACTCTTCACACATGGGTAAAACTGGGGGTTGGATAGGAAGTTAGTTAGAAAGTAGCTGGGGAGAGCTAGAGAGAGGACCTGGCAGGGGTGGGATCCTGGCAGAGCCCTAGAAAAGGACAGATCGTTACGGAGCTGTGCCTGGCCTTATAGCGGCAGACTCCTAGGAAAGGACGCGAAGCGAAGCATATTGTGGAGAAGTGAGAAACGGGATCACAGCACAAAGGAGATAGAACCAGAAGGAGTCGTGCCCCAAGATCAGCAACATCCTTCTGAGGCGCATAGCCGGCGGCCGGAACGCCGAGGAAGTAAGAGACTCTATGCATTACTTTGAACTACGGCCGGACAGTTAACTTTAGGTTGGCTGTCTCACCTTTACACCTAACGAAGACAACGGAGGCAATTGTGGGAGAGGGGCGTCTCTAGGGTCCCTATAAAATAACTCCAGGCCTACCCCCGTCATACGGGTGCATCCTATCCATATCATCTGGGGGACGGAGAGAAAGAACAGAAACATACACGACAGTTGTGAGGACTATCCCGTGGTGCTCAGCAGGGAGGTACTACAACACACAGGCGCTGGTAGGAAGGACACTGATTTCCACCTGTAAAGGGAACTCTGGATGTGCCTTCGGACCGGCTGGTCTCAGCCAGCCCTGTTAGCACTGCTCTGGATTGCAGATGCCGAAGCCTTCAGTAAAAAGGTAAAGAGACTGCAACCCTGTGTCCTCGTTATTTACTGCGACCTACACCACCACCTACACTTTTTATTGGGCGCCCTGTTATGGACCTGGTGGTTAGGAGCACCCAGAATGACCTGATGGTTAAACTATAAGGCAGGACGAGCTCTGGGAAGTGGGAGCTCTGCTGACCACAAACCCTAATCCTATCACACACACTAGAAATAGCCGTGGAACTTACCTAACTCTGCCTAGATGCCTTTTCACAGCCTAAGAGCTCACTACCCCTAAAGATAGGAAATAAAGCCTTACCTTGCCTCAGAGAAATTCCCCAAAGGAAAAGGCAGCCCCCCACAAATATTGACTGTGAGTTAAGAGGAAAGTCACAAACACAGGAATGAAACAGGTTTCAGCAAAGGAGGCCAGTCTTCACTAAATAGTCAGAAGATAGAAAAGGGATCTTTGCGGTCAGCACAAAAAACTACAAAAAACCACGCAGAGTGTGCAAAAAGACCCCCGCACCGACTCACGGTGCGGAGGTGCCACTCTGCACCCCAGAGCTTCCAGCTAGCAAGGCAATATCATGATAGCAAGCTGGACTAGAACTTAGCAAGTACTAAGAAATATATTCAGTACACAATGAACAACAAATGAACTAGCAGGGACTTAGCTTCTGCTGGAGTAGACAGGTCATCAGAAAGATCCAAGAGAGATCTGAACCAGTACTGAGACATTGACAGGTGGCATCAAGTAACGATCTGAGTGGAGTTAAATAGAGAAGCCAGCCTAGCCCTAAACGAGGGCAGCTGAGGAAGTAACTTCAAGAACCAGCAGCTCCACTTACAGCCACCAGAGGGAGTCCACGGACAGAACTCACAGAAGTACCATTCATGACCACAGGAGGGAGTTTGAGAACGGAATTCACAACAGCGCCCCTTAGCAGGACCACGGACTGGGTCGGGCCACCGTGACATCCTCAGAACCGAGAGACCCGGGTTCGAGTACCCCGCGGTCCTGCATCTGGGGGCCGCTCCACATATGACTGACTATGCAGCAGGGCTGACCTTGCTGCCAATGTGTAAAACAATGGAGTACGGGAGTTCAAAATGAATATTGTGAAGTGGATTTGCATGGGCCCATCCAGTATGTGGGTTCAAAGGCTTATTGGAATGCATGTGAATTGGTAGCAGGGCAGGCCTTGCATTCAATACAATATTTTTTCAGGAGGTCCTCCTGGATATCTTATGAAAGAGGTATTGTGGTACATTGTAATTCCTGGCAGTCCATCCACTCACAGCGTAGGCTACAACAGTTTAGGTGACCCATTGTTTAATAATGGCCCTTTAAGAAGATTAGTGCCTCATGATGCACCAGTAAAAATATGCTCTGTGACTTTGAGTCCCTCTTTTCGTACATGAAATAATATGGGTCTGCTTATATGTCACACACCACATGGCCAGCTAGGGTTGTTAAACGTTACAATGACATTTCCCAGTGAATGCATTTGTAGTGGTTGTTGAAAGCAATGTGAAAGTTGAAAAACGCTTCAAAAACACTGCGTATGAACTAAGCCCAAGTGGGGGAGGAAATTTTCGGTCTGGGGTTAATTATTTGGCCTTACAGGCAAGTCATTAACCTGCAAAGGATGTACCTTAACATATTTCCCAGCAAAATCCATTTTGGTTTCGTTTTCATGTGTTTTCTCTAGTTGCCTTCCACGACAGCCCAGGAGGTTGTCTTCATACCCTAATGGGGGACAGGAAGCACAAGAGGTTAAGAACCCCTCCCACCTCCCATTAACCAGTGTCTTTCCTGTCCACCATGGGGCATGGAGAGGTTTCTGGTACACTACGTGGCCAGCTTTGGCAGTAGGACCTGTAAAGTCTTGTTGCCGGGCAGTAGTGGTCGGGCCCTGGGCTTCCTACTCCGTCCTGCTCACGTCTCCTTTGGATTCTGGGACCGCTCTCCTGGTCCACCTGCGTCCCCTTTGCGGGGGTAAGGCGGACCAGCGATTCCCTCCTAGAGGCCTCCCTGAGCTCTCTGGCATCTCCCCCCCTGGCACGCGGTCCGATGACCCGGAAGTCACGTGGTGCTGCGGCACTTCACTTCCAGGACTAGCGCTCCTTCATAGGAGCGTTCTCACTTCCGTGATTCCGGGACCTTCGAACGGTGTGCGAGGCGCGCTGCATGCCTGCCCTGGGACTGCGGAGGGGGAGGGGAAGGCTAATTGCCTAGCGCTGGGGCAGCGTTTATTATCTATATAAACCTGCCTGAAGAGGTCTCTCAGGTAAGGCTGTTCCAGCATGGAGAATATGTCTTGCCCTGCAGCTGCAGAGCCCGGCGCTCCCCAAGCCCCAGTAAGTGTGGCAGGGATATGTCCCATCTAAGGTTTCGGTCTTTAGAATACCTTCTCATACTTCTCCCCCTCTATTTTCAGGGAGACAAGTCTACCCTTAAAACCGCCAGTAGAAGCAAATGTGCCATATGTAACGAGAAGCTACCCTTAAAGTGGGAGAAAAAGTTATGCCAATCCTGTACGGATGTTCCTGTACATCTCTGCCTGTTTTTGGTGTATTTTCTCCAATCTTGTATGGACAAGGTGGTCAGAGCTGAACATCCCTCACTAATTGAGGAGATACGGTCGTTGGTTAAGCAGGAGGTCCACACCTCATTAGCTACACTCACCCTTCCCCCTCCACCACCTTCACCTGGTCCATCGCCTCCCAAGACAAGGAAATTCCAGGAATATTCTGATTCAGAATCGGACGTCTCTTATGGGTCGTCCTCAGCTAAATGGGAAGACTCTCTACCCCATAAGACTCCTGAAATCAGGAAATATCTTTTTTCTTCTGAACATATAGAATAGTTGGTGTCCGCAGTGCGGAATACTATGGGGTTAAAAGAGGAACCTGTCCCTCAGACCATACAGAATGAGTTGTTTGGTATGCATACAAATAAACAAATTGGGTTTCTTGTGCATAAAAGTATCATTGATATGATTAATCAAGAACGGGAACTTCCAGAAAAACGACTGACCACCCCCTCAGATTTTAAACACAGGTTCCCCCTGGACGAGGATCTAATAAAATGGGGTATTCCAAAAATAGATGTTCAGGTGGCAAGAGTGGTGAAAAAGACCGCCCTACTGTTTGAAGACTCTTCCCAATTAAAAGATCCCCTGGATAGAAAAATCGAAAGTCTGCTTAAAAAATCCTGTGAAACCTCCACTTCAGTTCTTAGGTTTAATATAGCATCTACCTGTGTAGCCAGATCTCTCTTTTGCTGGATGGAAGAGTTAGAGAATCACATCTCCCAGGGAGGCCCGAGAGATGATGTGTTGGACTCTCTGCCTATTATCCAAAGGGGCGACTGGTTTCCTTGCTGACACCTCCATGGAGTCAATCTGTGTCACCACTAGATCCCTGGTTCAGTCTAATTCAGCCAGAAGAGCTCTCTGGCTCAAAATGTGGAGTGGAGATGTAACTTCTAAAATAAAATTGTGCTCCATTCCCTTTAAAGGAGACTGTGTTCGGGCCATCTTTAGATGATATCCTGGAGAAGGCCACGGATAGGAAAAAGGCTCTTCCTGAACAGAGACCTCCCAGGAAGCGTTTTTTCGGCGCTCCCAGCCCTCCCAATCCAAGGGTAAGGGAAAAATTGGTCGATGCAGCTATGCCAAGGGGAAACCTAAGAATATTCTTATCTCCCAGCAGCCACAGCAAGAAAAACAATGACTCCGATTCCGTGGGGGGAGGCTTTCGAAGTTTGTTGCCAGAGTATTTCCAACAGCTCCTGGGTCATAAATGTTATTCAGGAATGTCTTTTAATAGAATTCGGAGCCCCACCTCCCAGGATCTTACGAGTCACCACCCCGTCATCCCAGGAGATTCAAAATTTAATGATGTCAGGACTACAGGAGCTAGTAGCCTCAAGAGCAATCTCTATGGTTCCAGTAAACGAACAGGGAAGAGGCCATTATTCCCATATATTTGTGGTGAAAAAACCCTCGGGACAGGCCCGAATTATAATAAATCTAAAGTCTCTCAATCATTACATCACCTACCGCAAATTCAAGATGGAATCCATAAAATCAGCCATTCCACTGATAGGCACACACTCATATATGGCCACTATAGATCTCAAAGATGCCTACTTTCACATCCCTATACATCCTTGCCACAGGAAGTACCTAAGCTGAATCAGAGAGTCTTACATTTCCAATACAATGTACTTCCCTTCTGGATCTACTCGGCCCCAAGGGTCTTCTCCAGAGTCATGGCGGAAGCAGTGTCACATTTTCAAGGGCAGGACATCGCCATAGTGCCTTACCTAGATGACCAGCTAATCATTGGTCCTTCCACCGAGATCCTCAAACAGAGGGTATCCAAAACTCTGAGCATTCTACAACACCTTGGTTGGGTGCCCAATCTCAAAAAATGCCAACTTCACCCTTCAAAAATAATAAGATTTTTGGGGGTCCTCCTAAACTCGGCAAGTCAAAAGTCTCTCGTACCAGAAGATCATCGGGCAAACTTGATAGCCAAAGTTCTAAACTTCAAGAAGCAAAGATCCCCTACCCTACGGACAGCCATGTCCCTCCTGGGGTCTATGACGGCCTGCATACAGTCAGTCTCTTGGGCCCAAGCCCACTCCAGAGTTCTGCAGGCAAACTGGAATGGAAACCCAAACGTCTTAAACAGAAGGATCCACACACCAGGAAGAGTGAAAGCCTCCTTAACCTGGTGGCTAAATCAAGCAGATCCTCTCAGAGGTGTAGACTGGATACAGGTTCCCCTAGTGACAGTAACAATGGATGCCGGCAGGAGAGGCCGGGGGGCTGTAGTGTTACAGGTTCTGTTCCAAGGACACTGGAATCAAAAAGAGGGTACCAAATCCTCCAATTTCAGAGAGTTAAGAGCGGTGGAGAAGGCCCTTCTGGCAGCGGGCAGTCTAATCACAGTTTGCCATGTCAGAGTATACTCGGACAATATGACGACTGTAGCCCATCTCAAGCATCAGGGAAGCCTGAAATTTAACTGTCTGAAGATAGTATCAAGCAGTATCTTCTGCTGGGCAGAGAAACATCTCCTCTCATTGTCAGCAACATGCCTGAAGGGGTCTGTAAATATTCAAGCAGATCTCCTAAGCCGTCATGACTTACAACCAGGAAGATGGAGCCTGAAAACAGAAGTTTTCAACATGTTGACTATCAGATGGGGTCTACCCGAGATAGATCTGTTAGCCTCAAGTCAGAATACACAGCTCGAGACTAGGGTTGAGCGAAACGGGTCGATCATTTTCAAAAGTCGCCGACTTTTGGCTAAGTCGGCGTCTCATGAAACCCGATCCGACCCCTGTGCTTGTCGGCCATGCGGTACGCGACTTTCGCGCCAAAGTCGCGTTTCAATGACGCGAAAAGCGCCATTTCTCAGCCAATGAAGGTGAACGCAGAGTGTGGGCAGCGTGATGACATAGGTCCTGGTCCCCACCATCTTAGAGAAGGGCATTGCAGTGATTGGCTTGCTGTCTGCGGCGTCACAGGGGCTATAAAGGGGCGTTCCCGCCGACCGCCATCTTACTGCTGCTGATCTGAGCTTAGGGAGAGGTTGCTGCCGCTTCGTCAGAAGCAGGGAGAGCGTTAGGCAGGGTCCACTAACCACCAAACCGCTTGTGCTGCAGCGATTTCCACTGTCCAACACCACCTTCGGTGTGCAGGGACAGTGGAAGCTATTTTTTTTTTTTTCCCCTCAGCGCTGTAGCTCATTGGGCTGCCGTAGAAGGCTCCGTGATAGCTGTATTGCTGTGTGTACGCCACTGTGGAAACCAACTGCTTTTTTCAAAGCACATATCCTCTTGTTCCTTCCTTTCTGCACAGCTATCTTTTTTGTTTGTCCACACTTTTTATTTAATTTGTGCATCAGTCCACTCCTATTGCTGCCTGCCATACCTGGCTGAGATTACTGCAGGGGAGATAGTAATTGTAGGACAGTCCCTGTTTATTTTTGTATTTTTTTGTGGGAGATTAAGATTGGCATTTCTGCTATAGTGCCATCCCTGTGTGTGCCATCTCTCACTGAGTGGGCCATAGAAAGCCTATTTATTTTTTCCGTGATTTGTGTTCTAAATTCTACCTCAACAAAAAAACACTACATCAATCAGTGGGAGAAAAATATTGGCCTCAGTCAGGGCTTGTGTGCCACTGCTGTGTGTGCTATCTCTCATTCAGTGGGCTATAGAAAGCCTATTTATTTATTTATTTTTTTTAATATTATTTGGTTTCTAAAGTCTCCCTGAAAAAAAAAAAAAAACTAAAAAAACAGTGGGAGAGTAATATTGCCCTTTCAGCTTGTGTGCCAGTCTTGACTCCTGGGTGTGCCACCTTTCTCTCTCATTCAGTGGGCCATAGAAAGGCTATTTATTTTTTTTGTTTTTTTAATATTATTTGGTTTCTAAAGTCTCCCTGAAAAAAAAAAAAAACATAAAAAAACAGTGGGAGAGTAATATTGCCCTTTCAGCTTGTGTGCCAGTCTTGACTCCTGGGTGTGCCACCTCTCTCTCTAATTGTGGGCCATAGAAAGCCTTTTAATTTTTTTCCTTCATTTGTGTTTTAAAATCTACCTCAACACAAAAACACTACATCAGTCAGTGGAAGAAAAATATTGGCCTCAGTCAGGGCTTGTGTGCCACTCCTGTGCGTGCCATCTCTCATTCAGTGGGCCATAGAAAGCCTTGTTTTTTTTGTTTTTTTTTAATATTATTTGGTTTCTAAAGTCTCCCTGAAAATAAAAAAAAAAAACAGTGGGAGAGTAATATTGCCCTTTCAGCTTGTGCGCCAGTCTTGACTCCTGGGTGTGCCACCTTTCTCTCTCATTCAGTGGGCCATAGAAAGGCTATTTATTTTTTGTTTTTTTTTAAATATTATTTGGTTTCTAAAGTCTCCCTGAAAATAAAAAAAAAAAACTTAAAAAAACAGTGGGAGAGTAATATTGCCCTTTCAGCTTGTGTGCCAGTCTTGACTCCTGGGTGTGCCACCTCTGTCCCTCTCATTCAGTGGGCCATAGAAAGCCTTTTTTTTTTTTTTTTTAATATTATTTGGTTTCTAAAGTCTCCCTGAAAAAAAAAAATACATAAAAAAACAGTGGGAGAGTAATATTGCCCTTTCAGCTTGTGTGCCAGTCTTGACTCCTGGGTGTGCCACCTCTCTCTCTAATTGTGGGCCATAGAAAGCCTTTTAATTTTTTTCCTTCATTTGTGTTTTAAAATCTACCTCAACACAAAAACACTACATCAGTCAGTGGGAGAAAAATATTGGCCTCAGTCAGGGCTTGTGTGCCACTCCTGTGCGTGCCATCTCTCATTCAGTGGGCCATAGAAAGCCTTGTTTTTTTTGTTTTTTTTTTAATATTATTTGGTTTCTAAAGTCTCCCTGAAAATAAAAAAAAAAAAACAGTGGGAGAGTAATATTGCCCTTTCAGCTTGTGCGCCAGTCTTGACTCCTGGGTGTGCCACCTTTCTCTCTCATTCAGTGGGCCATAGAAAGGCTATTTATTTTTTGTTTTTTTTTTAATATTATTTGGTTTCTAAAGTCTCCCTGAAAATAAAAAAAAAAAGTTAAAAAAACAGTGGGAGAGTAATATTGCCCTTTCAGCTTGTGCGCCAGTCTTGACTCCTGGGTGTGCCACCTTTCTCTCTCATTCAGTGGGCCATAGAAAGGCTATTTATTTTTTTTGTTTTTTTAATATTATTTGGTTTCTAAAGTCTCCCTGAAAATAAAAAAAAAAAAACAGTGGGAGAGTAATATTGCCCTTTCAGCTTGTGCGCCAGTCTTGACTCCTGGGTGTGCCACCTTTCTCTCTTATTCAGTGGGCCATAGAAAGGCTATTTATTATTTTTTTTTTTTTTTTATATTATTTGGTTTCTAAAGTCTCCCTGAAAATAAAAAAAAAAAGTTAAAAAAACAGTGGGAGAGTAATATTGCCCTTTCAGCTTGTGCGCCAGTCTTGACTCCTGGGTGTGCCACCTTTCTCTCTCATTCAGTGGGCCATAGAAAGGCTATTTATTTTTTGTTTTTTTTTTAATATTATTTGGTTTCTAAAGTCTCCCTGAAAATAAAAAAAAAAAGTTAAAAAAACAGTGGGAGAGTAATATTGCCCTTTCAGCTTGTGCGCCAGTCTTGACTCCTGGGTGTGCCACCTTTCTCTCTCATTCAGTGGGCCATAGAAAGGCTATTTTTTTTTTTGTTTTTTTAATATTATTTGGTTTCTAAAGTCTCCCTGAAAATAAAAAAAAAAAACTTAAAAAAACAGTGGGAGAGTAATATTGCCCTTTCAGCTTGTGTGCCAGTCTTGACTCCTGGGTGTGCCACCTTTCTCTCTCATTCAGTGGGCCATAGAAAGGCTATTTATTTATTTATTTTTTTTTTATATTATTTGGTTTCTAAAGTCTCCCTGAAAATAAAAAAAAAAAGTTAAAAAAACAGTGGGAGAGTAATATTGCCCTTTCAGCTTGTGTGCCAGTCTTGACTCCTGGGTGTGCCACCTCTCTCTCTAATTGTGGGCCATAGAAAGCCTTTTAATTTTTTTCCTTCATTTGTGTTTTAAAATCTACCTCAACACAAAAACACTACATCAGTCAGTGGGAGAAAAATATTGGCCTCAGTCAGGGCTTGTGTGCCACTCCTGTGCGTGCCATCTCTCATTCAGTGGGCCATAGAAAGCCTTGTTTTTTTTTTTTTTTTTAATATTATTTGGTTTCTAAAGTCTCCCTGAAAATAAAAAAAAAAAGTTAAAAAAACAGTGGGAGAGTAATATTGCCCTTTCAGCTTGTGCGCCAGTCTTGACTCCTGGGTGTGCCACCTTTCTCTCTCATTCAGTGGGCCATAGAAAGGCTATTTATTTTTTTTGTTTTTTTAATATTATTTGGTTTCTAAAGTCTCCCTGAAAATAAAAAAAAAAAGTTAAAAAAACAGTGGGAGAGTAATATTGCCCTTTCAACTTGTGTGCCAGTCTTGACTCCTGGGTGTGCCACCTCTCTCTCTAATTGTGGGCCATAGAAAGCCTTTAAATTTTTTTCCTTCATTTGTGTTTTAAAATCTACCTCAACACAAAAACACTACATCAGTCAGTGGGAGAAAAATATTGGCCTCTGTCAGGGCTTGTGTGCCACTCCTGTGCGTGCCAACTCTCATTCAGTGGGCCATAGAAAGGCTTTTTTTTTTTTTTTTTTTTTAAATATTCTTGGGTTTCTAAAGTCTCCCTGAGAAAAAAAAAAATTAATTAGGTGGGAGATTAATATTGACAATAGTGCTTGAGTGACAGTCCTGCGTGTGTGTCATCTCTGTGATTTGGTGCCACAGAAAACAGAGTGTGTAACATTGTGCCTGATTTTCGTTGTGGTCTCACCAACCTGTTAAGGGATATAGAAATCATACTGAACTTATAGCTCACCGTGTAAGTTGTTTGACAGCAACAAATAAAGTTACTTTGGTTAAGATTTTAAAACAATGAGGAAGTCTGGTGCAAGAGGTCGTCGTGGGCGTTCATTGTCAGCTGGTAATGATGGTAGTGGTAGTGGAGCATCAGGTGGTCGTGGGGATAAAAATATTCCACCTAAGTCTGGAGCTGTGGAGCCAGTTTCGTCGTCAGGCTACACAAGGCCTCGAACGCTCTCTTTTCTGGGAGTAGGAAAACCGCTTTTAAAGGCGGAGCAGCAACAGCAAGTTTTGGCTTACATTGCAGACTCAGCCTCTAGCTCTTTTGCCTCCTCTTCAGAAACTGGTAAATGTAAAAGCAGCGCGTCGCTTGTGGATGTTCACGGTCAGGGACAAGTCGCTTCCTTGTCCTCCTCAGCAAAAACTACAACAAGAGAGAAGGATGCAGCAGGCGACACAACGGGTCACTCCATGGAGCTCTTTACACATACCGTCCCTGGCTTAGAAAGTGAAACATTTAACAGGCCATGCCCATTACAAGTAGATTCTGACATGGAGTGCACTGATGCACAGCCACAGCCAGAGTACTATGCTGCTCCTTTGACTCAGACCACCACATTGCCCTCTTAGGGTACAGATCCACAATCAGACCCTGATGAGACTATGTTGCCCCGCCACGAACGCTATACCACCGACCGACACAGTGACACAGACGAAGTTGCACACGAGCTCGAAGAGGAGGTAATAGATGACCCAGTTATTGACCCCGATTGGCAGCCATTGGGGGAACAGGGTGCAGGCGGCAGTAGTTCAGAAGCGGAGGTGGAGGAGGGGCCGCAGCAGGCATCAACATCGCAACAGGTTCCATCTGCCGGGCCCGTATCTGGCCCAAAACGCGTGTCAAAGCCAAAACCTGTTGGAGGACAGCGTGGCCATCCGGTTAAAGCTCAGTCTGCAATCCCTGAAAAGGGATCCGAGTCTAGGAAGAGTGCAGTCTGGCATTTTTTTAAACAACATCCAACTGATCAGCGCAAAGTCATCTGTCAAAAATGTTCAACTAGCTTAAGCAGAGGTCAGAATCTGAAAAGTCTAAATACTAGTTGCATGCATAGACACTTAACCACCATGCATTTTCAAGCCTGGACTAACTACCAAACGTCCCTTAAGGTTGTAGCACCCTCGGCCAATGAAGCTAGTCAGCAACGCAACATCCCTTCCGTCACTGTAAGGCCACCATTTTCCGCACCACCGGCAGTATCTGTGCAGGTTTCTTTGCCAGCCAAAAGCAGTCAGGGTCAGGGAATCACCAGTTTTGTAGGAGGAAATATTGCATCTAGGGCACCGGCGGAAACAATACCGTCTCCAACCGTCTCTCAGTCTGCCATGTACACCGGCACACCCGAAAGTTCCACGATCTCCAGCTCTCCAGTCCAGCTCACCCTACATGAGACTCTGGTTAGAAAAAGGAAGTACTTATCCTCGCATCCGCGTACACAGGGTTTTAACGCCCACATAGCTAGACTAATCTCGTTAGAGATGATGCCCTACCGGTTAGTTGAAAGCGAAGCTTTCAAAGCCCTGATGGAGTACGCTGAACCACGATACGAGCTACCCAGTCGACACTTTTTTTCCAGAAAAGCCATCCCAGCCCTGCACCAGCATGTTAAACAGCGCATCGTCCATGCACTCAGGCAATCTGTGAGTACAAAGGTGCACCTGACTACAGATGCATGGACCAGTAGGCATGGCCAGGGACGTTATGTGTCCATCACGGCACACTGGGTGAATGTGGTGGATGCAGGGTCCACAGGCGACATCAATTTAGGGACAGTTGTGCCTAGCCCACGGTCTAGGAAACAGTTGGCTGTAGGCGTTCGCACCCCCTCCT
The DNA here is from genome assembly GCF_051348905.1 of Ranitomeya variabilis. Lineage (NCBI taxonomy): Eukaryota > Metazoa > Chordata > Amphibia > Anura > Dendrobatidae > Ranitomeya > Ranitomeya variabilis. The sequence goes on along the minus strand of NC_135235.1, from coordinate 377,010,076 downwards.
CCTCCTCCTCCTCGTCCTCCTGCAGAAGCTACAGCTCTTCCACAGAACGCAGTCTGCCAACCACTCCATCGGCAGATGACACTGTTGCACACCAGTTGTCCCATTATGGGCCAGCTACTGCCAAGCGTCAGCAGGCTGTATTGGCTATGAAGTGTTTGGGCGACAACAGACACACCGCGGAAGTTCTGTCCGAGTTCTTGCAACAAGAAACGCAGTCGTGGCTGGGCACAGTAGATCTTGAGGCAGGCAAGGTAGTGAGTGATAACGGAAGGAATTTCATGGCTGCCATCTCCCTTTCCCAACTGAAACACATTCCTTGCCTGGCTCACACCTTAAACCTGGTGGTGCAGTGCTTATTGAAAACTTATCCTGGGTTCTCCGACCTGCTCCTCAAAGTGCGTGCACTTTGCTCACATATCCGACGTTCGCCTGTACACGCCAGCCGTATGCAGACCTATCAGCGGTCTTTGAACCTTCCCCAGCATCGCCTAATCATAGACGTTGCAACAAGGTGGAACTCAACACTGCACATGCTTCAGAGACTGTGCGAACAGAGGCGTGCTGTTATTTATTTGTGGGAGGATACACGGGCAGGCAGTAGGATGGCAGACATGGAGTTGTCAGGTGTGCAGTGGTCTAAGATACAAGACATGTGTCAAGTCCTTCAGTGTTTTGAGGAATGCACACGGCTGGTTAGTGCAGACAACGCCGTAATAAGCATGAGCATCCCCCTAATGCGTCTGCTGATGCAAAGTTTGACGCACATAAAGGAGCAGGCGTCTGCACCAGAGGAAGAGGAAAGCCTTGATGACAGTCAGCCATTGTCTGGTCAGGGCAGTGTACAGGACGAGGTAGCGGGCGAAGAGGAGGTGGAGGACGAGGAGGATGATGGGGATGAGTATATTTTTAATGCGGAACCTTTCCCGGGGGCACAGGAAATTGGTTGCGTGTCACGGCCGGGTTCTGGTTTTTGGAGGGACACAAGTGACGTAGATTTGCCTGCAACTGCCCCTCAACCAATCACAACCGGAGATTTGACAACTGGAACTTTGGCCCACATGGCGGATTATGCCTTACGTATCCTAAAAAGGGACACACGCATTACGAAAATGATGAACGATGACGATTACTGGTTGGCCTGCCTCCTTGATCCACGCTATAAAGGCAAATTGCAAAATATTATGCCACATGAGAACTTGGAACTAATATTAGCAACCAAACAATCAACTCTTGTTGACCGTTTGCTTCAGGCATTCCCAGCACACAGCGCACGTGATCGTTCTCACACGAGCTCCAGGGGGCAGCAGACTAGGAGTGTTAGGGGTGCACACATCAGAAGTGGGGTTGGACAGAGGGGTTTTCTGACCAGGTTGTGGAGTGATTTTGCTATGACCGCAGACAGGACAGGTACTGCTGCATCAATTGAAAGTGACAGGAGACAACATTTGTCCAGTATGGTTACTAACTATTTTTCATCCCTTATCGATGTTCTCCCTCAACCGTCATTCCCATTTGATTACTGGGCCTCCAAATTAGACACCTGGCCAGAATTGGCAGAATATGCATTGCAGGAGCTTGCTTGCCCGGCAGCAAGTGTCCTATCAGAAAGAGTATTCAGTGCTGCAGGTTCAATATTAACCGAAAAAAGGACTCGTCTGGCTACCCAAAATGTTGACGATCTAACATTCATTAAAATGAACCACAACTGGATTTCGAAATCTTTTGCCCCACCTTGCCCGGCCGACACCTAGCTTTCCTATGAAAAGCTCTTGCCTGTGAATTACTTTTCTAATGTCTAATTTGCTGCAGCTGATTGTACAGCATACGACATGTTTACACCTCCCTAAATGGCCAAACTCCCCACACGGGGCCGTGGTATCGCGACTTGGCGCAAGCACCCGTGAGACTGCTGTTTGTCTGAAGAGGTGGGTGTGCTCGCTTTTGGTTGACGGCATTGCTACTGGGTCCCTCATAGTACAATGTAGTGTCTCTGGCGGTGGTGGTGCGCACCCAACGTCAGACACACCGTTGTAACATGAGTGGCCCTGGGGCGGTCCCGCCGGCCTCAAGAGAGTTCCCCCCTACCCCAGCTCAAAATGGGCTCTACCACGTGCAAAATTATGTTGCACAGCTCCACCAATCTTTAGTCTATTCGCTGACATCATTCAATGTCTGGCACTGACAATACAAATTTGTAGACATCTATGATGCAACTTAAAGTTGTCTGTGTCTGTGTCCTATATTGGCACCATTAAATAGTTACTGCCAAATTACTATGTCAGAAACTCAGCAGATGAGCCCACCCCTGTACCAAAGTATGCCACCTTTTTTTTTGTTTTGGTTGTTTTGCGATACATTAACATCTATTTATATTTTGGGAGTACTGGGACAGACACTCCTTGCACTACTCCTCCACTCACCACCAAGCTGCCTGTGTATCCATGTAACCGATGTAAAACTGCCATGAGCCTATTGTTTGTTATTTTAGGCCTTTGAAGCCTTTCTGCGCTCCCTCCTTCCACTAGGCCTCCACTGACCAGACCACTGCTGCCCGTGTACCCCTGGAACCAATTATAAAGTGCCTACAGCCAGCCCAATTTTATTATGTTAGGCCTCTGAAGCCTGTCTGCGGTCCCTCCTTCCACTAGGCCACCACTGACCAGACCACTGCTGCCCGTGTACCCCTGGAACCTATTATAAAGTGCCTACAGCCAGCCCAATTTTATTATGTTAGGCCTTTGAAGCCTGTCTGCGGTCCCTCCTTCCACTAGGCCTCCACTCACCTGCCCACTGCTGCCCGTGTACCCCTGGAACCTATTATAAAGTGCCTACAGCCAGCCCAATTTTATTATGTTAGGCCTTTGAAGCCTGTCTGCGCTCCCTCCTTCCACTAGGCCTCCACTCACCTGACCACTGCTGCCCGTGTACCCCTGGAACCTATTATAAAGTGCCTACAGCCAGCCCAATTTTATTATGTTAGGCCTCTGAAGCCTGTCTGCGGTCCCTCCTTCCACTAGGCCTCCACTGACCAGACCACTGCTGCCCGTGTACCCCTGGAACCTATTATAAAGTGCCTACAGCCAGCCCATTTTATTATGTTAGGCCTTCGAAGCCTGTCTGCGCTCCCTCCTTCCACTAGGCCTCCACTCACCTGACCACTGCTGCCCGTGTACCCCTGGAACCTATTATAAAGTGCCTACAGCCAGCCCAATTTTATTATGTTAGGCCTTTGAAGCCTGTCTGCGCTCCCTCCTTCCACTAGGCCTCCACTCACCTGACCACTGCTGCCCGTGTACCCCTGGAACCTTTTATAAAGTGCCTACAGCCAGCCCATTTTATTATGTTAGGCCTCTGAAGCCTGTCTGCGGTCCCTCCTTCCACTAGGCCTCCACTGACCAGACCACTGCTGCCCGTGTACCCCTGGAACCAATTATAAAGTGGCTAGAGCCTATTTTTTGATTTAATTTAATATTAATAAAGCCAGGATGGACTACGATGTACCACGCTATGAGCTACCCAGTTGACAATTCTTTTGGGAGAAAAGCCATCCCACCCCTTCACCTGCATGTTAAAGACCGCATTGTCCTTGCATTCTGTCAATTTGTCAGTCCAAAGGTATACCTGACAACAGACACATGGACCTGTAGGCCTGGCCACGGAAGGTTACGTGTCCTTTGTGGCTCAATGGGTTAATGTATTGGATGCATGGTCCACACAGGGGACAGCCTGCAAAGTCTGTCTGCAGTCCTTAATTCAAGTTGTCCTCAACTGAATAAAGCTGAGCTTCAACCTTCTGTTCAAAATTACCATTTTAAAAAATGCAATAGGCTTTTCCGGCCTACTAAAGGTGTCTGTCTGTGTGCCCCTGCCTGGTGTTGTCCTCAACTGAATAAAGCTGAGCTTCAACCTTCTGTTCCAAATTACCATTATAAAAAATGCAATAGGCTTTTCCGGCCTACTAAAGGTGTCTGTCTGTGTGCCCCTGCCTGGTGTTGTCCTCAACTGAATAAAGCTGAGCTTCAACCTTCTGTTCCAAATTACCATTATAAAAAATGCAATAGGCTTTTCCGGCCTACTAAAGGTGTCTGTCTGTGTGCCCCTGCATGGTGTTGTCCTCAACTGAATAAAGCTGAGCTTCAACCTTCTGTTCCAAATTACCATTATAAAAAATGCAATAGGCTTTTCCGGCCTACTAAAGGTGTCTGTCTGTGTGCCCCTGCCTGGTGTTGTCCTCAACTGAATAAAGCTGAGCTTCAACCTTCTGTTCCAAATTACCATTTTAAAAAATGCAATAGGCTTTTCCGGCCTACTAAAGGTGTCTGTCTGTGTGCCCCTGCCTGGTGTTGTCCTCAACTGAATAAAGCTGAGCTTCAACCTTCTGTTCCAAATTACCATTTTAAAAAATGCAATAGGCTTTTCCGGCCTTCTAAAGGTGTCTGTCTGTGTGCCCCTGCCTGGTGTTGTCCTCAACTGAATAAAGCTGAGCTTCAACCTTCTGTTCCAAATTACCATTTTAAAAAATGCAATAGGCTTTTCCGGCCTACTAAAGGTGTCTGTCTGTGTGCCCCTGCCTGGTGTTGTCCTCAACTGAATAAAGCTGAGCTTCAACCTTCTGTTCCAAATTACCATTATAAAAAATGCAATAGGCTTTTCCGGCCTACTAAAGGTGTCTGTCTGTGTGCCCCTGCCTGGTGTTGTCCTCAACTGAATAAAGCTGAGCTTCAACCTTCTGTTCCAAATTACCATTTTAAAAAATGCAATAGGCTTTTCCGGCCTAATAAAGGTGTCTGTCTGTGTGCCCCTGCCTGGTGTTGTCCTCAACTGAATAAAGCTGAGCTTCAACCTTCTGTTCCAAATTACCATTTTAAAAAATGCAATAGGCTTTTCCGGCCTACTAAAGGTGTCTGTCTGTGTGCCCCTGCCTGGTGTTGTCCTCAACTGAATAAAGCTGAGCTTCAACCTTCTGTTCCAAATTACCATTTTAAAAAATGCAATAGGCTTTTCCGGCCTTCTAAAGGTGTCTGTCTGTGTGCCCCTGCCTGGTGTTGTCCTCAACTGAATAAAGCTGAGCTTCAACCTTCTGTTCCAAATTACCATTTTAAAAAATGCAATAGGCTTTTCCGGCCTACTAAAGGTGTCTGTCTGTGTGCCCCTGCCTGGTGTTGTCCTCAACTGAATAAAGCTGAGCTTCAACCTTCTGTTCCAAATTACCATTATAAAAAATGCAATAGGCTTTTCCGGCCTACTAAAGGTGTCTGTCTGTGTGCCCCTGCCTGGTGTTGTCCTCAACTGAATAAAGCTGAGCTTCAACCTTCTGTTCCAAATTACCATTTTAAAAAATGCAATAGGCTTTTCCGGCCTACTAAAGGTGTCTGTCTGTGTGCCCCTGCCTGGTGTTGTCCTCAACTGAATAAAGCTGAGCTTCAACCTTCTGTTCCAAATTACCATTTTAAAAAATGCAATAGGCTTTTCCGGCCTACTAAAGGTGTCTGTCTGTGTGCCCCTGCCTGGTGTTGTCCTCAACTGAATAAAGCTGAGCTTCAACCTTCTGTTCCAAATTACCATTTTAAAAAATGCAATAGGCTTTTCCGGCCTACTAAAGGTGTCTGTCTGTGTGCCCCTGCCTGGTGTTGTCCTCAACTGAATAAAGCTGAGCTTCAACCTTCTGTTCCAAATTACCATTATAAAAAATGCAATAGGCTTTTCCAGCCTACTAAAGGTGTCTGTCTGTGTGCCCCTGCCTGGTGTTGTCCTCAACTGAATAAAGCTGAGCTTCAACCTTCTGTTCCAAATTACCATTTTAAAAAATGCAATAGGCTTTTCCGGCCTACTAAAGGTGTCTGTCTGTGTGCCCCTGCCTGGTGTTGTCCTCAACTGAATAAAGCTGAGCTTCAACCTTCTGTTCCAAATTACCATTATAAAAAATGCAATAGGCTTTTCCGGCCTACTAAAGGTGTCTGTCTGTGTGCCCCTGCCTGGTGTTGTCCTCAACTGAATAAAGCTGAGCTTCAACCTTCTGTTCCAAATTACCATTTTAAAAAATGCAATAGGCTTTTCCGGCCTACTAAAGGTGTCTGTCTGTGTGCCCCTGCCTGGTGTTGTCCTCAACTGAATAAAGCTGAGCTTCAACCTTCTGTTCCAAATTACCATTTTAAAAAATGCAATAGGCTTTTCCGGCCTACTAAAGGTGTCTGTCTGTGTGCCCCTGCCTGGTGTTGTCCTCAACTGAATAAAGCTGAGCTTCAACCTTCTGTTCCAAATTACCATTTTAAAAAATGCAATAGGCTTTTCCGGCCTACTAAAGGTGTCTGTCTGTGTGCCCCTGCCTGGTGTTGTCCTCAACTGAATAAAGCTGAGCTTCAACCTTCTGTTCCAAATTACCATTATAAAAAATGCAATAGGCTTTTCCGGCCTACTAAAGGTGTCTGTCTGTGTGCCCCTGCCTGGTGTTGTCCTCAACTGAATAAAGCTGAGCTTCAACCTTCTGTTCCAAATTACCATTATAAAAAATGCAATAGGCTTTTCCGGCCTACTAAAGGTGTCTGTCTGTGTGCCCCTGCCTGGTGTTGTCCTCAACTGAATAAAGCTGAGCTTCAACCTTCTGTTCCAAATTACCATTATAAAAAATGCAATAGGCTTTTCCGGCCTACTAAAGGTGTCTGTCTGTGTGCCCCTGCCTGGTGTTGTCCTCAACTGAATAAAGCTGAGCTTCAACCTTCTGTTCCAAATTACCATTTTAAAAATGCAGTTGGGTGACCGGCCTACTAAAGGTGTTTGCCCCTCCCTGGTGTTGTCCTCAACTGAACAAAGCTGAGCTTCCACATTCTGGCTTTCGCCCTATACTATCAGATATTAAACTGCATTTGGCCTACTAGTGTGGTTAGGCCCTTGAAACAGTGTCTGCTGCTCTTGGGTTTGCTACTCCACTGAACAAAGCAATGCCGCCTGTTTAGTCCTGTTACAAATTTTGAACTGCATTTAGCCTACTTTATTCTTTGGCCCTATATCTGTTTCCTCCTCATCCTGCCCATTGCCCAGCCACTGCTAAATGAGTCTGCTGGTACATTGACCTAGACCACTACATTCCCCTTGTACTCTACACAGCCAGAATCTGACCCTGCTGAAAGTAAGGTTCCCCTTCCCGCATGTTATACCACCTTACACAGGGACAAAGAGGAAGGTGCAGATGAAAGTGCAGGTTCCTTCATCAGGTGGGGGGGCATACTCGTTGGCGACGTCACTGGCACAGGGCCCCTCAGAGTACGCAAAATTGTCGCTGCTGGTGGGAGGCGCCCCCGCCATGCAAACACACCGCCGTACTTTGAGGGGCCCTGTGCCAGTGCCAATGCGAACGAGTGGGCCCCCCCCTGCTTGCTCAGGATCACAGCACTTGCAACGTTGAAATACTTACCTCTCCCTGCTCCACCGCCGTGACGTAGTCCGCATTTCCTGGGCCCACGAAAAACTTGAGCCAGCCCTACTCCCCCCACAACTTTTGCCAAATGACCCCCAATTCCCTATGCCCAACTATTATTATAAAGTTAATTACGATTGGCAAGCTTCAGAAACAAGAATGGATGTTTTTGGCATTAAAATGGGCACTGTAGGTGTTTTCCTGGCCTCCACTCACAGCCGACTATGCTTCCCCATTGACTTGCATTGGGTTTCGTGTTTCGGTCGATCCCCGACTTTTAGCGACAATCGGCCGACTGCACTCGACTCGACTCTGGACAAAATCGGGTTTCCCAAAACCCTACTCGATCTTAAAAAAATGAAAGTCGCTCAACCCTACTCGAGACTTATTTCTCCTCAGATCCCAGAGATGCTTCTCAAGGAATAGACGCCTTTGCCCACGCATGGAAGTTCCGGTTGGCATATGTATTTCCTCCAATACCGTTACTGGCAAAAACCCTCCGAAAGATCCGAGACGACCGGGTCCCGCCTATCCTGGTGGTACCAGCTCCTCTTTGGCCATACTGGGGCTATCTCATCATAGAACTGCAGGTGGATGGTCCAGTCTTTCCACCAATATCAAACGATCTCCTGCAGGGTCCTTTTCATCACCCAAATCCCCAGAAATTCAACTTGGCTGCCTGGCTACTGAAGCCCAAGTATTGAGAGCTAGAGGACTCTCAGAATCAGTGATCTCCAGTCTGCAAAAATCTAGGAAACCGATTACTAATGCCATATATAGCATATATAACAAGATTTGAAAAAGGTTCTCCTCGTGGTGTCACCCTAATGATCCTGACCCCTTCAACCCAAATATCTCTCACATATTAGACTTTTTACAAAAAGGGCTGGAATTGGGGCTGAAACCGAGCACACTGAAAGTCCAGGTATCACCTTTAAGTTCTGTTTTTGACCAGGATCTAGCCGGTCATCGGTGGATAAAAAGATTTCTGGTTTCAGCTCTTACCAAATGACAGATATTTGTCCCATTATGGGACTTAAACCTAGTTCTAAGAGGCCTCACAGCTCCTCCATTCGAGCCACTGTCTTCTTGTACCCCACAGCTCCTATCCTGCAAAGCAGCCTTCCTGGTTGCCATATCTACAGCAAGGCGAGTAGGGGAAATACAAGCCCTATCAATCAGAGAACCTTACCTCAGTATTAGGGATGATTCCATTGTGTTTCGCCCTGGTCCATTTTTTCTTCCAAAGGTGGTATCAGATTTTCACCGATCACAGGACATAGTCCTCCCGTCTTTCTGTCAGAATCCAGGGACAAACATTCCATACTTTGGATGTCCGACGTATAGTCCTATACTATTTAGAGCAATCCAAATCTTTCAGAATTGACCAAAATCTCTTTGCTCATTTTTCTGGCCGAAACAAGAGCAAAAAAGTAGCGAGAAATACAATCACCAACTGGATAAAAAAGGCCATAACTGAAGCATACTTAGCTCAGGATGTGACGGTACCTGCAGACCTAAAAGCTTATTCCACTAGATCTACTTCTGTCTCCTGGGCTGAAAGGGCTGGCGCATCTACTGAGCAGATTTGCACGGCTGCGACATGGTCTTCTCTTCACACTTTTACCAAACATTATAGACTGGACTTCTGGTCCAATCGGGATCTAGTCTTCGGCTGGAAAGTGCTCCAAGCCGTGGTCCCCCCAGTGCAGAATTGGTTGGCATTCCTCCTGGGCTGTTGTGGAAGGCAACTAGAGAAAATAGAATTAGACCTACCGGTAATTCGGTTTCTAGGAGCCTTCCACGACAGCACTAATTCCCTCCCGACATTCTTGGATAAATTTCTGAGAACCTAAAGGTAACCGGTGCTATGGTATCAGTTGTAAGTCACTGGTTAATGGGAGGTGGGAGGGGTTTTTAACCTCTTTTGCTTCCTGTCCCCCATTAGGGTATGGAGACAACCTCCTGGGCTGTTGTGGAAGGCTCCTAGAAACCGAATTACCGGTAGGTCTAATTCTATTTTTTGTGGCACCGGAAAAAATGGCATGAATCTTGGAAAAAATGAATAAAGCTGTAAACTAGGAGTCAGGAATGATTCCAGGGGCTATCCCCATGATGTTCCTGTGTCATTTGAGCAGTGTTTCCATAATTTTCCATAATTCTCAGATGTTTATAGACCTTAAAAGGACCGCGGGGGGATCACGGTAAAAAAACTTGCGTCTCCCATAGACTTACATTGGGCTCGTTGCTCGGGTCGAGAACCCGAGTATTCCAATCTGCTCGACCCGAGCAACGAGCACCTGAGCATTTTAGTGCACGCTCATCACTACTAGTCACACAATCATACCTGTACAGTTAGTCCTTGGGTTACGACAGTCTCCAGTTACGTTGTTTCGTGGTTACGACGCTTTATACGACGCCTCATTCCGACTTAAGCGGTTTTGCGTCGTAAGTAGTGTTGAGCATTCCGATGCTGCAAGTATCGGGTATCGGCCGATACTTGCTGTATCGGAATTCCGATACCGGGATTCCGATACTCTTGTGGTATCGGGTATCGGGTATCGGAACAACATTAATGTTAAAATGTGTAAAATAGAGAATTAAAATAAAAAATATCGCTATACTCACCTGTCCGACGCAGCCGGGACCTCAGCGCAGGAACCGGCAGCGTTGTTTGTTTAAAATTCCCGCTTTTACATGGTTACGCGAAGTCCCGGCTTGTGATTGGTCAGGGCGGCCATGTTGCCGGGCCGCGGACCAATCACAGCAAGCCGTGACGAAAATACGTCACGGCTTGCTGTGATTGGTCCGCGTCCCGGCAACATGGCCGCCATTAACCAATCACAAGCCGTGACGTCACGGGAGGCTGGAAACGCGCTCATTTTAAAAAGGGCGCGTGTCCAGCCTCCCGTGACGTCACGGCTTGTGATTGGTTGCGTCGCGGTCAACCAATCACAAGCCGGGAGGCTGGACACGCGCCCATTTCAAAATGAGCGCGTCCAGCCTCCCGGCTTGTGATTGGTTGATCGCGGCGCAACCAATCACAAGCCGTGACGTCACGGGAGGCTGGACACGCGCCCATTTCAAAATGAGCGCGTGTCCAGCCTCCCGTGACGTCCCGGCTTGTGATTGGTCAGGGCGGCCATATTGCCGGGACGCGGACCAATCACAGCAAGCCGTGACGTAATTTCGTCACGGCTTGCTGTGATTGGTCCGCGTCCCGGCAACATGGCCGACCTGACCAATCACAAGCCGGGAATTCACGTAACCAAGTAATAGCGCGATTTTTAAACAAACAACGCTGCCGGTTCCCTCGCTGAAGTCCCGGCTGCGTCGGACAGGTGAGTATAGCGATATTTTTTATTTTAATTCTTTCTTTTACACATTTATATGGTTCCCAGGGCCTGAAGGAGAGTTTCCTCTCCTTCAGACCCTGGGAACCATCAGGGATACCGTCCGATACATGAGTCCCATTGACTTGTATTGGTATCGGGTATCGGTATAGGATTGGATTCCGATACTGTGACGGTATCGGCCGATACTTTCCGATACCGATACTTTCAAGTATCGGACGGTATCGCTCAACACTAGTCGTAAGTCGAACTATGTGCAACTACGTGCAGCAGCAGAAGAATAGAGTCCAGTACTGTACACTGTACCCGGTTACAGTATTTCATTATTAAATGTACTGTACTGCACAATATTTTACTGTACCTATGTTTATTGATAATTATGTAGGGTACTGTGTTAGGATAGGTGTTTGGATAGGCTAAGTGTTTGCAGTACTGTACTGTTAATATGGTACAGTACTGTATGAACGTATGGTCCTACTTACGTCGAAATTCGGTTTACGACGCCACGTAAGAAAGGATCAACGTTGTAATTCGAGGACTACCTGTACATAGTTCACTACACTTTGAAATGAGAGATTCATGCCATGTGTGTCAAGCTATTGTTTTTCTAATGTAACTAATTGCTATGCTTGTGAGTGGTTCCTTGCTATATATATATATATATATTTATATATATTATACATACTTATCTGTTGTGAAATTGGATTCTGGGCTCCCCCGGTGGCCACTTGTGGAATTGAACTTGTGTGCATCATCCCCTCTGTTCACCTGCTCCTATCAGGATGTGGGAGTCGCTATATAACCTTGCTCCTCTGTCAGTTTCTTGCCGGTCAACAATGTAATCAGAAGCCTTCTGTGCTTGTTCCTGCTACTAGACAACTCCCAGCTAAGTTGGACTTTTGTCCTTGTGTGTTTTTGCATTTTGTTCCTGTTCACAGCTGCTGTTTCGTTACTGTGTCTGGAAAGCTCTTGTGATCGGAAATTGCCACTCTGGTGTTATGAGTTAATGCTAGAGTCTTAAAGGAATTTCTGGATGGTGTTTTGATAGGGTTTTCTGCTGACCATGAAAGTGTCCTTTCTGTCTTCCGGCTATCTAGTAAGCGGACCTCGATTTTGCTAAACCTATTTTCATACTACGTTTGTCATTTCATCTAAAATCACCGCCAATATATGTGGGGGCCTCTGTCTGCCTTTTGGGAAAATTTCTCTAGAGGTGAGCCAGGACTGTCTTTTCCTCTGCTAGGATTAGGTAGTTCTCCGGCTGGCGCTGGGCATCTAGGGTTAAAAAACGTAGGCATGCTACCCGGCCACTTCTAGTTGTGCGGCAGGTTTAGTTCATGGTCAGTATAGTTTCCATCTTCCAAGAGCTAGTTCTCATATATGCTGGGCTATGTTCTCTCGCCATTGAGAATCATGACAGTTTGACCGGCCCAAAAAAGGGTTAAATTACTGGCTGAGAAAGGAGAGAAAAAAGAAGTCTGCTACAATTTTTTTTTTTTTTCCTCTAGTTCTGAGTGTGCTCTTAATTGAATCACTTGCTAGTCTGCCTATACTGCAGCCTTCCTCTCTTTCTCTCCTTCTAATCCTTGAATGGCTCTGTGTTCACCTGTTTCTAATGGATCTTCAGAGTGTAGCTACAGGTTTGAATAATCTCGCCACAAAGGTACAAAATTTGCAAGATTTTGTTGTTCATGCACCTATGTCTGAGCCTAGAATTCCTTTGCCTGAATTCTTCTCGGGGAATAGATCTCACTTTCAAAATTTTAAAAATAATTGCAAATTGTTTTTGTCCCTGAAGTCTCGCTCTGCCGGAGACCCTGCACAGCAGGTCAGGATTGTAATTTCCTTGCTCCGGGGCGACCCTCAAGACTGGGCTTTGGCATTGGCACCAGGGGATCCTGCGTTGCTCAATGTGGATGCGTTTTTTCTGGCCTTGGGGTTGCTTTATGAGGAACCTCATTTAGAGCTTCAGGCGGAAAAGGTCTTGATGTCCTTGTCTCAGGGGCAAGATGAAGCTGAAATATACTGCCAAAAATTCCGCAAATGGTCTGTGCTTACTCAGTGGAATGAGTGCGCCCTGGCGGCGATTTTCAGAGAAGGTCTCTCTGATGCCATTAAGGATGTTATGGTGGGGTTCCCTGTGCCTGCGAGTCTGAATGAGTCCATGACGATGGCTATTCAGATCGATAGGCGTCTGCGGGAGCGCAAACCTGTGCACCATTTGGCGGTGTCTACTGAGAAAACGCCAGAAAATATGCAATGTGATAGAATTCTGTCCAGAAGCGAGCGGCAGAATTTTAGACGAAAAAATGGGTTGTGCTTCTATTGTGGTGATTCAACTCATGTTATATCAGCATGCTTTAAGCGTACTAAGAAGCCTGACAAGTCTGTTTCAATTAGCACTTTACAGTCTAAGTTTATTCTATCTGTGACCCTGATTTGTTCTTTGTCATCTATTACCGCGGACGCCTATGTCGACTCTGGCGCTGCTTTGAGTCTTATGGATTGGTCCTTTGCCAAACGCTGTGGGTATGATTTGGAGCCATTGGAGGCTCCGATACCTCTGAAAGGGATTGACTCCACCCCATTGGCTAGTAATAAACCACAATACTGGACACAAGTGACTATGCGTGTTAATCCGGATCACCAGGAGGTTATTCGCTTTCTGGTGCTGTATAATCTACATGATGTTTTGGTGCTGGGATTGCCATGGCTGCAATCTCATAACCCAGTCCTCGACTGGAGAGCTATGTCTGTGTTAAGCTGGGGATGTAAAGGAACTCATGGGGACGTACCTTTGGTTTCCATTTCATCATCTATTCCCTCTGAGATTCCTGAATTCTTGTCTGACTTTCGTGACGTTTTTGAAGAACCCAAGGTTGGTTCACTACCTCCGCACCGGGAGTGCGATTGTGCCATAGACTTGATTCCGGGTAGTAAATACCCTAAGGGTCGTTTATTTAATCTGTCTGTGCCTGAACACGCTGCTATGCGAGAATATATAAAGGAGTCCTTGGAAAAGGGACATATTCGTCCTTCGTCATCTCCCTTAGGAGCCGGTTTTTTCTTTGTGTCTAAGAAAGACGGCTCTTTGAGGCCGTGTATTGATTATCGACTTTTGAATAAAATCACGGTTAAATATCAATATCCGTTACCACTGCTTACTGATTTGTTTGCTCGTATAAAGGGGGCCAAGTGGTTCTCTAAGATTGATCTCCGTGGGGCGTATAATTTGGTGCGAATCAAGCAGGGGGATGAGTGGAAAACCGCATTTAATACGCCCGAGGGCCATTTTGAGTATTTGGTGATGCCTTTTGGTCTTTCAAATGCCCCTTCAGTCTTCCAGTCCTTTATGCATGACATTTTCCGCGATTATTTGGATAAATTTATGATTGTGTATCTGGATGATATTCTGATTTTTTCGGATGACTGGGACTCTCATGTCCAGCAGGTCAGGAGGGTTTTTCAGGTTTTGCGGTCTAATTCCTTGTGTGTGAAGGGTTCTAAGTGTGTTTTTAGGGTTCAAAAGATTTCTTTCTTGGGATACATTTTTTCCCCCTCTTCCATCGAGATGGATCCTGTCAAGGTTCAGGCTATTGGTGATTGGACGCAACCCTCTTCTCTTAAGAGTCTTCAGAAATTTTTGGGCTTTGCTAACTTTTATCGTCGATTTATTGCTGGTTTTTCTGATGTTGTAAAACCATTGACTGATTTGACTAAGAAGGGTGCTGATGTTGCTGATTGGTCCCCTGATGCTGTGGAGGCCTTTCGGGAGCTCAAGCGCCGCTTTTCTTCCGCCCCAGTGTTGCGTCAGCCTGATGTTGCTCTTCCTTTTCAGGTTGAGGTCGACGCTTCTGAAATCGGAGCTGGGGCGGTGTTGTCGCAGAGAAGTTCCGACTGCTCCGTGATGAGACCTTGTGCTTTTTTTTCCCGGAAATTTTCGCCCGCCGAGTGGAATTATGATATTGGGAATCGGGAGCTTTTGGCCATGAAGTGGGCTTTTGAGGAGTGGCGTCACTGGCTTGAGGGGGCCAGACATCAGGTGGTGGTATTGACTGACCACAAAAATTTAATTTACCTTGAGTCTGCCAGGCGCCTGAATCCTAGACAGGCGCGCTGGTCATTGTTTTTCTCTCGGTTTAATTTTGTGGTGTCGTACCTACCGGGTTCTAAGAATGTTAAGGCGGATGCCCTTTCTAGGAGTTTTGAGCCTGACTCCCCTGGTAATTCTGAGCCCACAGGTATCCTTAAAGATGGAGTGATATTGTCTGCCGTTTCTCCAGACCTGCGGCGGGCCTTGCAGGAGTTTCAGGCAGATAGACCTGATCGTTGCCCACCTGGTAGACTGTTTGTTCCTGATGATTGGACCAGTAGAGTCATCTCTGAGGTTCATTCTTCTGCGTTGGCAGGTCATCCTGGAATCTTTGGTACCAGGGATTTGGTGGCAAGGTCCTTCTGGTGGCCTTCCCTGTCACGAGATGTGCGAGGCTTTGTGCAGTCTTGTGACGTTTGTGCTCGGGCCAAGCCTTGTTGTTCTCGGGCTAGTGGATTGTTGTTGCCCTTGCCTATCCCGTAGAGGCCTTGGACGCACATCTCGATGGATTTTATTTCGGATCTGCCTGTTTCTCAGAAGATGTCTGTCATCTGGGTGGTGTGTGACCGTTTCTCTAAGATGGTCCATCTGGTTCCCTTGCCTAAGTTGCCTTCTTCTTCCGAGTTGGTTCCTCTGTTTTTTCAAAATGTTGTTCGTTTGCATGGTATTCCTGAGAATATCGTTTCTGACAGAGGGACCCAGTTCGTGTCTAGATTTTGGCGGGCATTCTGTGCTAGGATGGGCATGGATTTGTCTTTTTCGTCTGCTTTCCATCCTCAGACTAATGGCCAGACCGAGCGGACTAATCAGACCTTGGAGACATATTTGAGGTGTTTTGTGTCTGCGGATCAGGATGATTGGGTTGCTTTTTTGCCTTTGGCGGAGTTCGCCCTCAATAATCGGGCCAGCTCTGCCACCTTGGTGTCCCCGTTTTTCTGTAATTCGGGGTTTCATCCTCGATTTTCCTCCGGTCAAGTGGAATCTTCGGATTGTCCTGGAGTGGATGCTGTGGTGGAGAGGTTGCATCAGATTTGGGGGCAGGTGGTGGACAATTTGAAGTTGTCCCAGGAGAAGACTCAGCTTTTTGCCAACCGCCGTCGTCGTGTTGGTCCTCGGCTTTGTGTTGGGGACTTGGTGTGGTTGTCTTCTCGTTTTGTCCCTATGAGGGTTTCTTCTCCTAAGTTTAAGCCTCGGTTCATCGGCCCGTACAAGATATTGGAGATTCTTAACCCTGTGTCCTTCCGTTTGGACCTCCCTGCATCCTTTTCGATTCATAATGTTTTTCATCGGTCATTGTTGCGCAGGTATGAGGTACCGGTTGTGCCTTCCGTTGAGCCTCCTGCTCCGGTGTTGGTTGAGGGTGAGTTGGAGTACGTTGTGGAAAAGATCTTAGACTCTCGTGTTTCCAGACGGAGACTCCAGTATCTGGTCAAATGGAAGGGATACGGTCAGGAGGATAATTCTTGGGTCACTGCCTCTGATGTTCATGCCTCCGATCTTGTCCGTGCCTTTCATAGGGCTCATCCTGATCGCCCTGGTGGTTCTGGTGAGGGTTCGGTGCCCCCTCCTTGAGGGGGGGGTACTGTTGTGAAATTGGATTCTGGGCTCCCCCGGTGGCCACTTGTGGAATTGAACTTGTGTGCATCATCCCCTCTGTTCACCTGCTCCTATCAGGATGTGGGAGTCGCTATATAACCTTGCTCCTCTGTCAGTTTCTTGCCGGTCAACAATGTAATCAGAAGCCTTCTGTGCTTGTTCCTGCTACTAGACAACTCCCAGCTAAGTTGGACTTTTGTCCTTGTGTGTTTTTGCATTTTGTTCCTGTTCACAGCTGCTGTTTCGTTACTGTGTCTGGAAAGCTCTTGTGATCGGAAATTGCCACTCTGGTGTTATGAGTTAATGCTAGAGTCTTAAAGGAATTTCTGGATGGTGTTTTGATAGGGTTTTCTGCTGACCATGAAAGTGTCCTTTCTGTCTTCCGGCTATCTAGTAAGCGGACCTCGATTTTGCTAAACCTATTTTCATACTACGTTTGTCATTTCATCTAAAATCACCGCCAATATATGTGGGGGCCTCTGTCTGCCTTTTGGGAAAATTTCTCTAGAGGTGAGCCAGGACTGTCTTTTCCTCTGCTAGGATTAGGTAGTTCTCCGGCTGGCGCTGGGCATCTAGGGTTAAAAAACGTAGGCATGCTACCCGGCCACTTCTAGTTGTGCGGCAGGTTTAGTTCATGGTCAGTATAGTTTCCATCTTCCAAGAGCTAGTTCTCATATATGCTGGGCTATGTTCTCTCGCCATTGAGAATCATGACACTTATCCATTTGTCTTGCATTAGATCCTATGACTAAGGGCGCCATGGTGCGCCAGACACCGCAAACATGCTCCAAGACTGAGTTCCCATGATGAATATTTGGTGGGGTCAGGAGTTTTGGTACACACCAACAATAACACCTTGGCCCATCCAGAAAATGGGAAACTAGGGGCCCTGGAACAACGCTGGGTGGCAAGAATGGCCAAGTATCGGTATAAAATTGCCTACTACCGAGGAGCGTTGTCCAGAGTGACTCATGAGAAACCCGGTCCAAACCAGGATGAAGAACTTGAAGATGAGAAAATCCCTGTCTTTCGGAGTACTGTCAGGACGAGGATAGCAACATAGGATCCAGTGCAGATGGCCACTTCGGGAAGCATTCTGAGGCAATCTCATGATGAATGGGTATGGATCCAGCAGGAAGATGGGGAGCTTTCACAGATCCGGCTTTGGGTGGCCCAAAAACTGTTGACCGGAAAAAGTGAGAGGGAAGCCCTGACCACAGGGCCCTTACAGATACTTCAGCAATGAAAGACTACACCTGAAAGATGGACACTTGTATCGGAAGATCCAGCCACAGATTTATCTGTCACCTGGCAAGTATTGATTCCTGAAGTGCTTTTACACGAAGTGGCCAAGGAAGCCCATGAGAAAGGAGCACACTTTGGCCCAGGGAAGACCCTACACTGGTTACAGAGAAAAGTCTATTACTAGTGATGGGCGAGCACGAAAATGCTCAGGTGCTCGTTGCTCGGGTCGAGCAAATTGGAATACTCGGGTACTGGGCCAGAACAACGAGCCCAATGTATGTCTATGGGAGACCCGAGTATTTTTACAGCGATCCCCCCCCGGGGGTCCTTTTAAGGTCTAAAAACGTCTGAAAATGATGGGAGCACTGCTCAAATGACACAGGGACATTATGAGGATAGCCCCTGGAAGCATTCCTGACTCCTAGTTCACAGCCTTAATCATTTTTTTCCGAGATTCATGCCATTTTTTCCGGTGCCACAAAAAGCACATGAAAACGACACCAAAACAGGTTTTGCTTGGAAATATGTCAAGGTACATTTTTTCAGGTTAATGACTTGCCTGTAAGGCCAAATATTTAACCCCAGACCGAAAATTTCCTCCCCCATTTAGGCTTAATTCAGATGCAGCGTTTTTGAAGGATTTTCAACTTCAACATTGCTTTCAACCACTACAAATGCATTCACTGGGAAATGTCATTGTAACATTTAAAAACCCTAGCTGGCCATGTGGTGTGTGATACATAAGCAGACCCATCTTCTTTCATTTAAGAAGGAGGGACTCTTAAAGTCACAGAGCCTATTTTTTACTGATGCATCAGGCGGCATTAATCTTCTTAAAGGGCCATTATGAAACAGTGGGTTGGCAGGAAGGTGAACCCTGCTGCATAGTCAGTCATATGCACCCCATTAGGCCTTGGAACCGATATACTGGATGGGCCCATTAAAATCCACTTCACAATATGCATTTTGTGCTCCATACTCTTTTGTTTTATACATTGGCAGGAAGATGAGCCTTGCTGCATAGTCACATGCACCCCATTAGGCTTTGGAACCCACATACTGGATGGGCTCAAGAAAATTCACTCGTATTTTTTAATGGTATGATGGTTCCCTCTTTGCACCATTATTTACAGGAGAATTTGGCAATTTTATTTGACATGTTTTTAGCACTAAGTTTCAGATACGGCTTTAAAAAAGGCTAATACTTTCAATACAAGGCAAATTTATTGCAAACTACAAACTTCAAGGAATAGTATGATTGAATAGTGTGAGTGCGTACATTTTTGCATGTGTTAACATACACAGGTTAATAAGTACATATAAGGATTAAATAAATATAGTGATTACGTATATATGAAGATTAACTACGTACAGTATACTTAGATCATCACCAAGAGGCTTTTAAACATTATGCATCTAAAATATCAGAGAAGCAACACCAAGACAGAGAACCTCTGGGAGATTACCTACACTGCATGGGCATCCCCAATTATGCAGGTATCAGCACACTGTACATGTACAGGTACCCCAGTTTTGGCATCTGTCTTAGTCATGTTTCTCTGGTCTTATATAGTGAATAACACTATGTAGTAACTCTAGTTTCACCCACACCTTCAAGTGGCCACTTTTCAAGGTTGGATGAAGCAGAGATATCATGGAGTCATCAGATGAGGGGCCATAATCCCCAAGAAAATAAAAGCCACAAAGATTTAGATCAAACCACCACCAGCATAGTTTCAGTAAACCTTAATGTTTTACAATGACAAACAGCAAACATATAGAGGCTTAGAACTGTTTGTGAAGTGAGTAAACAAACATTTGTCAAGATTGTGTCACTATGAGCATTGTCTGTCACATCTCAATGTTTTACAAGAAATGCAGCTATATGATTGTCTGAATGCATTCGCTATACAGTATTTCCATCTTGTTTACAAATCGCCATTTGTATATTCTCCATTTGTACATTTGAGGCAGACAAAGTTATGGCTCGCAAGGAGAGAAACTAATATAGTGGACAAAGCTATATTTTTAATGAACTACTGAGGCAAAGTAACAGCATTGCTTTATCAAGTTTATATGAAGTGTATTGTGTCCAATGTTCGCAACCAGGCAACACAAAAAGGAGCTTTTCAAGTGAGCTCTTTAAGGTACACAAATGCTATGAAGTGTTTGCCAACAAGGATGTGGTTTCACCAATGTGGGGTACCTTTTGCATACCTCCCAACTGTCCCAGATCCAGCGGGACTGTCCCGATTTTGACAGTCAGCCCCATGATCCCGGGTGGGACATTAGTTGTCTCGCACTGGTTGGGAGGTGTGTATATCACCCGGTCAGCTCCCTGAGCCCCTGCACCCGCAGAGCAGCATATTGGCTGCTCTGTGCGCACAGGACCTGTGATGAAGTTATAGGATGGGAGGAGTCAGGGGGTCACATGATCGGGAGGACCTCTGTGTACAGGACTCTGCTGGTTGTCATCTCGCTAGAGGAGGGTAAGCGTATGTGTGAGGTCAGGAGGTGTTTACAATGTGGATGTAGCATAGTCATGTGTGTACAAGGTGTATGGATCGGAGCAGCATGTGAAAGGTGTATGGAGCGGAGTATGTGTGTAAGAGGTGTACGGAGCAGTGTGTACGAGGTGTACGGAGCACAGCCGCATGTGTACGGAGTGGAGCAGCGTGTGTACGAGGTGTACAGAGCAGAGCCACGTGTGTACGAGGTGTGCGGAGCAGAGCCATGTGTGTGCAAGGTATATGGAGCGGAGCAGCGTGTGCAATGTGTATGGAGCGGAGCCGTGTGTGTACGAGGTGTACGGAGTGGAGCCATGTGTGTACAAGGTGTACGGAGTGGAGCCGTGTGTGTATGAGGTGTACGGAGTGGATCCATGTGTGTGCGACGTGTACGGAGTGGAGCCGTGTGTGTATGAGGTGTACAGAGTGGAGCTGTGTGTGTACGAGGTGTATGGAGCGGAGCCGCATGTGCAAGGTGTATGGAGCACAGTCGTGTGTGTACGAGGTGTATGGAGCGGAGCCATGTGTGTACGAGGTGTACGGAGTGGAGCCGTGTGTGTATGAGATGTATGGAGAGGAGCCGTGTGTGTATGAGGTGTACGGAGCGGAGCCGTGTGTGTATAAGGTGTACGGAGTGGAGCCATGTGTGTGCGAGGTGTACGGAGTGGAGCCGTGTGTGTATGAGGTGTACAGAGCGGAGCTGTGTGTACGAGGTGTACGGAGAGGAGCCGCATGTGCAAGGTGTATGGAGCGCAGTCGTGTGTGTACGAGATGTATGGAACGGAGCCATGTGTGTACGAGGTGTACGGAGTGGAGCCATGTGTGTATGAGGTGTACAGAGCGGAGCCGTGTGTGTATAAGGTGTATGGAGAGGAGCCTTGTGTGTATGAGGTGTACGGAGTGGAGCCGTGTGTGTATGAGGTGTACGGAGCCGTGTGTGTATAAGGTGTACGGAGTGGAGCCGTGTGTGTGCGAGGTGTACGGAGTGGAGCCGTGTGTGTATGAGGTGTACAGAGCGGAGCTGTGTGTGTACGAGGTGTACGGAGCGGAGCCGCATGTGCAAGGTGTATGGAGCGCAGTCGTGTGTGTACGAGATGTATGGAGCGGAGCCATGTGTGTACGAGATGTATGGAGAGGAGCCGTGTGTGTATGAGGTGTACGGAGCGGAGCCATGTGTGTATAAGGTGTATGGAGAGGAGCCGTGTGTGTATGAGGTGTACGGAGTGGAGCTGTCCGTATGTGTACGAGGTGTATATGGAGAGGAGCCGTGTGTGTATGAGGTGTACGGAGCGGAGCTGTGTGTGTGCAAGGTATACGGAGTGGAGCAGCATGTGCAATGTGTATGGAGCAGAGCCGTGAGTGTACAAAGGTGTACGGAGTGGTGCCATGTGTGTACGAGATGTATGGAGTGATGCCGTGTGTGTACGAGATGTATGGAGAGGAGCAGTGTGTATGAGGTGTACGGGGCGGAGCCGTGTGTGTGCAAGGTATACGGAGTGGAGCAGCATGTGCAATGTGTACGGAGCGGAGCCGTGTGTGTACGAGGTGTACGGAGTGAAGCCGTGTGTGTGTGAGGTGTACGGAGTGGAGCCGTGTGTGTATGAGGTGTACAGAGTGGAGCTGTGCGTGTACGAGGTGTACGGAGCGGAGCCGCATGTGCAAGGTGTATGGAGCACAGTCGTGTGTGTACGAGGTGCATGGAGCGGAGCCATGTGTGTATGAGGTGTACGGAGTGGAGTCGTGTGTGTACGAGATGTATGGAGAGGAGCCGTGTATGTATGAGGTGTACGGAGCAGAGCCATGTGTGTGTAAGGTGTATGGAGCGGAGTCGTGTGTGTACGAGGTGTCCAGAGTGGAGCTGTGTGTGTACGAGGTGTATGGGGAGGAGCCATGTGTGTATGAGGTGTACGGAGTGGAGCCGTGTGTGTACGAGGTGTACAGAGCGGAGCCGCATGTGCAAGGTGTATGGAGCGGAGTCGTGTGTGTACGAGGTGTATGGAGCGGAGTTGCATGTGTACAAGGTGAACGGAGCGGACGCTGGCTGTGTCGGATCGGAGCAGATATTGACACTGTCTGGCACAGGAGACACGGAGAGGTCTTTATCAGTGGCGTATCACAGCTGCAGAGACGTGAGCAGTCAGCGGCGCAGCTGGATGACACCATTCAGCGCCGTGGGAGTGGAAGCTGCCGGCTGCTGCAAGGGTGCGCGGTGAAAGGTGTGTGTGTAGTGATGGAGAAGGCAATGATGGGGGTGGGGTAACCATGTGTGGCCATTATACTGTACCCAGCATTGTGTGGGGCCATTATACAGTATGGAGCATCATGTGTGGCCATTATACAGTATGGAGCACTGTGAGGCCATTATACAGTATGGAGCACTGTGTGGCCAATGTACAGTATGGAGCATCATGTGGAGCCATTATACAGTATGGAGCATTATATTTGGCCATTATACAGTATGGGGCACTGTGTGGCCAATATACAGTATGGAGCATCATGTGTGGCCATTATACAGTATGGAGCATCATGTGTGGCCATTATACAGTATGGAGCATCATGTGTGGCCATTATACAGTACGCAGCATCATGTGGCCATTATACAGTATGGAGCATCATGTGGCCATTATACAGTATGGAGCATCATGTGTGGCCATTATACAGTATGGAGCACTGTGTGGCCATTATACAGTATGGAGCACTGTGTGGCCAATATACAGTATGGAGCATCATGTGGAGCCATTTTACAGTATGGAGCATCATGTGTGGCCATTATACAGTATGCAGCATCATGTGGGCCCATTATACTGTATGGAACATCACGTCGGGCCAGTACACTGTACGCAGCATAATTTGGAGCCATTATACAGTATGGAGCATCATGTGTGGCCATTATATAGTATGGAGCGTCATGTGTGGCCATTATACAGTATGGAGCGTCATGTGTGGCCATTATACAGTATGGAGCATCATGTGTGGCCATTATACAGTATGGAGCGTCATGTGTGGCCATTTTACAGTACGGAGCGTCATGTGTGGCCATTATACATTATGGAGCATCCTGTGTGGCCATTATACAGTATGGAGCATCATGTGGCCATTATACAGTATGGAGCATCATGTGTGGCCATTATACAGTATGGAGCACTGTGTGGCCATTATACAGTATGGAGCACTGTGTGGCCATTATACAGTATGGAGCATAATGTGTGGCCATTATACAGTATGCAGCATCATGTGGGCCCATTATACTGTATGGAGCATCACGTGGGGCCAGTACACTGTACGCAGCATCATTTGGAGCCATTATACAGTAAAGAGCATTATGTGTGGCCATTATACAGTATGGAGCGTCATGTGTGGCCATTATACAGTATGGAGCGTCATGTGTGGCCATTATACAGTATGGAGCGTCATGTGTGGCCATTTTACAGTACGGAGCGTCATGTGTGGCCATTATACAGTATGGAGCATCACGTGGGGCCAGTACACTGTACGCAGCATCATTTGGAGCCATTATACAGTATAGAGCATTATGTGTGGCCATTATACAGTATGGGGCACTCTGTGGCCATTATACAGTATGGAGCATCATGTGGCCATTATACAGTATGGAGCATCATGTGTGGCGATTATACAGTATGGAGCATCATCATATACTGGCGTATACCAAACGTGGTGCCAATATTCAAAAAGGGGACAAAAACTGAACTCGGAAATTATAGGCCAGTAAGCTTAACCTCTACTGTGGGTAAAATCCTGGAGGGCATTCTAAGGGATGCTATACTGGAGTATCTGAAGAGGAATAACCTCATGACCCAGTATCAGCACGAGTTTACTAGGGACCGTTAATGTCAGACTAATTTGATCAGCTTCTATGAAGAGGTAAGTTCCGGACTGGACCAAGGGAACCCAGTAGATGTAATGTATATGGACTTTTGAAAAGCTTTTGATACGGTGCCACACAAAAGGTTGATACATAAAATGAAAATAATGGGGATAGGGGAAAACATGTGCAAGTGGGTTGAGAGCTGGCTCAGGGATAGGAAACAAAGGGTGGTTATTAATGGAGCACACTCGGACTGGGTCGCGGTTAGCAGTGGGGGTACCACAGGGGTCAGTATTGGGCCCTCTTCTTTTTAACATATTTATTAATGACCTTGTAGGGGGCGTTCGGAGTAGAATTTCAATATTTGCAGATGACACTAAACTCTGCAGGGTAATCAATACAGAGGAGGACAATTTTATATTACAGGATGATTTATGTAAACTAGAAGCTTGTGCTGATAAATGGCAAATGAGCTTTAATGGGGATAAATGTAAGGTCATGCACTTGGGTAGAAGTAATAAGATGTATAACTATGTGCTTAATTCTAAAACTCTGGGCAAAACCGTCAATGAAAAAGACCTGGGTGTATGGGTGGATGATAAACTCATATTCAGTGGCCAGTGTCAGGCAGCTGCTACAAAGGCAAATAAAATGATGGGATGTATTAAAAGAGGCATAGATGCTCATGAGGCGAACATAATTTTACCTCTATACAAGTCACTAGTTCGACCACACTTAGAATACTGTGCACAGTTCTGGTCTCCGGTGTATAAGAAAGACATAGCTGAACTAGAGCGGGTGCAGAGAAGAGCGACCAAGGTTATTAGAGGACTGGGGGGTCTGCAATACCAAGATAGGTTATTACACTTGGGGCTGTTTAGTTTGGAAAAACGAAGACTAAGGGGTGATCTTATTTTAATGTATAAATATATGAGGGGACAGTACAAAGACCTTTCTGATGATCTTTTTAATCATAGACCTGAGACAGGGACAAGGGGGCATCCTCTACGTCTGGAGGAAAGAAGGTTTAAGCATAATAACAGACGCAGATTCTTTACTCTAAGAGCAGTGAGACTATGGAACTCTCTGCCGTATGATGTTGTGATAATGAGTGATTCATTACTTAAATTTAAGAGGGGACTGGAAGCCTTTCTTGAAAAGTATAATGTTACAGGGTATATACACTAGATTCCTTGATAGGGTGTTGATCCAGGGAACTAGTCTGACTGCCGTATGTGTAGTCGGGAAGGAATTTTTTGCCACATGTTTTTTTTTGCCTTCCTCTGGATCAACATGTTAGGGCATGTTAGGTTAGGCTATGGGTTGAACTAGATGGACTTAAAGTCTTCCTTCAACCTTAATAACTATGTAACTATGTAACTATGTGTGGCCATTATACAGTATGGAGCGTCATGTGTGGCCATTATACAGTATGGAGCATCATGTGTGGCCATTATACAATATGGAGTGTCATGTGTGGCCATTATACAGTATAGAGCGTCATGTGTGGCCATTATACAGTATGTAGCATCATGTGTGGCCATTATACAGCATGGAGCACTGTGTGGCCATATTTTTTTTTTATAATTATTGTTTACGAAACATTGTGATCAGAAGTGCTAAATGGGTGTGGTTGGGGCATGACTAGTTGTGAAATGGGTGTGGTCAGAGGTGTGGCCTAAAATTGCCACTAACTTTGCCCCTCTTTCCCTTCCTCGAAAGTTGGGAGGTATGCCTTTTGTAAAAATAGATTAGTGCCATCACAGCCCCCCTTGACCAAACTTCACTGGCCTATAACAGTACAAAGCACATTCACCCTGGTGGAGTTAAGAAGTAGGCCCAATGGAATGCCATGCCCAATTCCCCAATGTGGGGTCCTTTTGGACTGATTAAAATAGTGCCATCACAGCCCCTTAGCCCTAAATGCACCGTACAGATCAAGTTCACCCTGGTGATCTACTGGCAGAAACAGGACAGATTGCAGGAGACCGAGTTAAGAAGTAGTCCAAAAGTAATGTCATGCCAAATTCCCCAATGTAAAATCCTTTTTTTTTTTAAATTTTTTAAAATAAGAGTGGCATGACAGCCCCCTTGGCCAAAATGCACCATACAGAGCACGTTGACCTGGGAAATCTAGTGAGCAGGTGGCTGCCCCGGCCGGCAGCGAGCCACCACTGACTAACCTCCAGATGAAGACGAGATCCTGCAGAGCCGACGCCCCGTGTGTTCTCAGCGGTGAGTGCGGGCGGTGCGCAGGACCTGTGTGACGTAGTAGGTCATGTGACCGTAATCACCGGGGAGTGAGTACGATGTGCAGCTAGGACATAATCAACCAACGCGTTTCAGAGACGCCTGTCTCCTTCTTCAGGGTTAGTCCCTGCCTCGTACTCATTGTCCTTATATAGCTGCTTAGGTTATGGTCACGTGACCTACTACGTCACACAGGTCCTGCGCACCGCCCGCACTCACCGCTGAGAACACACGCGGCGTCAGCTCTGCAGGATCTCTACACCCTCTCTACCCGCAAGTATCTGGAAATATAGGAGCATCGCTGCGTTCTTCTACTTCATGACTTGGAGGTAGGAAAACACATATTACACTAACTCCTTGACCATATGTGTTTAGTACATTGAGGATATACTGGCACTTATCCGGTCATTATACTGGCATTGAATGGGACTGATATAAATGGCCAGTCCTCAAGTACATTTATAGCTCTTATCTTGTTGCGCTAATAGTCCAGCGCGTACCTACATACACTTAGGTGTATACCATCATCTATTTATTCTTTTACAAACCACTTGTGGAGGTTTGTTGGTACCGCCGCAGGAATTTACATTAGCGGTGACACTTTGCGCCACCACTTTTAAGATTTTATAATCCAAACATCTGACTGCTCTTTCAGCACTGTCCACAACTCTTCCGCATTGTGCGGTTTGTCACCTAGGCAGATTAGCTTCAGCACAGCCTGTTGCCGCTTGGCTGAGGCAGTGCTGCAGTGCTTCCAGCTTCTGACTGATGTGTTGATTTCAGAGATGGGGGATGAAGAGGAAGAGGAGGAGGTGGTGGTGCAGGAGCTGTAGACTGTGGGGGCAACCCTGATTGACATAGGGCCAGCAATCCTCAGCGTGGGGAGGATGTGTTCCATTCCAAGGTTTGACTGGGTCCTGACTTCCACTATGTTAACCCAGTCTGCAGTCATTGAGATGTACCATCCCTGCCCACAAGCACTTGTCCACGTGTCCGTGGTTAGGTGGACTTTCCCTGCAACAGCATTGTTGAGGGATGGGTAATGTTGTGGGACATATGCTGGTGTAATGCCGGTACAACACAGGGAAAAATAGTGGCGGCTGGGGACCGAGTACCTTGGGACGGCCGCCGCCATCAGGTTGCGCAAAGCTTCCGTCTCAACAAGCATAAATGGCAGCATTTCTAGTGCAAGCAGAAGAGAAATATAAGAATTGAGGACTGTGGCCTGTGAGGCATTGGCGGGGTATTTCCGCTTGCGCTCCGAGGACTGGGTTATAGACAACTGAACACTGTGCTGGGACAAGTACGTAGACGGGCTTGCTGATGGTGCTGCTTGACTGTGGGCCACAACAGGTGCAGGGTTAGAGTTATCTTCACATGCACGGTGTACTGGGGATTGGCTTCTACGCAAAACAGTGGAAGAAGCAGTGGTGTGACCAGCAGGCAGTGGTCATGAAGCCTGGGGTTCGGCCCACCATGTCAGGTGCTTTGCTTGCATGTGCCTGATCATGTTGGTGGTGGTCAGGCTGATTGTTTTGCTACCCCTGCTGATGCGAGCATGGCAGGTGCTGAAAATGGCCTGTTTGGGGTTATCGGCAGAGTCTTTATAAAAGAACCAGACTCGGGAAGATCTAACAATTGGAATGGCAACTTCACTCATGTTGGTGTTACTGGGAACGGATACACGCTTCCATCTGTGGCCACCACACTGCTTCTTCCTGCCTGTTGGGGGGCTATTCCTCCTTCCCCATTTGTGCTGCTGTCCTCACTATGCATGTCCTCCTGCCAGGTTGGGTCAGTCACTATGTCATCCACCACCTCGTCTTCCACATCCGCACCCTGCTTCTCCTCCTGACTTTCTGGAAATTGTGTCTCATCATCGTCCACCTCTTGTGACACTTTCCCACCATTGCCTTTGTGTGACCGGGGCTGGTCAAAGCTTTGGGCAGCTCTACATGCAATCTCATTTTTCCCCACATCAAGTTGACTGGCAGAGATTTCTGAATCTTGAAATGGAAAACTGAACAGCTCTTCAGAGTGTCCAAGTGTGGGATCAGTTGTCTCAAGGCACTCGGCATGGTGGGAGGAAGGAGGATCAGGGTGAGGAATATCCAGGCCACACTCACGGCTACTCAGACTTGACCGTGTGTAAGACAAGGTGGTGGTGGCTAAGTGACTGGAAGCATTATCCGCTATCCAACCAACAACCATTTTACACTGCTCTGGCTTCAATAGTGGTGTGCTGCTGTCCCCTAGAAACTTGGACAGGAATGTCGAGCGAGAACATGTGGGTCTTTGCTGTTGCCCACTTTCACCTTGGCCACGGCCTCATCCTCTGTATGCACCATCAGCATCACGTCCACTTCCCCGTCCCTTGCCTTAACCATTTTAAATGGACTACTGCAATATTTCAAATGCTCAACACAAATGTCTTTATTACTAGCGAAATAATATGTGATCAGTATGCCTGCAAATCTACGATTTTTCAATCCCCAACACCGTGCAGGCCTCAGCCTTACCTAACAGACTGTATTCAATTTTTTGGGGCCTTTTTTAAATTAATTTATGCAAAATAGTGCTGTATATAATTTGAGTATAAGACAGCCAAAAAATAAGTACACCGGCCTATAATGCCCAAACTTGGAGCAGAGATATATGAGGGCTCTCACAGAAATACCACACTGGCAAATCTGTGGCCTTTGAATTTTTTTTATGCTAAATAGTGCTGTATAGAATTTGAGTATAAGACAGCCAAAAAATAAGTACATCGGCCTACAATGACCAAACTTGGAGCATGCAGATATATGATGGCTGTCACGGAAATACCACACTGGCAAATATGTGGCCTTGTAATATTTTATGAGGCAAAATAGTGCTGTATATAATTTCAGTAACACAGCAAAAAAAGGGGTCCTCTGGCCTACAATGACCAAACTTGGAGCGCGCAGATATTTGACGGCTGTCACGGAAATACCACACTGGCAAATCTGTGGCCTTAGAATTTTTTTTATGCTAAATAGTGCTGTATAGAATTTGAGTATCAGACAGCCCAAAAATAAGTACACCGACCTACAATGCCCAAACTTGGAGCACAGAGATATATGAGGCCTTTTTCGGTGAATTTAAAACACCAAAAAAAAAAAAAGTGGCACAAGGGAAGCACACACAACTACACAACTATGGTATGTATGCCTGACAAACTATGATTTTTTAACAGCCCCCTCAGTCTGACAGAACAGACTGTATATTTTTTGGGGGAGGGTGAATTTTTTTGGGAAAAAAAAAGGTGTATAGTAAATAAGCTGCAGCAGGCATTTATGGAGCTTTGGGAGGGATGCAGTGAGAGCAATGGACGCACATACAGTGCCTGCAGGCCTTGCACTGATGTGGATATGCCGTGCCGTGCCTACATAGCGCTGCAATATCGGGACCCACAAATTAGCCCTAAAAAGGACTTTTGGTTTCTGAGGAGTTGTGGATGTAAGAGTTGCAGACCTACACTAACTTTAAAAACCACGATTCTAACCCTATCTCGGCAGCAGCTCTCCCTACTCTTGCTGAAACAGGAACAGAATGCAGCGGGTAGGGCGGCGCCATGTCTCTTTTACACGGGATGATGCTGCGCGGCCAAGCCAATCACTGCACGACCACAACAAAGATGGCTGCGGCATTTCATGGCCTGGCAGACAATCCCTGCACCATGATTGGGTCTCTAAAGTCCGCCAAAAATGCTGGGTGGAGACAAGTTACCAATGAATAATCCCGGAAATGCTCACTGCTTGGCGAGTACCCCGATACTCGGGCGAGTAACGAGCAGTGGCGAGCACATTCGCTCATCACTATCTACTACTCCCTGCTGAAAACAGCGGTCGAAGAAATGTGTCGACAATGCAGGAGGAGTTGCGAATTGTCCAAACCTCCGGAACAGAGGGCTCCCACACAGACTGTTGTGACCTCCGCTCTACTGGAAATTGATGATTGACTATTTGTCGGTTTGACCAGCCTACCAGGGGTATGAACATTGCCTGGTAATGGTGGATCATTTCACCATATTTGCAGTACTGACCCTACCAAACCAGAGACCAAACTGCAGAGTCCGCGGCTCACGCCATCTGTAAAAATTTTACTCTAGAATACAGCTGCCCGTAAAGGATACACTCAGACCAGGGAGTCTATTTTCTGGGAAAAGTGATGGAAGAACTGCATCGGTTGTACCAGATCGAAAAGTCTTGGACGACTCCCTATCACCCTCAAGGCAACGGGGCCTGCGAATGTTTCAACCGAACCCTCATCCAAATGCTGAGGACCTTGGAGGAAGATCGCAAGGCCCGCTGGCCAGATTTTGCATCAGAACTAGTGTGGGTCTACAATAAGAGTCCATAGCACTACAGGGTACACACCCTATACCCTACTCTTTGGTAGACCTGGCAAGGAAATTACCGAGCTGGAACTGGATCTGGAGGAGGACTACCCGCGGACAGGGTGTCCACCTGGGTACATGAACATCGTCATCGATTACAGACTTTACTCTGTCTGTTGAAGACTAAGTTTAAAGAGCTGGAACATCCCGAAGTGGCCTTACTACGAGGGACAGCTCTGCATGCGGGAGATCGGGTACTGGTGCAGGACAAGCGTCTGAGAGACAAACTTGTCTATCGGTGGGAGGAAACGCCACACCGGGTAGTGCGTCTAGTCAACCCTCGAGGACCAGTCTATGAAGTTCAACCCAAAGAAAGAGAAGATGCTCCTCCCCGTGTTGTACACAAGAACATGCTGCATCCTTGTATATCTCGCGACCCAACCTTAAAAGAAGGAAGACGAGTTTCGCTCAACTGAGAGCCCTCCTGTAATCCATATTGAGGAAGAGGAGCATGCTGACCCGTTGCCAGTAGGAAAGGGAGAAGAGTGGACTCCTGTGGCTCCCGTAATTTCTGAAGAAGCTGTTTCACCAGGCGTGTCCCCGGCCCTGTCGGTTCAACCTGATTTGACTACCTCCCTGGACTCAGCAGAGACTACTAGTTTACGACGTTCTGAACACTCAACTGCAGGAAAACCGCCCAACCATTTTGATCAAGAGCCCTTTATCTGGCGACAGATTGTGGAAGGAATAGGAGAATTCCAACACCTGCTCCAAGTACTCTTGCCTGTGGAATGGCGAGCACAAAGGAAGGGGGAATATAAGGAGGATAGCCAGACTCGGCGTGCTACATCCAGGACAGATCCGGAACCACCAATGCTGTCACTGGAGTTGCAGGGGGGAGAGTTTAGTTCCCAGGACTAACCCTTGAACCAAAAGCGAGGGGGAATGGTTAGCATAAAAGGGCGGCAATGCGCAGGAGTGGCGGAAATTGCAGAGATGCAGAGCACAGAAGCTAGGTGTTAGGCCCCCTGTGCTGCGGTGTCAGAAGCAAGCAGGCCCAAATCATAGGGGCCCGCAGGTTACTGTCAGAAACTACCAACGGGGATGTACCCAGATACCGCTGTCCCTGCAGACGTCTATGACTTTGCTTGGCATGAGTGACGTTCCCCCACGACCGGGCCCTGATTTGCACACTCCCCAACAGAGGAACCAGGCCGTACACAGGGTGTGGCTATTTTATTTACCTGCTCCGGTAAACACTTGCGGGCAGTGCCGGTCGTGAACAAGGAGGACTGCTTCCCTCCCGGGTCTTCTTCCTCCGAATGCAGGAACTGCAGTTGGACATCAGAATCACCGACAACGCTGCAACCCGGCCTCCTTCCACAGCAGGATGACACCGGATCATACAAGCATCCAGGCTGGGACACACCACCATCATCTCAGAGACTGCTCCTGTCGGATCGATAAGTTTGATTTCTTTGAACTCTACCCTTTCTCTGTTTACACCTGTCGCCCTTAGGATTTCAATCACTTGTTCTGCCATACTGTTTGTTACACTTCTTCCCTGTGTGGAGCATACCTGTTATAGTAAATTCTAACATTAACCCTTGCTCTGACTTTGACTGTTACTGCATTCCTGTGCCTGCTTACACAAGTACAGGGGTTAAGGAACGTATTCAGACCCCTTTAATTTTTTCGCTCTTTGTTTCATTGCAGCCATTTGGTAAATTCAAAAAAGTTCATGTTTTTTCTCATTAATGTACACTCTGCACCCCATCTTCACTGAAAAAAACAGAAATGTAGATTTGTTGCAAATTTATTAAAAAATAAAAACTGAAATATCACAAGGTCCTAAGTATTCAGACCCTTTGCTCAGACACTCATATTTAAGTCACATGCTGCCCATTTCCTTGTGATCCTCCTTGATATGATTCTACTCCTTCATTGGAGTCCAGCTGTGTTAAATTAAACTGATAGGACTTGATTTGGAAAGGCACACACATGTCTATATAAGACCTCACAGCTCACAGTGCATGTCAGACCAAATCAGAATCATGAGGTCAAAGGAACTGGCCAAGGAGCTTAGAGACAGAATTGTGGCAAGGCACAGATCTGGCCAAGGTTGCAAAAGAATTTCTGCAGTACTCAATGTTTCTAAGAGCACAGTGGCCTCCAT
This sequence comes from Ranitomeya variabilis, assembly GCF_051348905.1. NCBI lineage: Eukaryota > Metazoa > Chordata > Amphibia > Anura > Dendrobatidae > Ranitomeya > Ranitomeya variabilis. Next base: position 376,977,256 of record NC_135235.1, on the reverse strand, counting down.
AATCCTTAAATGGAACCACCAAAAGTCTTAGACCTGGCCGTCCATCGAAACTGAGCAATCATGGAAGAAGAGCCTTGGTGAAAGAGGTGAAGAAGAACCCCAAGATCACTGTGGCTGAGCTCCACAGATGCAGTAGGGAGATGGGAGAAAGTTCTACAAAGTCAACTATCACTGCAGCCCTCCACCAGTCAGGCCTTTATGTCAGATTGGCTCGACGGAAGCCTCTCATCAGTGCAAGACCTAAGAAATAGAGTTTGGTAAAAAAAAACACATGAAGGACTCCCAGACTATGAGAAATAAGATTCTCTGGTCTGATGAGACAAAGAGACCTTTTTGGTGATAATTGTAAGAGGTATGTGTGGAGAAAACCAGGCACTGCTCATCACCTGCCCAATACAATCCCAAACAGTGAAACATGGTGGTGGCAGCATCATTCTATGGGGGTGTTTTTCAGCTGGAGGAACCGGACGACTGGTTGCAATTGAAGGAAATGCGGCCAAGTACAGAGATATCGTGGATGAAAACCTCTTCCAGAGTGCTCTGGACCTTAGACTTGGCCAAAAGTTCACCTTCCAACAAGACAATGACCCTAAGCACACAGCTAAAAAAACAAACCAGTGGTTTCAGAAAAATTCTGTGACCATTCTTGACTGGCCCAGCCAGAGCCCTGACCAAAACCCAATTGAGCATCTCAGGAGAGACCTGAAAATGACTGTCCACCAACGTTCACCATCCAATGGAGCTGGAGAGCATCTGCAAGGAAGAATGGCAGAGGATCCCCAAATCCAGGTGCATCATTCCCAAGAAGACTCATGGCTGTACTAGCTCAAAAGGGTGCTTCTACTCATTATTGAGCTAAGGGTCTGAATACTTATGACTAGGGTTGAGCGACTTTTACTTTTTTGGGATCGAGTCGGGTTTCGCGAAACCCGACTTTGTGAAAAGTCGAGTCGAGTGAAATCACCCGATTATCGCGCAAAGTCGAAACCAAATGTAAGTCAATGGGGAAGCAAAGTCGGCAGTGAGTGGAGGAAAGGAAAACACCTACAGTGCCCATTTTAATGTCAAAAACATCAATTCGTGTCACTTAAGCTTGTGAATCTTAATTTACCATATAATAATAGTTAGACATTGAAAATTGGGGGTCATTTGGCTAAAGTTGTGGGGGGGGGTGTTGTGAACTCCGTTCTCGACTCCCTCCTGTGGTCATGAATGGTACTTCGGCGAGTTCTGTCTGCGGGCTCCCTCTGGTGGCTGTGAGTGGAGCTACTAGTGCTTGAGGTTCCTTTTCAGCTGTTCTCGTTTGTGGCTACTGGCTGCTCTATTTAACTCCACTCAGATCGTTAGTCCTTGCCAGCTGTCGATGTTCTAGTATTGGTTCAGTCCTCTCTTGGATCTTGCAGATGACCTGTCTACTCCAGCAGAAGCTAAGTCCTGCTAATTCATTTGCTGTTCATTTTTGTACTTGCTATTTTTTATTCCAGCTTGCTATCCTGATATTGTTTTGCTAGCTGGAAGCTCTGGGAGTGCAGAGTGGCACCACCGCACCATGAGTCGGTGCGGGGGTCATGTTTTGCACACTCTGCATGGTTTTTTGTAGTGTTTTGTGTTGACCGCAAAGATCCCTTTCCTATCCTCAAATCTGTTTAGTTAGACTGGCCTCCTTTGCTAAAACCTATTTCATCCTGTGTTTGTGATTTCCTCTTAACTCACAGTCAATACTTGTGGGGGGCTGCTTTCACCTTTGGGGAATTTCTCTGAGGCAAGTGAGGCTTTGTTTCCTTCCTTTAGGGGTAGTTAGCTCTTAGGCTGTGAAGAGGTGTCTAGGCAGAGTCAGGCACGCTCCACAGCTATTTCTAGTGTGTGTTGATAGGAGTAGGATTTGCGGTCAGCAGAGTTCCCATTTCCCCAGAGCTCGTCCCGATTCTGTGTTTAACTATCAGGTCATTCCGGGTGCACCTAACCACCAGACCCATAACAGTACAGCTGGCCCACAAAGTGTTAATGCATCTCAATAGAGGGAAAAGAGAAGTTCTGAGACCATTTTTTTTTCTTTCTTCTCTGCAGTGTGTTTGGTCTTTCTTTTCCCCTTAAACTCTGGGTGGTTCTGGACTCAGGTGTAGATATGGACATTCAAGGTCTGTCCTCTAGTGTGGATCAACTCACTGCAAGGGTACAAAATATTCAAGATTATGTAGTTCAGAATCCTATGTTGGAGCCTAGAATTCCAATTCCTGATTTGTTTTCTGGGGATAGATCTAAATTTCTGAATTTCAAAAACAATTGTAAACTGTTTCTTGCTCTGAAACCCCGCTCTTCTGGTGACCCTATTCAGCAAGTAAGAATCATTATTTCTTTGTTGCGTGGCGACCCTCAAGACTGGGCATTCGCCCTGGCGCCAGGAGATCCTGCATTGCGTAATGTAGATGCGTTTTTTCTGGCGCTGGGATTGCTTTATGATGAACCGAATTCTGTGGATCAGGCAGAGAAAATTTTGCTGGCTTTGTGTCAGGGTCAGGATGAAGCGGAGGTATATTGCCAGAAGTTCAAAAAGTGGTCTGTGCTTACTCAGTGGAATGAGTGTGCCCTCGCAGCAATTTTCAGAAAGGGTCTTTCTGAAGCCCTTAAGGATGTTATGTTGGGGTTCCCCACGCCTGCTGGTCTGAATGAATCAATGTCCTTGGCCATACAAATCGATCGGCGTTTACGTGAGCGCAAAACTGTGCACCATTTGGCGGTATCCTCTGAGCAGAGGCCTGAGCCTATGCAATGTGATAGGACTTTGACCAGAGCTGAACGGCAGGAACACAGACGTCAGAAGGGGCTGTGTTTTTACTGTGGTGACTCCACTCATGCTATCTCTGATTGTCCTAAGCGCACTAGGCGGTTCGCTAGGTCCGTCACCATTGGTACTGTACAGCCTAAATTTCTTTTGTCTGTTACTCTGATTTGCTCTTTGTCATCCTATTCTGTTATGGCATTTGTGGATTCAGGCGCTGCCCTGAATTTGATGGACTTAGAGTTTGCCAGGTGCTGTGGTTTTTTCTTGGAGCCCTTGCAGCATCCCATTCCTTTGAGGGGAATTGATGCTACGCCTTTGGCCAAGAATAAGCCTCAGTACTGGACCCAGTTGACCATGTGCATGGCTCCTGCGCATCAGGAGGATATTTGCTTTTTGGTGTTGCATAATTTTCATGATGTGGTCGTGTTGGGTTTGCCATGGCTGCAGGTCCATAATCCAGTATTGGATTGGAAATCAATGTCAGTGTCCAGTTGGGGTTGTCAAGGGGTACATGGGGATGTTCCATTGTTGTCAATTTCTTCCTCCACTTCTTCTGAAGTCCCTGAGTTTTTGTCAGATTACCGGGATGTATTTGATGAGCCCAAATCTAGTACCCTACCTCCTCATAGGGATTGTGATTGTGCTATTAATTTGATTCCTGGTAACAAGTTCCCTAAGGGATGACTTTTCAATTTGTCTGTGCCAGAACACGCCGCTATGCGGAGTTATATAAAGGAGTCCTTGGAGAAAGGGCATATTCACCCGTCGTCGTCACCATTGGGAGCAGGGTTCTTTTTTGTGGCCAAGAAGGATGGTTCCCTGAGACCTTGTATAGATTACAGCCTTCTTAATAAAATCACGGTCAAATTCCAGTACCCTTTGCCGCTACTGTCTGATTTATTTGCTCGGATTAAGGGGGCTAGTTGGTTCACCAAGATAGACCTTCGAGGGGCGTATAATCTCGTGCGTATTAAACAGGGCGATGAATGGAAAACAGCATTTAATACGCCCGAGGGCCATTTTTAGTATCTGGTGATGCCATTCGGCCTTTCTAATGCTCCCTCTGTGTTTCAGTCCTTTATGCATGACATCTTCCGAACGTATCTGGATAGATTCATGATTAGGGTTGAGCGAAACGGATCGTTCATTTTCATAAGTCGCCGACTTTTGGCAAAGTCGGCGTCTCATGAAACCGAGCCGATCCCTGTGTGGGGTCTGCCATGCGGTACGCGACTTTCGCGCCAAAGTCGCGTTTCAATGACGCTAAAAGCGCCATTTCTCAGCCAATGAAGGTGGACGCAGAGTGTGGGCAGCGTGATGACATAGATCTCAGTCCCCACCATCTTAGAGAAGGGCATTGCAGTGATTGGCTTGCTTTCTGCGGTGTCACAGGGGCTATAAAGGGGCGTTCCCGCCGACCGCCATCTTACTGCTGCTGATCTGAGCGTAGGGAGAGGTTGCTGCCGCTTCTTCAGAAGCAGGGATAGTGATAGGCAGGGTACATAAAGCTACAAACCGCTTGTGCTGTAGCGATTTCCACTGTCCAACACCACCTTTTGTTTGCAGGGACAGTGAAAGCTAAATTTTTGTTTCCTCAGCGCTGTAGCTCATAGGGCTGCACTAGAAGGCTCCCTGACCCTGATAGCTGCGTTGCTGTGCCTGTGAGTTATCCGCTGTGCAAACCAACTGCTTTTTTCAAAGCACAAATCCTGTTTTTCCTTCCTTTCTGCACAGCTATCTTGTGTGTTTGTCCACACTTTTGTGTGCAGCAGTCCTTTTTATAGCTGCCTGCCATACTTTTCTGAGATAACTGCAGGGAGATAAATATTGGCAAGTCTACCTCCGTGCCATTGCTGTGTGTGGCATCTGTCTCTCCTTGTGTGCCACCAAAAACCACTGTGTAATACTTGGCCATTTTTTTTTTTGGGTACATTCTCCCTTTTCAAAAAAAAATAATTAGTGGGAGATAAATATTGGCAAGTCTGCCTCCGTGCCATTGCTGTGGGTGGCATCTGTCTCTCATTGTGTGCCACCAAAAATCACTGTGTAATACTTGGCCATTTTTTGGGGGGGGGTACATTCTCCCTTTTCAAAAAAAAATAATTAGTGGGAGATAAATATTGGCAAGTCTGCCTCCATGCCATTGCTGTGGGTGGCATCTGTCTCTCATTGTGTGGCACCGAAAACCACTGTGTAATACTTGGCCATTTTTTTTTTGTGGGTACATTCTCCCTTTTCAAAAAAAAAAAATTTGTGGGAGATAAATATTGGCAAGTCTGCCTCCGTGCCATTGCTGTGTGTGGCATCTGTCTCTCATTGTGTGCCACCGAAAATCACTGTGTAATACTTGGCCATTTTTTTTGGGGGGGTATATTCCCCCTTTTCAAAAAAAAAAATTAGTGGGAGATAAATATTGGCAAGTCTGCCTCCGTGCCATTGCTGTGTGTGGCATCTGTCTCTCATTGTGTGCCACCGAAAATCACTGTGTAATACTTGGCCATTTTTTTTTTTTGGGTACATTCTCCCTTTTAAAAAAAAATAATTAGTGGGAGATAAATATTGGCAAGTCTGCCTCTGTGCCAGTCCTGTGTGTGGCATCTGTCTCTCATTGTGTGCCACCGAAAACCACTGTGTAATACTTGGCCATTTTTTTTGGGGGGGGTACATTCTCCCTTTTCAAAAAAAAAATAATTAGTGGGAGATAAATATTGGCAAGTCTGCCTCCTTGCCATTGCTGTGGGTGGCATCTGTCTCTCATTGTGTGGCACCGAAAACCACTGTGTAATACTTGGCCATTTTTTTTTGTGGGTACATTCTCCCTTTTCAAAAAAAAAATAATTAGTGGGAGATAAATATTGGCAAGTCTGCCTCTGTGCCAGTCCTGTGTGTGGCATCTGTCTCTCATTGTGTGCCACCGAAAACCACTGTGTAATACTTGGCCATTTTTTTTTTGTGGGTACATTCTCCCTTTTAAAAAAAAAAAAATTTGTGGGAGATAAATATTGGCAAGTCTGCCTCCGTGCCATTGTTGTGTGTGGCATCTGTCTCTCATTGTGTGCCACCGAAAATCACTGTGTAATACTTGGCCATTTTTTTTTGGGGGGGGTACATTCTCCCTTTTCAAAAAAAAAAAATTAGTGGGAGATAAATATTGGCAAGTCTGACTCCGTGCCATTGCTGTGTGTGGCATCTGTCTCTCATTGTGTGCCACCGAAAATCACTGTGTAATACTTGGCCATTTTTTTTTTGGGGGGGTACATTCTCCCTTTTAAAAAAAAATAATTAGTGGGAGATAAATATTGGCAAGTCTGCCTCTGTGCCAGTCCTGTGTGTGGTATCTGTCTCTCATTGTGTGCCACTGAAAACCACTGTGTAATACTTGGCCATTTTTTTTTTTTTTGGGGTACATTCTCCCTTTTCTAAAAAAAATAATTAGTGGGAGATAAATATTGGCAAGTCTGCCTCCGTGCCATTGCTGTGGGTGGCATCTGTCTCTCATTGTGTGGCACCGAAAACCACTGTGTAATACTTGGCCATTTTTTTTTTTTTTTGTGGGTACATTCTCCCTTTTCAAAAAAAAAAAAAAATTAGTGGGAGATAAATATTGGAAAGTCTGCCTCTGTGCCAGTCCTGTGTGTGGCATCTGTCTTTCATTGTGTGCCACCAAAAATCACTGTGTAATACTTGGCCATTTTTTTTCTTTGGGTACATTCTCCCTTTTCAAAAAAAAATAATTAGTGGGAGATAAAAATTGGCAAGTCTGCTTGAGTGCTGGTCCTGTGTGTGCCATCTGTCTCAAATTATTGGGGCACAGAAAACCTAGTGTGTAACATTGGGCCTGATTTTCCTTTCAGTGTCAGGCACCTATAAAGGTATATATAAATCCTACAGAAGTTTGAGTTCACCTTTTAAGTTGTTTTACAGTAACAAATAGCGTTACTTTGGTTACGTTTTGCAAACAATGAGGAAGTCTAGTGGAAGAGGTCGTGGCCGTGGGCGGTCATTGTCAGCTGGTAATGATGGTAGTAGTGGTGGTGGAGCATCAGGTGGTCGTGGTAAAAGCAGTACAGCACCTAAGTCTCGAGTTGTTGAGCCAGGTTCGTTGTCTGGCTACACAAGGCCTCGAACGCTCTCTTTTCTGGGAGTAGGAAAACCACTTTTGAAGCCGGAGCAGGAGGAACAAGTATTGGCTTTCATTGCTGACTCTGCCTCTAGCTCTTTCGCCTCCTCCTCGGAAAGTGCCAAATGTCAGAGCAGTGCATCGTCAGTGGATGCTCCCGGTCAGGAACAAGTCGCTTCCTTGTGTCCTTCACTAAAAACAACAGTGAAGGATGCGTCAGTCGACACAACAGGTTACTCCATGGAGCTCTTTACACATACCGTTCCTGGGTTAGACAGTGAAACAGTTAACAGGCCATGCCCATTCGAAGTTGAATCGGACATGGAGTGCACAGATGCACAGCCACAGCCAGATTACTATGCTGTTCCTTTGACTCAGACCAGAACATTGCCCTCGCAGTGTACTGAGGCAGAATCAAACCCAGCGGAGACTATGGTGCCCCGTCACGAACGCAATACCACCGGCTTACACGGTGACACAGACGAAGTTGCACATGACATAGAAGAGGAGGTCATAGATGACCCAGTTGTTGACCCCGATTGGCAGCCATTGGGGGAACAGGGTGCAGGCGGCAGTAGTTCTGAAGCGGAGGAAGAGGAGCCGCAGCAGGCATCAACATCACAACAGGTTCCATCTGCCGGGCCCGTTTCTGGCAACGCGTGGCAAAACCTAAAGCAGTTGGAGGACAGCGTGGCCATCTGGTTAAAGAAGCTCAGTCTGCAATGCCTGAAAAGGTATCCGATAGTAGAAAGAGTGCAGTCTGGCATTTTTTTAAACAACATCCAAATGATCAGCGCAAAGTCATCTGTCAAAAATGTTCAACTACCTTAAGCAGAGGTCAGAATCTTAAAAGTCTAAATACAAGTTGCATGCATAGACACTTATCCACCATGCATTTGCAAGCCTGGACTAACTACCAAACGTCCCTAAAGGTTGCAGCACCCTCGGCCAATGAAGCTAGTCAGCAACGCTACATCCCTTCCCTCACTGTCAACCCACCATTTCCCGCACCACCTGCAGTATCTGTGCAGCTTTCGTCGCCAGGCCAAAGCAGTCAGGGAATCACCAGGTTTGCAGTAGGAAACACTGCATGTAGGGGCACCGGCAAGAATACCATCTCCAACCCTCTCTCAGTCACCCATGTCCACCGGCACCACCACTAGATCCACGATCTCCAGCTCTCCAGTCCAGCTCACCCTACATGAGACTCTTGTTAGGAAAAGGAAGTACTCATCCTCGCATCCGCGTACACAGGGTTTGAACGCCCACATTGCTAGACTAATCTCATTAGAGATGATGCCCTACCGGTTAGTTGAAAGCTTTCAAAGCGCTGATGGACTACGCTGTACCACGCTACGAGCTACCCAGTCGGCACTTCTTTTCTAGAAAAGCCATCCCAGCCCTCCAACAGCATGTTAAAGACCGCATCGTCCATGCACTCAGGCAGTCTGTGACTACAAAGGTGCACCTGACAACAGATGCATGGACCAGTAGGCATGGCCAGGGACGTTACGTGTCCATCACGGCACACTGGGTGAATGTGGTGTATGCAGGCTTCACAGGGGACAGCAATATTGGGACAGTTCTGCCTAGCCCATGGTCAAGGAAAGAGTTGGCTGTAGGCGTTCGCCCCCCCTCCTCCTCTTCCTCCTCCTCATGCAGAAGCGAGAGCTCGTCCACAGACCGCAGTCGCACATCCACTCCATCCGCAGCTGCCACTGTTGCACACCAGGTGTGCCATTATGGGACAGCTAGTGGCAAGCGTCAGCAGGCTGTATTGGCAATGAAGTGTTTGGGCGACAACAGACACACCGCGGAAGTTCTGTCCGAGTTCTTGCAGAATGAAACTCCGTCATGGCTGGGCACTGTACATCTTGAGACAGGCAAGGTAGTGAGTGATAACGGAAGGAATTTCATGGCTGCCATAGCCCTTTCCCAACTGAAACACATTCCTTGCCTGGCTCACACCTTGAACCTGGTGGTGCAGTGCTTCATGAAAAGTTACCCGGGGTTACCCGACCTGCTCCTCAAATTGCGCAGACTTTGCTCGCATATCCGCTGTTCGCCCGTACACTCCAGCCGTATGCAGAACCATCAGCAGTCTTTGAACCTTCCCCAGCATCGCCTAATCATCGACGTTGCAACAAGGTGGAACTCCACACTGCACATGCTTCAGAGACTGTGCGAACAGAGGCGTGCTGTTATGTATTTGTGGGAGGATACACGGGCAGGCAGTTGGATGGCAGACATGGAGTTGTCAGGTGTGCAGTGGTCGAAGCTACAAGACCTGTGTCAAGTCCTTCAGTGTTTTGAGGAATGCACACGGCTGGTTAGTGCAGACAACACCATAATAAGCATGAGCATCCCCCTAATGCGTCTGCTGATGCAAAGTTTGACGCACATAAAGGAGCAGGCGTCTGCAGCCGAGGAAGAGGAAAGCCTTGATGACAGTCAGCCATTGTCTGGTCAGGGCCGTGTAGAGGACGCGGTAGCGGGCGAAGAGGAGGAGGAGAACAAGGAGGATGATGGGGATGAGTACTTTTTGAATGAGGAAGCTTCTCCTGGGCCAACAGAAATTAGTGGCATTGCAAGGCCGGGTTCTGTTTTTTTAAGGGAGACAAGTGACATAGATTTGCCTGTAACTGCCCCTCCAACCAGCACAACCGCAGATTTGACAACTGGAACTTTGGCCCACATGGCGGATTATGCCTTACGTATCCTCAAAAGGGACACACGCATTATTAAAATGATGAGCGATGATGATTACTGGTTGGCCTGCATCCTTCGCTATAAAGGCAAGCCGTGACGTAATTTCAGGTCCTGAATGCCTAATTCTGCATTCAGGACCTGAAAATTACGTCACGGCTTGCTGTGATTGGTCGCGTCGTGGTCACATGGGCGGCACGCAACCAATCACAAGCCGTGACGTAATTTTAAAATGCGTGCGTTTCCTGCCTCCCGTGACGTCACGGCTTGTGATTGGTCGCGTCGCCCATGTGACCGCGACGCGACCAATCACAAGGCTGTAGCGTAATTTTAAAATCCTGAATGCCTAGAATTAGGCATTCAGGACCTGAAAATTACATCACGGCTTGCTGTAATTGGTCGCGTCGCGGCCACATGGGCGGCACGCGACCAATCACAAGCCGTGACGTCACGGGAGGCAGGAAACATGTGCATTTTAAGCAAAGAACGCTGCCGGTTCCCTCGGTGAGGTCCAGGCTGCGTCGGAGAGGTGAGTATAGCAATATTTTTTATTTTAATTCTTTATTAATTAAAATATATTAAATATATTATATTAAAATACATTAATGTTGTTTCGATACCGATACCCGATACCACAAAAGTATCGGATCTCGGTATCGGAATGCCGATACCCGCAAGTATCGGCCGATACCCGATACTTGCGGTATCGGAATGCTCAACACTACTCGTCTGGCTACCCAAAATGTGGATGATCTCACCTTCATTAAAATGAACCACTCCTGGATTTCAAATTATTTTGCCCCACCTTTCCCGGCTGACACCTAGCTTTCCTATAAAAATTGCTTGCTTGTGGACTGGTCTTACTGAGTGTTCTAATCTCTTAATTTGCAGCAGCTGTTTGTCCAGCATATGACATGTTTACACCTCCCCCAATGGGAAAACTCCCCCCACGGGGCCGTGGTCTCGCCACTTGGCCAAGCACCCGTTACAGTGCTGTTTGTCTGAAGAGGTGGGTGTGCCCGCTTTTGGTCGACGGCACTGCCACTGGGTCCCTCATAGTACAATGTAGTGTCTCTGGCAGTGGTGGTGCGCACCCAACGTCAGACACACTGTTGTAACATGAGGGGCCCTGGGGCGGTACCGCCGGCCACAAGAGAGTTCACCCCCCAGCTCAAACTGTGCTCTACCACGTTCAAAATTATCTCGCACAGCTCCACCAATGTTTAGTCTATGCGCTGACATCATTCAATGCCTGGCCCTGACAAACAATACCAATTTGTTGACATCTATGATGCTAGTTAAAGTAGTCTCGGTCAGTGTCCTATATTGACACCAGTAAATAGTAATTTACTGCCAAATTACTTTGTCATAAACTCTGCAGATGAGCCCACTCCTGTACCTAAGCATGCCACCCTTTTTTAATTTATTGTTGTTTTGCGAGACATTAACATCTATTTATTTTTTGGGAGTACTAACTGTGTCAGACACTCCTTGCAATCCTTCTCCGCTGACCACAATGCTGCCTGTGTATCCATGTAACCGATTTAAAACTGCCATGAGACTAATTTTTGTAATTTGAGGCCTTCATTAGCCTGTCTGCTGTCCCTCCTTGCAATACTCCTCCACTGACCACAATGCTGCCTGGAGTGCCTGCCTGTGTATCCATGTAACCGATTTAAAACTGCCATGAGCCTATTGTTTGTTATGTTAGGCCTTCGTTAGCCTGTCTGCGGTCCCTTCTTGCAATACTCCTCCTCCGCTGACCACAAAGCTGCCTGTGTATCCATGTAACCAATTTAAAACTGCCATGAGCCTATTGTTTGTTATGTTAGGCCTTTGTTAGCCTGTCTGCGGCCCCTACTTGCAATACTCCTCCACTGACCACAATGCTGCCTGGAGTGCCTGCCTGTGTATCCATGTAACCGATTAAAAACTGCCATGAGACTATTGTTTGTTATGTTAGGCCTTCGTTAGCCTGTCTGCGGTCCCTTCTTGCAATACTCCTCCTCCGCTGACCACAAAGCTGCCTGTGTATCCATGTAACCAATTTAAAACTGCCATGAGCCTATTGTTTGTTATGTTAGGCCTTTGTTAGCCTGTCTGCGGTCCCTACTTGCAATACTCCTCCACTGACCACAATGCTGCCTGGAGTGCCTGCCTGTGTATCCATGTAACCGATTTAAAACTGCCATGAGACTATTGTTTGTTATGTTAGGCCTTCGTTAGCCTGTCTGCGGTCCCTTCTTGCAATACTTCTCCACTGACCACACCAATGCTGCCCGTGTACCCCTGGAACCTATTTAAAAGTTCATAGAGCCTAGTTATATATTTTATTTACTATTAATAAGGCCATGATGGACTACGCTGTACCACGCTACAAGCTAACCAGTCGACACTTCTTTTGCGAGAAAAGAGAACCCAACCCTCCACCATCATGTAAAAGACCGCATTGTCCATGCACTCTGGCAATCTGTGAGTACAAAGGTGCACCTGACAACAGACGCATGGACCTGTAGGCATGGCCACGGAAGATTATGTGTCCATTACGGCGCAATGGGTTAATGTGGTGGATGCATGGTCCACAGGGGACAGCCTACTACGTCTGTCTGCAGTCCCTAATTCAAATTGTCCTCCACTGTCTAAATCGGAACTTCAACCTACTGGCTTTCGGCCTATAGTATCAGATATTAAACTGCATTTGGCCTTCAACTTTGGTTACGGCCTACTAACGGTGTCTGCCCCTCCCTGGTGTTGACCTCCACTGTATAAAGCTGAGCTTCAACCTTCTGGCTCTAATTTTTTTTTTTTAAAGTGCTGGTTGGGGCATAATACCTCTGTTTGCTGCTCCCTGGTGTTGACCTCAACTGAATAAAGCTGAGCTTCAACCTTCTGGCTCTCATTAAGTGCTGTTTTTTGAAAACTTGGTGGTTACAGCCTACTAAAGGTGTCTGCCCCTCCCTGGTGTTTGTCCTCAACTGAATAAAGCTGAGCTTCAACCTTCTGGCTCTCATTAAGTGCTGTTTTTTTAAAAACTTGGTGGTTAGGGCCTACTAACGGTGTCTGCCGCTCCCTGGTGTTTGCCCTCAACTGAATAAAGCTGAGCTTCAACCTTCTGGCTTTCAGCCTATAGTATCAGATATTAAACTGCATTTGGCCTTAAACTTTGGTTACGGCCTACTAACAGTGTCTGCCCCTCCCTGGTGTTGACCTCCACAGTATAAAGCTGAGCTTCAACCTTCTGGCTCTAATTTTTTTTTTTTTTTAAGTGCTGGTTGGGGCATAATACCTCTGTTTGCTGCTCCCTGGTGTTGACCTCAACTGAATAAAGCTGAGCTTCAACCTTCTGGCTCTCATTAAGTGCTGTTTTTTAAAAACTTGGTGGTTACAGCCTACTAACGGTGTCTGCCGCTCCCTGGTGTTTGCCCTCAACTGAATAAAGCTGAGCTTCAACCTTCTGGCTTTCGGCCTATAGTATCAGATATTAAACTGCATTTGGCCTTCAACTTTGGTTACGGCCTACTAACGGTGTCTGCCGCTCCCTGGTGTTTGCCCTCAACTGAATAAAGCTGAGCTTCAACCTTCTGGCTTTCGGCCTATAGTATCAGATATTAAATTGCATTTGGCCTATTAGTGTGTTTGGGCCCTTAAAACAGTGTCTGCTGCTCCTGGGTTTGCTACTCCACTGAACAAAGCAATGCCGCCTGTTTAGTCCTGTTACCAATTTTGAACTGCAGTTAGCCTACTTTATTCTTTGGCCCTATATCTGTTTCCTCCTCATCCTGCCCATTGCCCAGCCACTGCTAGATGAGTCTGCTGGTACATTGACCTAGACCACTACATTCCCCTTGCACTCTACACAGCCAGAATCTGACCCTGCTGAAAGTAAGGTTCCCCTTCCCGCATGTTATACCACCTTACACAGGGACAAAGAGGAAGGTGCAGATGAAAGTGCAGGTTCCTTCATCAGGTGGGGGGGGCATACTCGTTGGTGACGTCACTGGCACAGGGCCCCTCAGAGTACGCAAAAGTATCGCTGCTGGTGGGAGGCGCCCCCGCCATGCAAACACACCGCTGTACTTTGAGGGGCCCTGTGCCAGTGCCAATGCGAATGAGTGGGCCCCCCCTGCTTGCTCAGGATCACACCACTTGCAACGTTGAAATACTTACCTCTCACTGCTCCAACGCCGTGACGTAGTCCACGATTCCTGGGCCCACTAAAACCTTGAACCAGCCCTACCCCCCACAACTTTTGCCAAATGACCCCCAAGTTCCAATGAACAACTATTATTATAAAGTTAATTAAGATTGACAAGCTTCAGAAACAAGAATGGATGTTTTTGGCATTAAAATGGGCACTGTAGGTGTTTTCCTGGCCTCCACTCACTGCCGACTATGCTTCCCCATTGACTTGCATTGGGTTTCGTGTTTCGGTCGATCCCCGACTTTTAGCAATAATCGGCCGACTGCACTCGACTCGACTCTGGACAAAGTCGGGTTTCACAAAACCCGACTCGATCTTTAAAAAATGAAAGTCGCTCAACCCTATTCATGATCGTATATTTGGATGATATTTTGGTCTTTTCGGATGATTGGGAGTCCCATGTGAAGCAGGTCAGAATGGTGTTCCAGGTCCTTCGTGCTAATTCCTTGTTTGTGAAGGGATCTAAATGTCTCTTTGGAATTCAGAAGGTTTCCTTTTTGGGCTTCATTTTTTCCCCTTCTACTATCGAGATGGATCCTGTTAAAGTTCAGGCTATTTATGATTGGACTTGGCCTACATCTGTGAAGAGCCTTCAGAAATTTCTGGGCTTTGCCAATTTTTACCGTCGCTTCATCTCTAATTTTTCTAGTGTTGTTAAACCATTGACTGATTTGACCAAGAAGGGTGCTGATGTGGTGAATTGGTCCTCTGCGGCCGTTGAGGCTTTTCAGGAGTTGAAGCGTCGTTTCTCTTCGGCTCCTGTGTTGTGTCAGCCAGATGTTTCGCTCCCTTTTCAGGTCGAGGTTGATGCTTCTGAAATTGGAGCAGGGGCTGTTTTGTCTCAGAGAAGTTCTGATTGCTCTGTAATGAAGCCATGCGCTTTCTTTTCTAGAAAGTTTTCGCCTGCTGAGCGTAATTATGATGTTGGCAATCGGGAGTTGTTGGCTATGAAGTGGGCATTTGAGGAGTGGCGACATTGGCTTGAGGGAGCCAAGCATCGCGTGGTGGTCTTGACGGATCACAAGAATCTGACTTATCTCGAGTCTGCCAAGCGGTTGAATCCTAGACAGGCTCGTTGGTCGCTGTTTTTCTCCCGTTTCGATTTTGTGGTTTCATACCTTCCTGGTTCTAAGAATGTGAGGGCTGATGCCCTTTCAAGGAGTTTTGTGCTTGATTCTCCTGGAGTTCCTGAGCCGGCTGGTATTCTCAAAGAGGGGGTAATTTTATCTGCCATCTCCCCTGATTTGCGGCGGGTGCTGCAGGAGTTCCAGGCTGATAGACCTGACCGTTGTCCAGCAGAGAAACTGTTTGTTCCTGATAGATGGACTAATAGAGTTATCTCTGAGGTTCATTGTTCGGTGTTGGCTGGTCATCCTGGGATTTTTGGTACCAGAGATTTGGTGGCTAGGTCCTTCTGGTGGCCTTCCTTGTCGCGGGATGTGCGTTCTTTTGTGCAGTCATGTGGGACCTGTGCTCGGGCTAAGCCCTGCTGTTCTTGTGCCAGTGGGTTGCTTTTGCCCTTGCCGGTCCCGAAAAGGCCTTGGACGCATGTTTCCATGGATTTTATTTCTGATCTCCCTGTTTCTCAAAGGATGTCGGTCATCTGGGTGGTCTGTGATCGCTTCTCTAAAATGGTCCATTTGGTACCCTTGCCTAAGTTGCCTTCCTCCTCTGATTTGGTTCCATTATTTTTCCAGCATGTGGTTCGTTTGCATGGCATTCCGGAGAACATCGTGTCGGACAGAGGTTCACAGTTTGTTTCGAGGTTTTGGCGGTCCTTTTGTGCTAAGATGGGCATTAATTTGTCTTTTTCTTCGGCTTTCCATCCTCAGACAAATGGCCAAACCGAACGAACCAATCAGACTTTGGAAACATATCTGAGATGCTTTGTTTCTGCGGATCAGGATGACTGGGTGACCTTCTTGCCATTGGCTGAGTTCGCCCTTAATAATCGGGCCAGTTCGGCTACTTTGGTTTCGCTTTTTTTTTGTAATTCTGGTTTTCATCCTCGTTTTTCTTCAGGACAGGTTGAGCCTTCGGACTGTCCTGGTGTGGATTCTGTAGTGGACAGGTTGCAACAAATTTGGACTCATGTGGTGGACAATTTTACCTTGTCCCAAGAGAAGGCTCAACGTTTCGCTAACCGCCGTCGCAGTGTTGGTCCCCGACTTTGTGTTGGGGATTTGGTTTGGTTTTCGTCTCGTTATGTTCCTATGAAGGTTTCTTCTCCTAAGTTTAAGCCTCGTTTCATTGGTCCTTATATGATTTCTGAAATTCTTAATCCTGTGTCATTTCGTTTGGCCCTTCCAGCGTCTTTTGCCATCCATAATGTGTTCCATAGGTCGTTGCTGCAGAGATATGTGGCGCCTATGGTTCCCTCCGTGGATCCTCCTGCTCCAGTGTTGGTCGAGGGGGAGTTGGAGTATGTGGTGGAAAAGATTTTGGATTCTCGTATTTCGAGATGGAAACTTCAGTACCTGGTCAAATGGAAGGGCTATGGTCAGGAGGATAATTCCTGGGTTGTTGCCTCTGATGTCCATGCTGCCGATTTAGTTCGTGCCTTTCATTTGGCTCGTCCTGATCGGCCTGGGGGCTCTGGGGAGGGTTCGGTGACCCCTCCTCAAGGGGGGGGGGTACTGTTGTGAACTCCGTTCTCGTACTCCCTCCTGTGGTCATGAATGGTACTTCGGCGAGTTCTGTCTGCGGGCTCCCTCTGGTGGCTGTGAGTGGAGCTACTAGTGCTTGAGGTTCCTTTTCAGCTGTTCTCGTTTGTGGCTACTGGCTGCTCTATTTAACTCCACTCAGATTGTTAGTCCTTGCCAGCTGTCGATGTTCTAGTATTGGTTCAGTCCTCTCTTGGATCTTGCAGATGACCTGTCTACTCCAGCAGAAGCTAAGTCCTGCTAATTCATTTGCTGTTCATTTTTGTACTTGCTATTTTTTATTCCAGCTTGCTATCCTGATATTGTTTTGCTAGCTGGAAGCTCTGGGAGTGCAGAGTGGCACCACCGCACCGTGAGTCGGTGCGGGGGTCATGTTTTGCACACTCTGCATGGTTTTTTGTAGTGTTTTGTGTTGACCGCAAAGATCCCTTTCCTATCCTCAAATCTGTTTAGTTAGACTGGCCTCCTTTGCTAAAACCTATTTCATCCTGTGTTTGTGATTTCCTCTTAACTCACAGTCAATACTTGTGGGGGGCTGCTTTCACCTTTGGGGAATTTCTCTGAGGCAAGTGAGGCTTTGTTTCCCTCCTTTAGGGGTAGTTAGCTCTTAGGCTGTGAAGAGGCGTCTAGGCAGAGTCAGGCACGCTCCACGGCTATTTCTAGTGTGTGTTCATAGGAGTAGGATTTGCGGTCAGCAGAGTTCCCATTTCCCCAGAGCTCATCCCGATTCTGTCTTTAACTATCAGGTCATTCCGGGTGCACCTAACCACCAGACCCATAACAGGGGGGGTAGGGCTGGCTCAAGTTTTTCTTGGGCCCAGGAAACGCGGACTACGTCACGGCAGTTGGAGCAGGGAGAGGTCAGTATTTCAACTTTGCAAGTGCTGTGATCCTGAGCAGGCAGGGGGGGCCCACTCGTTCGCATTGGCACTGGCACAGGGCCCCTCAAAGTACGGCGTTGTGTTTGAAGGCGGGGGCGCCTCCCACCGGCAGAGACACTTTTGCGTACTATGAGGGGCCCTGTGACAGTGACGTCGCCAACGAGTATGCCCTCCCCACCTGATGAAGGAACCTACACTTTCATCTGCGCCTTCCTCTTTGTCCCCGTGTAAGGTGGTATAGTATGCAGGAAGGGGAACCTGACTTTCAGCAGGGTCAGATTCTGGCTGTGTAGAGTGCAAGGGGAATGTAGTGGTCTGGGTCAATGTACCAGCAGACTCATGTAGCACTGGCTGGGCAATGGGCAGTATGAGAAGGAAACACAGATATAGGCCCAAATAATAAAGTGGGCTAAATGCAGTTCAAAATTTGTAACAGGACTAACCAGGTGGCATTGCTTTGTTCAGTGGAGGACAACTGTAATGAGAGGCAGACACAGTTAGTAGGCCCACATAATAAAGTGGGCCAAATAAAGTTCAAAATTGGTAACAGGAGTAAACAGGCGGCACTGCTTTGTTCAGTGGAGGAGAACACCAAAGAGCGGCAGACACCGTTAATAGGGCCCAACCAAACTAGTAGGCCAAATGCAGTTTAAAATTTGTAAATATAGGCCGAAAGCCTGAAGATTGAAGCTCAGCTTTGTTCAGTGGAGGAGAACACCAAGGAGCGGCAGACACCGTTAGTAGGGCCCAACCAAACTAGTAGGCAAAATACAGTTTAAAATTTGTAAATATAGGCCGAAAGCCTGAAGATTGAAGCTCAGCTTTGTTCAGTGGAGGAGAACAGCAAGGAGCGGCAGACACCGTTAGTAGGGCCCAACCAAACTAGTAGGCCAAATGCAGTTTAAAATTTGTAAATATAGGCCGAAAGCCTGAAGATTGAAGCTCAGCTTTGTTCAGTGGAGGAGAACACCAAGGAGCGGCAGACACCGTTAGTAGGGCCCAACCAAACTAGTAGGCCAAATGCAGTTTAAAATTTGTAAATATAGGCTGAAAGCCTGAAGATTGAAGCTCAGCTTTTTTTAGTGGAGGAGAACAGCAAGGAGCGGCAGACACCGTTAGAAGGGCCCAACCAAACTAGTAGGCCAAATGCAGTTTAATATCTGATTTAGGCCGAAAGCCTGAAGATTGAAGCTCAGCTTTTTTCCTTGGAGTACAACACCAAGGAGCGGCAGACATCGTTAGTAGGGCCCAACCAAACTAGTAGCCTAAATGCAGTTTATTATTCTAAATACAGGCCGAAAGCCTGAAGATAGAAGCTCAGGATAAAAAACCAGGAGAACACCAAGGAGCGGCAGACACCGTTAGTAGGCCCAACCAAACTAGTAGCCCCAATGCAGTTTTCAAATTCCTATAGGCTGAAAACCTGACAATTGAAGCTCAGCTTTTTTCAGAGGAGGACAGGTGTATTGAGTGGCGCAGACAGACACAGGTAGTAGGCCTTAACCAAAAAAGTTGGCTCCATGTAGTTTAAAAAAGGTTACAGGGGTACGGAGGACGATTGCAAGGAGGGATCGCAGACAGACTTACTAGGCCTAAAATAAAAAAGTAGGCTCTATGCAGGTTTAAATAGGTTACAGGGGTACACAGGCAGCATTGGTTTGGTCAGCGGAGGATGATTGCAAGGAGGGACCGCAGACAGACTTACTAGGCCTAAAATTAAAAAGTAGGCTCTATGCAGTTTTAAATAGGTTACAGGGGTACAAAGGCAGCATTAGTGTGGTCAGCGGAGGACAATTGGAGGGAGTGGCGCAGACTTACTAGGCCTAAGATAAAAAAGTAGGCTCTATGCAGTTGGAGCAGCCCCTGTTGTGAAATTGGATTTTGGGCTCCCCCGGTGGCCACTGGTGGAATTGAACTGGTGTGCATCATCCCCTCTGTTCACCTGCTTCCATCAGGATGTGGGAGTCGCTATTTAACCTTGCTCCTCTGTCACTTCCATGCCGGTCAACATTGTAATCAGAAGCCTTTCTGTGCATGTTCCTGCTGCTAGACAACTCCCAGATAAGTTGGACTTTAGTCCTCGTTTGTTTTTGCATTTTGTTCCAGTTCACAGCTGTAGTTTCGTTTCTGTGTCTGGAAAGCTCTTGTGATCTGAAATTGCCACTCTGATGTTATGAGTTAATACTAGAGTCTTAAAGTAATTTCAGGATGGTATTTTGATAGGGTTTTCAGCTGACCATGAAAGTGCCCTTTCTGTCTTCCTGCTATCTAGTAAGCGGACCTCAATTTTGCTAAACCTATTTTCATACTACGTTTGTCATTTCATCTAAAATCACCGCCAATATATGTGGGGGCCTCTGTCTGCCTATCGGGGAAATTTCTCTAGAGGTGAGCCAGGACTATATTTTCCTCTGCCAGGATTAGTTAGTCTTCCGGCCGGCGCTGGGCGTCTAGGGATAAAAAACGTAGGCAACGCTACCCGGCTACTGTTAGTTGTGCGGCAGGTTTAGTTCATGGTCAGTTTAGTTTCCATCCTTCCAAGAGCTAGTACTTATGTTTGCTGGGCTATGTTCTCTTGCCATTGAGAACCATAACAGTTTGACCGGCCCAAAAAGGGTTAAATTAATTGACAGAGAAAGGAGAGAAAAGAGAAGTCTGCTGAAGATTTTTTTTTTTTTTTTTTTTTCCCTTCCCTTCAGTTCTGAGTGTGCTTGTAATTGAATCTCTTGCAAGTCTGCCTATATTGCAGCCTTTCTCTCTCTCTCTCTCCTTCTAATCCTGGAATGGCTCTGTGTTCACCTGTTTAAAATGGATATTCAGAGTTTAGCTGCAGGTTTGAATAATCTCACCACGAAAGTTCAAAATTTACAAGATTTTGTTGTTCATGTTCCTATATCTGAACCTAGAATTCCTTTGCCTGAATTTTTCTCGGGGAATAGATCTTGCTTTCAAAATTTCAAAAATAATTGCAAGTTGTTTTTGTCCCTGAAATCTCGCTCTGCTGGAGATCCTGCTCAGCAGGTCAGGATTGTGATTTCCTTGCTCCGGGGCGACCCTCAGGATTGGGCTTTTGCATTGGCTCCAGGGGATCCTGCGTTGCTCAATGTGGATGCGTTTTTTCTGGCCTTGGGGTTGCTTTATGAGGAACCTCAGTTAGAGCTTCAGGCGGAAAAGGCCTTGATGTCCCTATCTCAGGGGCAAGACGAAGCTGAAATATACTGCCAGAAATTCCGTAAATGGGCTGTGCTTACTCAGTGGAATGAGTGCGCCCTGGCGGCGAATTTCAGAGAGGGTCTCTCTGATGCCATTAAGGATGTTATGGTGGGGTTCCCTGTGCCTGCGGGTCTGAATGAGTCCATGACAATGGCTATCCAGATCGATAGGCGTCTGCGGGAGCGCAAACCTGTGCACCATTTGGCGGTGTCTACTGAGAAGACGCCAGAGAATATGCAATGTGATAGAATTCTGTCCAGAAGTGAACGGCAGAATTTAAGACGAAAAAATGGGTTGTGCTTCTATTGCGGTGATTCAACTCATGTTATATCAGCATGCTCTAAGCGTACTAAGAAGCTTGATAAGTCTGTTTCAATTGGCACTTTACAGTCTAAGTTTATTCTATCTGTGACCCTGATTTGTTCTTTGTCATCTATTACCGCGGATGCCTATGTCGACTCTGGCGCCGCTTTGAGTCTTATGGATTGGTCCTTTGCCAAACGCTGTGGGTATGATTTGGAGCCTCTTGAAACTCCTATACCCCTGAAGGGGATTGACTCCACCCCATTGGCTAGTAATAAACCACAATACTGGACACAAGTAACTATGCGGATTAATCCGGATCATCAGGAGATTATTCGCTTTCTTGTGCTGTATAACCTACATGATGTGTTGGTGCTTGGATTGCCATGGCTGCAATCTCATAACCCAGTCCTTGACTGGAAAGCTATGTCTGTGTTAAGCTGGGGATGTAAGGGGACGCATGGGGACGTACCTGTGGTTTCCATTTCATCATCTATTCCCTCTGAGATTCCTGAATTCTTGACTGAATATCGTGACGTTTTTGAAGAACCTAAGCTTGGTTCATTACCTCCGCACCGGGAGTGCGATTGTGCCATAGATTTGATTCCGGGTAGTAAATACCCTAAGGGTCGTTTATTTAATCTGTCTGTACCTGAACATGCTGCTATGCGAGAATATATAAAGGAGTCCTTGGAAAAGGGACATATTCGTCCTTCGTCATCTCCCTTAGGAGCCGGTTTTTTCTTTGTGGCTAAGAAAGATGGCTCTTTGAGACCGTGTATTGATTATCGGCTTTTGAATAAAATCACGGTTAAATATCAATATCCGTTGCCACTGCTGACTGATTTGTTTGCTCGCATAAAGGGGGCCAAGTGGTTCTCTAAGATAGATCTCCGTGGGGCGTATAATTTGGTGCGAATTAAGCAGGGGGATGAGTGGAAGACCGCATTTAATACGCCCGAGGGCCACTTTGAGTATTTGGTGATGCCTTTTGGTCTTTCAAATGCCCCTTCAGTCTTTCAGTCCTTTATGCATGACATTTTCCGTGATTATTTGGATAAATTTATGATTGTGTATCTGGATGATATTTTGATTTTTTCAGATGACTGGGACTCTCATGTCCAGCAGGTCAGGAGGGTTTTTCAGGTTTTGCGGTCTAATTCCTTGTGTGTGAAGGGTTCTAAGTGCATTTTTGGGGTTCAAAAGATTTCCTTTTTGGGATATATTTTTTCCCCCTCTTCCATCGAGATGGATCCTGTCAAGGTTCAGGCTATTTGTGATTGGACGCAACCCTCTTCTCTTAAGAGTCTTCAGAAATTTTTGGGCTTTGCTAACTTTTATCGTCGATTTATTGCTGGTTTTTCTGATGTTGTTAAACCATTGACTGATTTGACTAAGAAGGGTGCTGATGTTGCTGATTGGTCCCCTGCTGCTGTGGAGGCCTTTCGGGAGCTTAAGCGCCGCTTTTCTTCCGCCCCTGTGTTGCGTCAGCCTGATGTTGCTCTTCCTTTTCAGGTTGAGGTCGACGCTTCTGAAATCGGAGCTGGGGCAGTTTTGTCGCAGAGAAGTTCCGATTGTTCCGTGATGAGACCTTGTGCCTTTTTCTCGCGTAAATTTTCGCCCACCGAGCGGAATTATGATGTTGGGAATCGGGAGCTTTTGGCCATGAAGTGGGCTTTTGAAGAGTGGCGTCATTGGCTTGAGGGGGCTAGACATCAGGTGGTGGTATTGACTGACCACAAAAATCTAATTTATCTTGAGTCCGCCAGACGCCTGAATCCTAGACAGGCGAGCTGGTCGTTGTTTTTCTCTCGGTTTAATTTTGTGGTGTCCTACCTGCCGGGTTCTAAGAATGTTAAGGCGGATGCCCTTTCTAGGAGTTTTGAGCCTGACTCCCCTGGTAACTCTGAAACTACAGGTATCCTTAAGGATGGAGTGATATTGTCTGCCGTTTCTCCAGACCTGCGGCGGGCCTTGCAGGAGTTTCAGGCGGATAGACCTGATCGTTGCCCACCTGGTATACTGTTTGTTCCTGATGATTGGACCAGTAAAGTCATTTCTGAGGTTCATTCTTCTGCGTTGACAGGTCATCCTGGAATCTTTGGTACCAGGGATTTGGTGGCAAGGTCCTTCTGGTGGCCTTCCCTGTCTCGAGATGTGCGAGGCTTTGTGCAGTCTTGTGACGTTTGTGCTCGGGCCAAGCCTTGTTGTTCTCGGGCTAGTGGATTGTTGTTGCCCTTGCCTATCCCGAAGAGGCCCTGGATGCACATCTCGATGGATTTTATTTCGGATCTTCCTGTTTCTCAGAAGATGTCTGTCATCTGGGTGGTGTGTGACCGTTTCTCTAAGATGGTCCATTTGGTTCCCCTGCCTAAGTTGCCTTCTTCTTCTGAGTTGATTCCTCTGTTTTTTCAAAATGTGGTCCGTTTGCATGGTATTCCGGAGAATATCGTTTCTGACAGAGGAACCCAATTCGTGTCTAGATTTTGGCGAGCATTCTGTGCTAGGATGGGCATAGATTTGTCTTTTTCGTCTGCTTTCCATCCTCAGACTAATGGCCAGACCGAGCGGACGAATCAGACCTTGGAGACATATTTGAGGTGTTTTGTGTCTGCAGATCAGGATGATTGGGTTGCTTTTTTGCCTTTAGCGGAGTTTGCCCTCAATAATCGGGCCAGCTCTGCCACCTTGGTGTCTCCTTTTTTCTGTAATTCGGGGTTTCATCCTCGATTTTCTTCTGGTCAGGTGGAATCTTCGGATTGTCCTGGAGTGGATGCTGTGGTGGAGAGGTTGCATCAGATTTGGGGGCAGGTAGTGGACAATTTGAAGTTGTCCCAGGAGAAGACTCAGCTTTTTGCCAACCGCCGGCGTCGGGTTGGTCCTCGGCTTTGTGTTGGGGACTTGGTGTGGTTGTCTTCTCGTTTTGTCCCTATGAGGGTTTCTTCTCCTAAGTTTAAGCCTCGGTTCATCGGCCCGTACAAGATATTGGAGATTCTTAACCCTGTGTCCTTCCGTTTGGACCTCCCTGCATCTTTTTCTATTCATAATGTTTTTCATCGGTCATTGTTGCGCAGGTATGAGGTACCGGTTGTGCCTTCCGTTGAGCCTCCTGCTCCGGTGTTGGTTGAGGGCGAGTTGGAGTACGTGGTGGAAAAAATCTTGGACTCCCGTGTTTCCAGACGGAAACTCCAGTATCTGGTCAAATGGAAGGGATACGGTCAGGAGGATAATTCTTGGGTGACTGCCTCTGATGTTCATGCCTCCGATCTGGTCCGTGCCTTTCATAGGGCTCATCCTGATCGCCCTGGTGGTTCTGGTGAGGGTTCGGTGCCCCCTCCTTGAGGGGGGGGGTACTGTTGTGAAATTGGATTTTGGGCTCCCCCGGTGGCCACTGGTGGAATTGAACTGGTGTGCATCATCCCCTCTGTTCACCTGCTTCCATCAGGATGTGGGAGTCGCTATTTAACCTTGCTCCTCTGTCACTTCCATGCCGGTCAACATTGTAATCAGAAGCCTTTCTGTGCATGTTCCTGCTGCTAGACAACTCCCAGATAAGTTGGACTTTAGTCCTCGTTTGTTTTTGCATTTTGTTCCAGTTCACAGCTGTAGTTTCGTTTCTGTGTCTGGAAAGCTCTTGTGATCTGAAATTGCCACTCTGATGTTATGAGTTAATACTAGAGTCTTAAAGTAATTTCAGGATGGTATTTTGATAGGGTTTTCAGCTGACCATGAAAGTGCCCTTTCTGTCTTCCTGCTATCTAGTAAGCGGACCTCAATTTTGCTAAACCTATTTTCATACTACGTTTGTCATTTCATCTAAAATCACCGCCAATATATGTGGGGGCCTCTGTCTGCCTATCGGGGAAATTTCTCTAGAGGTGAGCCAGGACTATATTTTCCTCTGCCAGGATTAGTTAGTCCTCCGGCCGGCGCTGGGCGTCTAGGGATAAAAAACGTAGGCAACGCTACCCGGCTACTGTTAGTTGTGCGGCAGGTTTAGTTCATGGTCAGTTTAGTTTCCATCCTTCCAAGAGCTAGTACTTATGTTTGCTGGGCTATGTTCTCTTGCCATTGAGAACCATAACAAGCCCCCAAATGCAGCCTTTGCTGCCTTTCTGTATCCCAATCTGCATCTGACGAGGTATCTTCGGGGGTTAGGACCCCCATGTCTAGATCAACAGGCAACTTACTAGATCTCCCTCGCATCAGATATGCTGGAGTGCATTTGGTGGAATTCACTCGGATGTGGTTGTACATGTCTACCAAGTCAGGCAACTTTGTTGGCCACAAGTTCCGTTCCTCCACAGGCAAGGTCTTCAGTAAGTCGATTACCACTTGGTTCATCTTCTCGCACATCCCGTTAGTTTGTGGGTGATACGGTGTTGTTCTGATCTTCTTACACCCGTATAAATTGCAGAATTCCTGGAACACCTCCGCTTCAAATGCTGGCCCTTGATCAGTCAGTACCTTCTCCGGGTACCCATGTGGTCTACAGAAGAACTGCTGGAAGGTTTTGGCGGCCGTCCTGGCTGTCAGATCTTTGACAGGCACCACTACCAGAAATCTAGAGTAGTGGTCCACGATGGTGAGCGCGTAGACATAGCCTGACCGGCTGGGTGTTAACTTCACATGATTTAGCGCGACCAGTTCAAGCAGCCGTTTGGTGATGATAGGCTGCAGGGGAGCCCTTTGGCTGTCACGGTCCTTCCAGCGCAGGCTACATGGGCCACACTCTCAACACCACTTTTTGATGGCTTTCTTCATGCCAACCCAGTAGAACCTCCCACGGAGTAGGCTCTCCATCTTCCTCCATCCGAAGTGTCCTGCCCCATCGTGGTACGCTCCCAGAACCATTGGCGCATTTTGCCTTGGGACTACTATCTGCCATACCAACTCATGAGTGCGTGGGTCTATGCTTCTTCGGCATAGCTTACCATCGTGGATAAACAGATTGCCTCTCCCCTTCCACAGTTGTTGTGTCTCTTGTGGATCATCCGGATAGGGGAGCTCTTTCACCCGACGGACCGCGGGGTCACCATCCTGGGTCTCTGCCCATCCGTGGTGGGGCAGGGGATTCGGGGTGGCATCCTGCTTGTTCTTGCACCTGTTCTCCACATGATGGGAACACTGGGTGGCCTTGGGGCGATGGAAAGCGGGCAACTCTATCTCTTCAAGTGCTTCCGGGTCTTCTCCCATTTCTGGCAAGTTGGGCATCCTGGACAATGCATCGGCATTCGCATTCTTGTGCCCTGCCCAGTACTTGATGGTGAAGTCTAAGTTGGACAACCGGGCCATCCACCGCTGTTCCAAGGCACCAAGTTTTGCTGTGTCCAAGTGTGTTAGTGGATTATTATCTGTGAAGACGGTGAATTTTGCTGAGGCCAGGTAGTGCTTGAATCTCTCCGTCACTGCCCAAACGATGGCGAGGAACTCCAGCTTAAAGGAACTGTAATTGTCCGGGTTCCTTTCAGTGGGACGAAGTTTCCTGCTGGCGTAAGCAATTACCCTCTCCTTGCCTTTCTGGACCTGGGACAACACGGCTCCCAGTCCCATGTTGATGGCATCCGTATACAGCACAAACGGTTGGTCATATTCAGGGTAGGCCAGTACCTCTTCTCCCGTCAGCGCCAACTTTAAGCAAGTGAAGGATCCCTCCAGTCCGTCGTTCCAATCAAATGGGGTATTCTTACCCTTGGTTTTCTTGGATTGGCCCACCAACAGGTCTTGCAGTGGCGCGGCTTTCTTGGTGAAGTCCTTGATAAACCTCCTGTAGTAGCCTACCAACCCGAGGAACTGCCGGACTTCATGGAGGTGGCCAGGCTTCGGCCAGTCTTTGATCACAGTGACCTTGTCAGGGTCTGGGGCCACACCTTCGGCACTCACTACATGGCCCAGGTACTGCACTTTGGGATTTAGCAGATGGCATTTGGACGGTTTTACCTTTAAGCCAAAGTTGGACAGGGCTTCGAACACCTCGGCCAGGTGCTTCAGATGGTCCTCATAAGTCTTGGAGAAGACAATGACATCGTCCAAATATAGCAACACGGTTTCGAAATTCTTGTGTCCCAGACAGCACTCCATCATCCTCTGGAACGTTCCCGGGGCATTGCACAGTCCGAAGGGCATGTAGTTGAACTCGCAGAGACCCATCGGCGTCGTGAAGGCCGTCTTTTCCTTGTCCACCTCTGCCACGGGAACCTGCCAGTACCCACTGGTGAGATCCAAGGTGGAGAAGTAGTTAGCAGATTTTAAAGCAGCCAAAGACTCCTCTATCCTGGGCAGTGGGTATGCATCCTTATGTGTAATGTGATTTAGCTGCCTATAATCAACACACATCCTCATTGTGCCATCTTTCTTCCTAAGGAGGACTAATGGAGCTGCCCAGGGGCTACAACTGTCTCTCACTACCCCAGCCTCCTTCATCTCTCGCAACATGTCTTTGGCACACTGATAATGAGCTGGGGTACAGGACGGTATCTCTCTTTTATGGGTGGATGATCTCCTGTGGGGATTTGGTGTTGAATCCCTTTTACCTGCCCAAAATCTAGGGGGTGCTTGCTGAATACCCGCTCATACTCATGAACCACTCTGTAGGCCCCCTGTTTCTGGTGTGATGGGGTAGAGTCAGTGCCCACGTGTAATTTCTGACACCAATCTCTCGTTTGCCCTGCAGAGCCACTGTTCTCCGCATGGTTGGACGGGACCAAGGGTTCGGGTGCCTGTATCACACTATTATCAACAGTAAATAGTTTGGCAAGTGTGGCATATTTTGTTAGGTGGATCTCTTCCTCTCCACAATTAAGGACGCGTACTGGCACCCTCCCCTTGCGGACCTCAACCACTCCTCGGGCTGTCAGGAGGGTAGGCCTACTATCTGAATATACAGGTTCTACCAGGGCCTGGTAATCTTTACCCCTGAGGCCTATTGCTGTCCGACACCATATTAACATTTCACTCCTGGGGGGTATTGCAATGGGGGTTGAATCACTCACTGTGACAGGGCCAATTTCACCACCAGTCAGTTCTACCTGTTTTCTCTGCATCAGAGCTCTGATTTCTTTCTGCAGGGCAAGTTGTTCACTGTAACCAGCTGTTTCTGCCACCTGCTGTAACAAGACAATAACCTCTGCAAGACATCGGCGCCACGAGTAATGTCGGTGTCCTCCCAATAACGCTTGTAAAGGATGTAAGGCATAGTTGTCACCTGAGAACCGGTGTCCAACAGAGCGTTCATGGGAATACCGTCGATCACAATGGGGAGAACAGGTCGTCCTCCAATATATTTGGCTCTACAATTTTGCGGGCCGGGTCGTCCTACTCCTGGGGGTCGGCCCTCTGCCCCAGGGGTTGCTCGTTTAAATGACAGTACCTTGCAAGGTGGCCCACCTGGTGGCAGAGGCGGCAGATGGGTCATCCGTCCTGATGAAAGCGATCGTCGTCTCTGCCTCTGGTCGGCGGAATCCTTCTCTGTCTCCACCAGGGGACATCCTCCGGTCTGGAAGCCAGCTTGATCTTTTCTTTGGGGGCCTCCTGTAGAGACTGTACGGTCCGGGCTAAGGCAGCAACGCTCTTGGTCAGTTCTTGCATCTGGAGGCGTAGTCCTGCAGGGGAATCGTCTTCCAGGGTCTGGGCATCGGCCTTGGCGGAAACTGGAGTATCCGGCACCACCTCCTGGTGGTACGTGAGAGCTTGCCGCCTGGGAAGTACTGCACGGCCGGGCTGTCGCTCCTGCAGCACTTGGATGGCTTTGTCCTTAAATTGCGCAAAGGTCAGGACAGGGTTCTGCATGGCCAGGAGGTGCAGTTGGGCCCTTTCGTGACTGCACAGGAGCCCCTCAATGAACCGCTCCTTCAAGAGTTTATCCTCATCTTGTATGCTGTTTGGATCATTCTGCTTGATGGCCCGCAGTGCCTCCTGGAGATTAAGGGCATAGTCCCGTAAGCTATCCTGTGGCCTCTGTTTGCACCCATAGAACGTCAATTTAATTTCTGTGGCGGTGCGGGTGTCAAAGGTGGCTTTGAGCTTTGCAAAGACCTGCTGCGCGGTTCTCTTATCCGCAGCAGGCCAGGACTTCACTTCTCTCAGAGCCGCTCCAAACAGTTGGCCCGTTACCATGTGAACTTTCTGAGGCTCTGTCAAGGGATAAAACTCAAGCAGGCTGCAGATCCCTTCTTTAAGGTCAGTTAATGTATGCGATTCTCCAGAGTATCGTGGGAGCCAGGCTGCTCCAGGTATATATGGCATGGAAAAGGGCATTATGGCCGCTGTAGCCGCGGCGGTGTCTGGCTGGCTGATGGGAGCGGCAAGCTCTGAGGGGCCCTGCGGCGGTACAAGGCCTGCGGCTGCGCCTATTGCGGGGCCTGGGGGCGCTTCTGAGTCTGCGGCTGCGACCACCGCCACCTCCCCTCCGGGATCGGACATGGCCGCTCTCCCCCTCCGCTAACCTGGTGGAAGTCTGGGTTCCTTTCCGTAATCGACACCCGCCCTCTTGCTTCGCTCTCCTTTCAGCTGGCTCCGCGCAAACAGCTACGGCTCCTCCCCTCGCGCTCCACACGGCGCGGCAATGGCGGATTTTGCCGGTAAATAGCAATGCACAGTCTTTGCAATAAATCACGATTCAAGCACAATTCAGTCACAGTTCTAAGGCACACATGACCTGATTCTCAGGCTTAAGTAGATCCTGTTCGTGACGCCAAGTTTGAAGCGGCCCCCAAGCACAGGGCAGCAGGGTACTCGGTACCGGGTCCCTCAGTCTCGGTTCTAGTGGTGTCAAGGTGGCCCAACCCGGTCCGTGGCGCTGCTAAGGGGCGCCCAAATAAAGGTGTAGGTGAGAGTTTGTCAAGTGTTCGTGACGCCACCTGTGGTATTTGGTCAGGGTGACCGACGCTGCTAGGGGTCCGCTGGGGTGATGGAATGGCAGCTAGAAGGTGTAACTTCCCACAGGTGAAGTATGTCCCCAGGGCTTCCCTTGATGAGTAGATGGTAATGGTGTAGGTCGCAGTAAATGACGAGGACACAGGGTTGCAGTCTCTTTACCTTTTTACTGAAGGCTTCGGCATCCACAATCCAGAGCACTGCTAACAGGGCTGGCTGAGACCGGCCGGTCCGAAGGCACATCCAGAGTTCCCTTTGCAGGTGGAAATCAGTAGCCTTCCTACTAGCGCCTGTGTGTTGTAGTACTTCCCTGCTGAGCACCACGCGATAGTCCTCACAACTGTCGTGTATGTTTCTGTTCTCTCTCTCTCCGTCCCCCAGATGGTATGGATAGGACGCACCCGTATGATGGGGTAGGCCTGGAGTTATTTTATAGGGACCCTAGAGACGCCCCTCTCCCACAATTGCCTCCGTTGTCTTCATTAGGTGTAAAGGTGAGACAGCCAACCTAGAGTTAACTGCCCTGCCGTAGTTCAAAGTAATGCGTAGAGCCTATTACTTCCTCAGTGTTCCGGCCAACGGCTACGTGCCTCAGAAGGATGTTACCGATCTTATGGCAGGACTCCTTCTGGTGTTGTCTCCTTGCGCCGACTTCAATTCTCACTCTCCACAATCTACTTCGCTTCTTGTCCTTCCTTAGGAGACTGCCGCTATGCAGTGCAGGCGCAGCTCCGTAACGATCTGTCTCGTGCTAGGCCACTGTCAGGATCCCACACCTGACAGGTCCTCAATGGAACTCTCCCAGGCTGCTTTCAGACTAACTTCCTATCCAACCCCCAGTTTTACCAGAGTGTAAGGAGTGGCCTAATACATAGAACCTTTTGCTCCCCCTGGTGGCTGTAGTGTGAAGTGTAATGCGTGACTGTGATACCTGGTCAGGTGAACTCCTTTAGTGCCATCAGACGTACCATCATTCCCCCTGGTGGAGGAGCGACGTTACTACAACGACCAGACTCTGGGGCGCTGCACAGTTTTAAATAGGTTACAGGGGTACACAGGCAGCATTGGTTTGGTCAGCGGAGGACGATTGCAAGGAGGGACCGCAGACAGACTTACTAGGCCTAAAATAAAAAAGTAGGCTCTATGTAGTTTAAAATAGGCTACAGGGGTACACAGGCAGCATTGGTTTGGTCAGCAGAGGACGATTGCAAGGAGGGACTGCAGACAGACTTACTAGGCCTAAAATAAAAAAGTAGGCTCTATGCAGTTTAAAATAGGTTACAGGGGTACACAGGCAGCATTGGTTTGGTCAGCGGAGGACGATTGCAAGGAGGGACCGCAGACAGACTTACTAGGCCTAAAATAAAAAAGTAGGCTCTATGCAGTTTAAAATAGGTTACAGGGGTACACAGGCAGCATTGGTTTGGTCAGCGGAGGACGATTGCAAGGAGGGACCGCAGACAGACTTACTAGGCCTAAAATAAAAAGGTAGGCTCTATGCAGTTTAAAATAGGCTACAGGGGTACACAGGCAGCATTGGTTTGGTCAGCAGAGGACGATTGCAAGGAGAGACTGCAGACAGACTTACTAGGCCTAAAATAAAAAAGTAGGCTCTATGCAGTTTAAAATAGGTTACAGGGGTACACAGGCAGCATTGGTTTGGTCAGCGGAGGACGATTGCAAGGAGGGACCGCAGACAGACTTACTAGGCCTAAAATAAAAAAGTAGGCTCTATGCAGTTTAAAATAGGTTACAGGGGTACACAGGCAGCATTGGTTTGGCCAGCGGAGAACGATTGCAAGGAGGGACCGCAGACAGACTTACTAGGCCTAAAATAAAAAAGTAGGCTCTATGCAGTTTTAAATAGGTTACAGGGGTACAAAGGCAGCATTGGTTTGGTCAGCGGAGGACGATTGCAAGGAGGGACCACAGACAGACTTACTAGGCCTAAAATAAAAAAGTTGGCTCTATGCAGTTTAAAATAGGTTACAGGGGTACACAGGCAGCATTGGTGTGGTCAGCGGAGGACAATTGGAAGGAGTGGCGCAGACTTACTAGGCCTAAAATAAAAAAGTAGGCTCTATGCAGTTTTAAATAGGTTACAGGGGTACACAGGCAGCATTGGTTTGGTCAGCGGAGGACGATTGCAAGGAGGGACCACAGACAGACTTACTAGGCCTAAAATAAAAACGTAGGCTCTATGCAGTTTAAAATAGGTTACAGGGGTACACAGGCAGCATTGGTGTGGTCAGCAGAGGACGATTGCAAGGATGGACCGCAGACAGACTTACTAGGCCTAAAATAAAAAAGTAGGCTCTATGCAGTTTAAAATAGGTTACAGGGGTACACAGGCAGCATTGGTTTGGTCAGCGGAGGACGATTGCAAGGAGGGACCGCAGACAGAGTTACTAGGCAGACATAGTTAGTAGGGCCAAAAAAGTAATAGGCAAAATGCAGTTAAAAATAGGTTACAGGAGTACGCAGGCGGCCTAGCTTTGTTCAGTGGAGGACAACTGTAAGGAGTGTCTGACACAGTTAGTAGGCCAAAATAATATAGTGAGGTTAATGTCTGGCAAAAAATGTTTTCACAAATAAACAGGTGGCATACCTAGGTACAGGGGTGGGCTCCTCTGCTGACTTGCAGACAGTGGTAGTTGACGCAAAGTATTAACTTGTGTAAATGTAGGACAGGGCCCCTGAATATTTTTACTAGCATTAATTATGTCAACAAATTGGTATTGGCAGTGCCATTGAAGGATTTAACAGCACAGACTAAACAGTGTTGGAGCAGTGAGAGGTAATTTTGCAAGTGGTAGAGCACTGTTTGAGCTGGGGGGGAACACTCTCTCGTGGGCGGAGGTACAGGCCCAGGGTCCCTCATGTTACGACGATGTGTCTGACGTTGGGTGTGCACCACCACCGCCAGGGACACTTCATTGTACTATGAGGGACCCTGTGCCAGTGACGTCGCCCAAAAGTGGGCACACCCACCTGTTCAGCCAAACGGCACTCGCACGGGTGCTTGCGCCAAGTGGTGACCACAGCCCCGTGGGGGGAGTCAGCCCATTTAGGGAGGTGTAAAAATGGCCTATGGTGGACATACAGCAGCTGCAAATGGAGAAATTCGAGCAGTCAGTAAGACGAGTCCAAAAGCAAGACCTTTTTTCAGGAAAGCTAGGTATCAGCAGGGAAAGGTGGGGTAAAATAATTAGAAATCCATGATTGGTTCATTTTAATGAAGGTTAGATCATCAACATTTTGGGTAGCCAGTCGAGTCCTTTTTTCGGTCAGTATTGAATCAGCAGCACTGAATACTCATTCTGATAGCACACTAGCAGCTGGGCAAGCAAGCTCCTGTAACGCATATTCTGCCAATTCAGGCCAGGTGTTTATTTTGGATGCCCAGTAATCAAATGGGAATGACGTGTGAGGGAGAATATCGATAAGGGAGGAAAAATAGTTAGAACCATACTGGACAAATGTTGTCTCCTGTCACTTTGAATTGATGCTGCATTCCCTGTCGTGTCTGCGGTCATTGCGAAATCACTCCACAACCTGGTCATAAAACCCCTCTGTCCAACGCCACTTCTGATTTGTGCACCTCTAACACCTCTGCCATGTTGCCGCCTGCAGCTCGTGTGAGAACAATCACCGCCGCTGTGTGCTGGGAATGCCTGAACCAAACAGTCTACAAGAGTTGCTTGTTTGGTAGCCAATATTTGCTCAAGGTTCTCATGTGGCATGATATTTTGCAATTTTCCTTTATAGCGTGGATCCAGGAGGCAGGCCAACCAGTAATCGTCATCGGTCATCATTTTGATAATGCGGGGGTCCCTTTTTAGGATACGCAAGGCATAATCCGCCATGTGGGCCAATGTTCCAGGTGTCAATTCACTGCTTGTGCTGGGTTGAGGAGCACTTTCTGGCAAATCAACATCACTTGTCTCCCTCAAAAACCCTGTACCTGACCTTGCAAAACCATCAGTTTCTATTGCCCCCTGAGAAGCTTCCTCCTCCCATAAATATTCATCCCCATCATCCTTCTCATCCTCCTCCTCTTCATCCGCCACCTCGTCCAGGAGACTTCCCTGAGCAGACAATGGCTGACTGTCATCAAGGCTTCCGTCGTCCTCGGCTGCAGACACCTGCTCCTTTATGTGCGTCAAACTTTGCATCAGGGGGATGCTCATGCTTATGATGGCATCGTCTGCACTAACCAGGCTTGTGCATTCCTCAAAACACTGAAGGACTTGACACAGGTCTGGTAGCTTTGACCAATGCACACCTGACAACTCCATGTCTGCCATCCAACTGCCTGCCCATGTATGTGTATCCTCCCACAAATACATAACAGCACGCCTCTGTTCGCACAGCCTCTGAAGCATGTGCAGTGTGGAGTTCCACCTTGTTGCAATGTCGATTATTAGGCGGTGCTGGGGAAGCTGCAAAGATCGCTGATGGTTCTGCATACGGCTGGAGTGTACGGGCGAATGGCGGATGTGCGAGCAAAGTCTTCGCACCTTCAGGAGTAGGGCGGGTAATCCCGGATAACTTTTCAGGAAGCACTGCACCACCAGGTTCAAGGTGTGAGCCAGGCAAGGAATGTGTTTCAGTTGGGAAAGGGCTATGGCAGCCATAAAATTCCTTCCGTTATCACTGACTACCTTGCCTGCCTCAAGATGTACACTGCCCAGCCATGACTGAGTTTCTTGCTGCAAGAACTCGGACAGAACTTCTGCGGTGTGTCTGTTGTCGCCCAAACACTTCATTTCCAACACAGCCTGCTGATGCTTACCACTAGCTGTTCCATAATGGGACACCTCGTGTGCAACACTGGCAGATGCGGATGGAGTGGTCGTGCAACTATGGTCTGTGGATGAGCTCTCGCTTCTGCTGGAGGATGAGGAGGAGGAGGAGGGGTGGCGAACACCTACAACAAACTGTTTCCTAGACCGTGGGCTAGGCAGAACTGTCCCAATATGGCTGTCCCCTGTGGACCCTGCATCCACCACATTAACCCAGTGTGCCGTGATGGACACGTAACGTCCCTGGCCATGCCTACTGGTCCATGCATCTGTTGTGAGGTGCACCTTTCTACTGACAGATTGCCTGAGTGCATGGACAATGCGGTCTTTGACATGCTGGTGGAGGGCTGGGATGGCTTTTCTCGCAAAGAAGTGTCGACTGGGTAGGTCATAGCGTGGTACTGCGTAGGCCATCAGGGCTTTGAAAGCTTTGCTTTCAACCAACCGGTAGGGCATCATCTCTAACGAGATTAGTCTAGCAATGTGGGCATTCAAACCCTGTGTACGCGGATGAGAGGACGAGTACTTCCTTTTCCTAATGAGAGTCTCTTGTAGGGTGAGCTGGACTGGAGAGCTGCATATGGTGGAACTAGCGGGGGTGGTGGTGGACATGGCAGACAGAGAGGGTTGGTGATGGTATTCTTGTTGTTGGCCTACATACAGTGTTTCCTACCAAGAACCTGGTGATTCCCTGACTGCTTTGGCCTTGCGACGATACCTCCACATTTGCTGCAGGTGGTGTCGTAAACGGTGGGCTTACAGTGAGGGAAGGAATGTAGCGTTGCTGACTAGATTCATTGTGAGCGGGTGCAACAACGTTATGGGACGTTTGGTAGTTAGTCCAGGCTTGCAAGTGCATGGTGGTTAAATATCTACGCATGCAAGTTGTATTTACATTTTTGACATTCTGACCTCTGCTAAAGGTCCTTGAGCATTTCTTACAGATCACTTGGCACTGATCATTCGGATCTTGGTTAAAGAATTGCCAGACTGCACTCTTCCTACTATCGAATACCTTTTCAGGCATTGCACACTGTGCTACTTTAACCGGATGGCCACGCTGTCCTACAACTGTTTTTGGTTTTGACACACATTTTTGGACAGATACGGGCCTGCCAGATGAAAGCTGTTGCGATGTTGATGCCTGCTGCGGCTCCTCCTCCACTTCAGAGCTACTGCCAGCGGCACCCTGTTCCCCCAATGGCTGCCAATCGGGGTCAACAACTGGGTCATCTATCACCTCCTCTTCTATGTCCTGTGCACCTTCCTCTGTCACCATGTAAGCCGGTGCTATAGCATTCGGGACGGGGCACCATAGTCTCATCAGGGTCAGATTCTGGCTCAGTACACTGCGAGGGCAATGTTGTGATCTGAGTCAGTGGAACAGCATAATAATCTAGCTGTGGCTGTGCATCTGTGCACTCCATGTCCGATTCATCTTGTAATGGCAATGCCTGTTAACAATTTCTCTTTCTAACCCAGGCACGGTATGTGTAAAGAGCTCCATGGAGTAACCTGTTGTGTCACCTGATGCATCCTTCACTGTTGTTCTGGGTGAAGAACACAAGGAAGCGACTTGTTCCTGACCGGGAGCATCCATTGACGACACGCTGCTTTTAAATTTTGCACTTTCCGAAGAGGAGGCGAAAGAGCTAGAGGCAGAGTCAGCAAGGAAAGCCAAAACTTTTTCCTGCTGCTCCGGCTTTAAAAGCGGTTTTCCTACCCCCAGAAAAGGGAGCGTTCGAGGCCTTGTGTAGCCAGACGATGACGCTGGCTCAACAACTCGAGACTTAGGGCCTATTTTGCTTTTCCTACGACCACCTGATGCTCCACCACCACTACCATCATTACCAGCTGGCAATGACCGCCCACGGCCACGACCTCTTCCACCAGACTTCCTCATTCTTGGAAAAATGTAACCAAACTAACAACCGTTATATGGTACTGTAAAACCAAGTAGAAGGTGTACGTAAACTTGTTGTGAATTTAAATCTCCCTTTATAGGTGTGGGAGACTGCTGGGAAAATCAGGCCCACTGTATTACACTACACAGTTTCAGTGTCAGAAAGTGGCTGACAGATATGCCACAAACAGGACTGACGCAGATGCACTTAGTGGCAATAGAAATTTCCCTTTATAGGTGTGGGAGACTGCTGGGAAAATCAGGCCCACTGTATTACACTACACAGTTTCAGTGTCAGAAAGTGGCTGACAGATATGCCACAAACAGGACTGACGCAGATGCACTTAGTGGCAATAGACATTTCACTTTTTAGGTGTGGGAGAATGCAGAAAGAAATCAGGCCCACTGTATTACACTACACAGTTTGAGTGGCAGAAAGTGGCTGGCAGATATGCCACAAACAGGACTGACGCAGATGCACTTAGTGGCAATAGAAATTTCCCTTTATAGGTATGGGAGACTGCTGGGAAAATCAGGCCCACTGTATTACACTACACAGTTTCAGTGTCAGAAAGTGGCTGACAGATATGCCACAAACAGTAATGACGCAGATGCACTTACTGGCAATAGAAATTTCCCTTAATAGGTGTGGGAGAATGCAGAAATAAATCAGGCCCACTGTATTACACTACACAGTTTGAGTGGCAGAAAGTGGCTGGCAGATATGCCACAAACAGGACTGACACAGATGCACTCAGTGGCAATATAATTCTCCCTTTTTATGTGTGGGAGAATGCAGAAAGAAATCAGGCCCACTGTATTACACTACACAGTTTGAGTGGCAGAAAGTGGCTGGCAGATATGCCACAAACAGGACTGACGCAGATGCACTCAGTGGCAATATAAATCTCCCTTTTTATGTGTGGGAGACAGCAGAAAAATCAGGCCCACTGTATTACACTACACAGTTTGAGTGGCAGAAAATGGCTGGCAGATATGCCACAAAGAGGACTGACGCAGATGCACTCAGTGGCAATATAAATCTCCCTTTTTATGTGTGGGAGAATGCAGGAAAAAATCAGGCCCACTGTATTACACTACACAGTTTGATTGGCAGAAAGTGGCTGGCAGATATATCAAAAAATACAAGGGCTGTAGTAGAATTTCAATCTCCCTACAATGATCAAAGGACAAGTATGGCAGCAATAAAAAGGACTGCTGTACACAAGAGTGTGGACAAAGAAACAAGAGAACTGTGCAGAAAGAAGCAACAGGATTTTTGCTTTGATAAAAGCAGTTGGTTTGCACAGCGGCGTACAAACAGCAATGCAGCTATCAGGGAGCCTTATAAGCTAGAGCTGATGCACAGAAATCTAGCCTCCACTGTCCCTGCAAAGAAAAGGTGGTGTTGGACAGTGGAAATCGCTATAGCACAAGCGGTTTGGGGGTTAATCTTTCCTCCCTAACAATATCCCTGCTTCTGACGAAGCTGCAGCAACCTCTTCCTATGCTACGATCGGCAGAAGTAAGATGGGGGTCGGCGTGCACGCCCCTTTATAGCCCCTGTGACGCCGCTGAAAGCAAGCCAATCACTGTAATGCCCTTCTCTAAGATGGTGGGGACCGAGACCTATGTCATCACGCTGCCCACAATCTGCGTCCACCTTCATTGGCTGAGAAATGGCACTGAACGCGTCATATGAAACGCGACTTTGGCGCGAAGATCGTCGACCGCATGGCCGATCCCACACTGGGATCGGCTCGGGTTTCACGAAACCCGACTTTGCCGAAAGTCGGCGATTTATGAAATTGACCGATCCGTTTCGCTCAACCCTACTTATGACCATGTGATATTTCAGTTTTTCTTTTTCAATACATTTGCAAAAATTTCTACATTTCTGTTCTTTTTCAGTCAAGATGGGGTGCAGAGTGTACATTAATGAGAAAAAAATGAACTTTTTTGTATTTACCAAATGGCTGCAATGAAACAGAGTGAAAAATAGAGTTGATCCTTGCAGAACTGGTGCACTCCTCGCAAGGATACCAATTCTTTAGTACAGGGAATAATTGCTTAAAGCATGCACTAATTGCTCTAATAGAAATAAATTCTATCCACCGCTGCCACCAATTTTTCACATACCCGCTTTTCAGCATGTGACTTGGGGTTGCGCCTGCAAGGGTTAATTTGTCTCCCCTCATTCAATCCAGCATTCAACCCATGCCATATGCTGCAATGGGAGCATAAATCACACCCCGACACAAAGCATGCACCCCAATTTACACACGCTGCCACCACCCACCGAACATATGGGCGATGAATCCCAGAAATACTACTAATACTGTCTGCCAATCGCCAAGATCACACACTCTAAGGTTATGGGTTCTTTTAGAGTATACAAGGTTCAAACTTATTAAAGTTTTAAGCTTTAATAGAAAGGTACAGTGGTTACAATAAAAGGATGTAACAATATGGAAATAAAAAGTGACATACAAATATGCAAAACAGTTATAAAATAATAGGGAGAAACTTACAGAAATATCTAAACGTTGCAGTCTGGTATCCTGTAACCTGAGGCTTGGGGAATATTAAAATGGATCACATCAGCTTGGCTGCCCTCAATTTGTGAACAACTTTCTTTGTGGAGGGCCCACTTTATAGGCTTAGCCTGGATACCAGATCTCTAGACCAGACTTTCATGTTAATATTCTAATTCCTGGTTTGTGACTGGACCATGGTTACTTTACCAATGAATACACTATTTTTTCTAAATGCTCTTTGTCTTAGCCTTTCTTTCCCATAGTAAATAGGAACTGTTAGGCAGCAACTAGGTCCCATTTGGGGTCTCCCTTCAAAGGCATCAGAGGTGTGAAATGGTTCTGTTTCTGTGCACTCTCGGGAAGGCACCCTGGGGTCTTTGACCCTGCAACCAGAAAAGCTGCCATTGCTTAGGATAACATAGGTTATGACTTTTGTGAGGAACTGCAGCCTAAAAACCGATGCTAATTTACTGCCGGTCATAGATCGCCTACAAATACATATTTTCTCTACATAGCGGTGTGGCTGTTTCAAGATGCACAATAAGGAGGCACTTGAAGAAAAATGGGCCGCATGGTCGAGTCGCCAGAAGAAATCCATTAATGCGCAAATGCCACAAAGTATCT
Organism: Ranitomeya variabilis; assembly: GCF_051348905.1. Taxonomy (NCBI): domain Eukaryota; kingdom Metazoa; phylum Chordata; class Amphibia; order Anura; family Dendrobatidae; genus Ranitomeya; species Ranitomeya variabilis. Next base: position 376,937,644 of record NC_135235.1, on the reverse strand, counting down.
TGCATACAACATGCAAAACAGCACAGAGACAAGCCTCAAAACTTCTGGAACAAGGTCATTTGGAGTGAAGAAACCAAAATTGACGTTTTTAGCCACAACCATAAACGTTACATTTGAAGAGAGGTCAACAAGGTCTATGATGAAAGGAACACCATTTCTACTGTAAAGCACGGAGGTGGATCGCAGATGTTTTGTGGATGTGTCAGCTATAAAGGCACTGGAAACTTGGTCAAAATTGAAGGAAAGATGAATGCAGCACGTGATCAGCAAATACTGGAGGTACATTTGCAATCATCAGCCCAGAAGCTGGGCATGGAACGTACTTGGATGACATGACAATGATCCAAAACACAAGGCCAAGTTGACCTGTCATTGGCTACAGCAGAACAAATTGGTGGTTCTGGAGTGGATATCTCAGTTTCCTGACCTCAATATCATTGAGCCACTCTGGAGAGATCTCAAGGGCGCAGTTCATGCTAGACAGCCCAGAAATTTACAGGAACTGGAGGCTTTTTGCCTCGAAGAGTGGGCAGCTTTACTATCTGAGAAAATATAGAACCTCATCCACAACTACCATAAAAGACTTCAAGCTGTCATTGATGTTAGAGGGGGCAATACACGGTATTAACAAAATTGGGTATGTAAACTTTTGATCAGGGTCATTTGGATGTTTTGGGTTGTCATTATGATTTAAAAAGAGAAAACACAGTAGTTTGACAATAAATGGCTTCACCCAACCACTAACCATGAGTGGAGAAAAAGTTTTGGTGTTATCATTCATAATCTCTGAAAAAAGGCCATAAAATAAAAAATTCTGCTGGGGTATGTAAACTTTTGAGCACATCTGTATTCTATCAACAACAAACAATTCCATTGTCAAAAAATCTAGTGTAATTAAAAAAAGTGAAAGGGCTATTTTGGGACATTTATAGATTATCTCTAGAATATACAATAAATGACTGATAAACTAGGGTCCCACCATGCAATCACAGTTGGCCATTTTTGGAACTCCCATAATAATCAACGACACAGCTGTGTGCATGTGTGGTCATCTCTAGAATATCACAACATGGCCCATATTTTGGATAAAGGTGAAGGTTTCAGTGGCGAGACAAACATATATTAGACATTCATGTCAAAGCTTTGATTGCAGAAGATTTGAATATCAGAGGCGGGTATTTATTTTTAATGCAGCCAGCAGTATTATTCCCCTTTTCGCTGGCAACTGCACCGGGAAGGGCAATAACTCTCTCGATTGGAAACTGCATTGTAAGGGTTCTCAACCCTCCCCAACTGACGACATCATGGTATCCCTTCCTAGACATACTCCTTTGGCATCTGTATTGTTCCCTTTACTCAATGACAACATCATTGTTGATGTAACCTTCTCTTCTCATAATGGCAGCTTAGTTCACTCCCTCCGACAACAGCATTGAATCCCTACACACTTTTTTATACTAAAAACAACATTCTCCTTGCAAACCCTTTCACATTGGCATTTTTACCATCCCCTAATCCTCTATCAGTAGATGGCAGAGACTGAATGGTGCTGGAGGTTGAATTGAGTGTTAGGAGAGCACTCCAGTCTCTTAGCTCAATCTGTGCATGTTATAAGACTGGCTAGTGTGGACTGTGGCGGTAGGCAGCACTGGTTCCTCTACTCTTCTGAGCCGTGCTGTTTCTTTCTGGCCCGCATATCATATCTAATATCATATTAGATTTTATAATTAATCTATAGGTAATTTTTTACATGATTGCATGAAGAGAGACATATTGCATTTCCGAAAGTTACATGAAGAAGATAAGGAAAGAAATTCTTTAAAGCTTAGAACACGCTAGGAACTGATGTGAAAATGTTTCTATTACATATGGAATACCATATCTGTAGAAACAGGTCCCTGCGGATTACCAGGAATTCCTTGTACCATTATACTGTTGGTGCATGTGTATAGGGTATCTTGAGAAGAAAAGTAATTGCAATCTGTGTATACTTGGTATTGGGCAGGGCTGTTAACGTATTATTTATACCAAAGTAAACAGAATGCTCCTTTAATCCAGAAAATAAAACAATGTAGTTCTATCTGTCATGAGAATAAGTCACATAAGCCTACCTGTACTGTTTGAGATTCTGAGGTTTGTAATGCAGTATTCTTAAAAGTTTAGGTGCAAACTTCTTAGATGTGATCTTTAAGTGTAGATTTTTTTTTGGAGAACCACACAACCACCCCCCAAAGACAAGAGCCTTCCTACATGTGCAGCTATCTCTTTTGGCCCAGTCTCTGGCTACCAAGAGACCTCTTTCGACCTCCTTCCATAACTTAATTAATTGGTAAGAAAATCTCTCCTCCTCTGACATGGAGGACTGTAACCCTGAAAAGTTCCAAAACACTGGATGAAAACATCTGCAGCAAAAAAAGTGATGTCCCGGTAGCCATAGAGGTATGGTTATTTAGAGCAAACTCATCAAGGACAGAAACCCCACCCAGTCCACTTGATTAGAGAAAACAAAATATCTCAAATACTGCTCTGCCTGTTGGTTAATCCTCCCTGTTTGCCCATTAGACTCCAGATGATAACTGGAGGAAAAAGACAGCTCCATACCCAATCTGGAGCAAAAACCATGTCAATAGCTAGCCAAAAATTGAGCCCCTCTATCAGAAATAATGTTTTTTTGGGAACACTATGCAATTTAATGATATGAGAAATGAATAAAGTTGAAAAGCTCCTAGCAGTTGGCAACTTTGAAAGTGGATCCAAATGAACCATTTTGCTATAATAGTCCACTACCACCCACACGACTGTATCATCACCAAAGTTAGGCAAATCAATGAAAAAGTCTATGGACAACTGGGTCCAGGGCTGCAACGGAACATCATTGCTCAGGAGATAACCCTCTGGAACTTGACAAAAGGCTTTCGCTCTATCACAAACTCTGTATCTATGGACATACTTTTCAATTTCCCTATGAGCATTCCGCCACAAAAAATGCCTAGAGACAGATTGCCCAGTGGCAGAAGAGCCCCGCTAAAACAGAATCATGCACTTCATTAAGAAGATCTACACGTAAAGAGGGTTGTACATAAAGTTTGTTTATACGTAAACCTTCCGATGCACTGTCCTGAGCATCCTGAATGCGCTTGCCTGAGATCTACCCTGAGAGCATTAGCCACCATCCCCTTCACTAATAATCTTGACTGAATTTTAGTCCCTCAACTATGAGACATAGCTATGGGACACAGAGTCAACCATGACATTCTTAGATCTGGGGAGATAAGTAACGACAAAGTTAAACCGGGCAAAAAAAAGGGTCCACCGAACCGATCTAGTGTTTAAGCACTTAGAAGTGTCAATATATAACAGATTCTTATGACTGATAAAGAGTTACCTTATGTCTTGCCCCCTCCAACGAATGTCTCCATTCCTCAAAGACTCTTTTAACCCTCAAAAGTTCTCAGTCACCTATATCATAATTTGTCTTTGCTTCAGTAAACCTTTGGGAGTAAAAAGCACAAGAATATAAATACCCACTTTTGTTAGTGAAAGAACAACTTTTATACTAATAGAAGAAGTGTCTACCTCTGCAAAAGAAAGCAGATTGACTTCGGACTGACTGAGAAACAGCGCCTCAGAACAGAAAGTCGTCTTGAGAGCTGAAAAGCATTTTTCATTATTATTATTATTCATTTATATAGCACCATTGATTCCATGGTGCTCTACATGAAAAGGGGTTACATACAAATTACAGATATCACTTACAGTAAGCAAACTAACAATTACAGACTGATACAGAGGGGCGAGGACCCTGCCCATGCAGGCTTACAATCTACAGGATGGTGGGGAAGGAGACAATAGGTTGGGGGTTGCAGGAGCTCCGGTGTTGGTGAGGCGGTAGCTTCGGTAGTGGTGAGGAGGCAGCGGGGTCAGTCAAGGCTGTAGGCTTTCCTGAAAAGGTGGGTTTTCAGGTTCCATCTGAAGGAATGTGGTTGATAGTCAGACGTGTTGGGGCAAAGAATTCCAGAGGATGGGGGATATTCGGGAGAAGTCTTGGAGGCGGTTGGGTGAGGAGCGAATAAGTGTGGCGGAGAGAAGAGTGTCTTGGGAGGACCGGAGATTACGTGAGAGAAGATATTGGGAGATTATTTCAGAGATATATTGATAAGACAGGTTATTGATGGCTTTGTAGGTTAGTATTAGTAATTTGAACTGGATACGCTGAGGGAATGGGAGCAAGTGAAGAGATTTGCAGAGGGGGGAAGCAGAGGAGTAGGAGGAGAGAGAATTAGTCGAGTAGCAGAGTTAAGGATGGACTGGAGAGGTGCAAGGGTGTTAGCAGGGAGGCCACAGAAAAGGATGTAGAAGTAGTCAAGGCGGGAGATGATGAGGGCATGCACAAGCATTTTAGTAGATTGACAGTTGAGGAAAGGACGGATTCTGGAGATATTTTTGAGCTGGAGGCAACAGGAGGTGGAGAGAGCTTGGATGTGCGGTTTGAAGGAAATGGCAGAGTCAAGGGTTACTCCGAGGCAGCAGACTTCCGGTACGGGTGAAAGCATGATGACGTTAATTGTGATAGATAAGTCAGGTAAGGAAGATCTATGAGATGGAAGAAAGATGATGAGTTCAGATTTGTCCACATTGAGTTTGAGGAGGCGAGAGGAGAAGAAGGAGGATATGGCTGATAGACACTCCGGGATTCTGGACAGCAGAGAGGTGACGTCTGGGCCAGAAAGGTAGATCTGAGTGTCATCAGCATAAAAGTGGTACTGGAATCCATGGGACTTTATGAGTTGTCCCAGGCCAAGTGTATAGTTTGAGTAGAGTAGGGGTCCTAGAACAGTGCCTTGGGGGACTCCAACAAAGAGAGGGTGGGATGAGGAGGTAGTGTGGGAGTGGGAGACGCTGAATGTGTGGTTGGAAAGGTATGAGGACATCCAAGATAGGGCGAGGTGTTTGATGCCAAAGGAGGAGAGGATCTGTAGTTGGAGGCAGTGGTCAACTGTGTCTAAAGCAGAGGACAGGTCTAGAAGGAGGAGTACAGAGTTAGCTTTGTTTGTAAATAGGTCATTAGTAATTTTAGTCAGGGCTGTCTTATTTCAGTGACGGGGCATAAACCAGATTGTAGATTGTCAAAGAGCAAGTTAGATGAGAGGTGGGAGGAAAGTTCTGCATGGACGTGCTGCTCCAGGAGTTTGGAAGCGAATGGGAGCAGCAATATTGGGTGATAGCTGGACATAGCAGTTGGATCGAGGGTTGGCTTTTTAAGGATAGGCTTGATTTTGGCATGTTTGAAAGCAGAAGGGAAGGTGCCAGAAGTTAGATAAAGGTTAAGAGGTGGGTTAGGGATGGGATAAGAGTGGTGGTGAGGTTGGGGAGGATGTGGGATGGGGTAGAGCACACAGGTGGTGAGGTGCGATTTGTAGAGGAGACAGGTAAGCCCCCCTTCAGTGATGTTGGATAGGGAGGTTATGGGGTTTGGGCATTGGTCTGGTGTACAAAGGTGTTGTGATGGTTGAACAATGATGACTTGCCTTGTTTGGTCTATCTTATTTTTAAAGTGTGTGGCAAAGTCCTCAGCAGAGATGAAGGAGGATGGAGGGGGCAGTGGGGGGGGCGGAGGAAGGAGTTAAAGGTTTTGAATAACTGTTTGGTGTTGTAGGATAGGGAAGATACGAGGGTTGTGAAGTAGGCCTGTTTAGCAGAGGTGAGAGCAGATTTAAAAGCTAGTGTTGCTTGTTTGAATGCAGTGAAGTAATCTTGCGAATGTGTTTTCTTCCAATGCCGCTCTGCAACCCTGGACACTTTCCGGAGCTTTTTAGTGGTGTTATTGTGCCAGGGTTGTCTATTGATACTACTGATATGTTGCACTCTGCCATAAACGAGAGGGGCAACCGTGTCAATAGCTGATGCGAAAGTGGCATTGTAGAAAGCAGTGGCACTGTCTGTGTCGTGGATAGAGCTCATCTGACCAAGAACAAAAATCTGTTCCCTTTTTAGTCATGTCAGTTAAAGACTTGGCTATTACCGAAAAGTTCGGAATGAACTTCTTACACCTGCTTACACCTTAACGGGATTCATTCAAAACCCTGATGTGGGAACCTACTGAGTACGCAGGTAAATCAATGTCGTTAAGGAAAATTACCACAAATCGACCCACCAGAGAGTAAACATGTAATTTATGAAATTTTGAAAGACTGCCGGAGCATTGGCATTACCAAAGTTTCAAAATGACTTTCTGGCATATAGGTAGGTGGTTAAAAAGTATGATATAAGGGGAAACGGTAAGGATTGCAAACTGTGATTTTATTAATCTCTCTAAAATACATGCACGAATGCAACCCTTCATCTTTTTTTTTTTTTTTTTTTTTAAAAAAACAACCCACGAATGACTGGAGAGGTGGATAGCCATATAAGGAAGTCTTCAAACAAAGCACTTTAATGGAAGTCTGTTACTTTCTCAGAACTGCTGGGATCACTGACCAGTGCAAACATACAGACAGACGGGGCACTTCCACGCCTCCCAGATGGGAGAGGTCTGTTGCTCTGGGCTAAAGATCACCAAGGACTAAAAAAGGACTACAACACAGGCTCTCTGGACTTTAGAGGGGCCTTCGCTGAAGGGGTCTCAGGCGCCCAGATTCCAGCAGTTGGATGACTGTGATCCTCGGCTGTTGCGGCTGTTGTAGCTACGACTGCAGCAAATGTCAGGGCAAGAGCAGGAAATCCAGTGTTGAAAATTGTCTTTTAAGTCCATCCTTCATCCTCTGTTCAATAAATAGTTACATTTTCCCTGTTGGAAAACAGCTGCATCTCTGGACTCTTAATTGCATAGACTGCTGTTGCCCGATTAGAGAAGGTACCTCTGTTTGGGGGAAAGACTGAATCCATCCCAGATTGCATGTACAAGGGGCCGGGGTGTCTACAGACTGTGTTTAGTGGGTGAGCTCAGTCCAAACCACTACGGAGCCCCTAGTTACAACCTAATGCTTGAGTCTCTTAATTGATTACCAGATTGTGCTTAATTAACCATAGCAGGCCTAACACTATAACTTGGCAGGCCTAACACTAACTGGGCAGTCATAGTAACATGACTTTGTGAAAGAGGAGAGTTATCAGTTGCCAACATTTGAATGGGGAGGCTGAGAGAAGAGAAATCATAATCAGAGTCTACAGTGAAATCATGATCAATTATATTCAAGGCAGAACCTGAATCCACAAATGCATGCATAAAAAAACCCCACACACTTGGCCTCCAAGGATGCTTGTACGAGAGAAAATCTCAGACTCTTGGAACCTGCATCACCCCATTTTAGAGTCACCTCTTTCAGTATTATATTTGAAACATTGAACAACAACATGACCCAAATGACTTCAGTATAGACAAAAACGAGCTGAAGCTCCGAATTTTGGGATCTCTGCAAGCACCTATTTGCATAGGTTTAAAAGTTTCAACTAATAGCAAGGAAGATGCCACCGAAACACCTTTCATGTGTAAGGCATCTATCTAAACAAAGTGTTATAGCTTTCTCCAGGGACTGTGGACAAGGACTGTAGACCAGCATGTCCTTAATCTGATCCGAAAGTCCCAGGCAGAACTGACTCTAAATAGTGGAGTCATTCTAGGAGGTCTCTACTGCACAGCATCTAAACTCTGAGCAGTAGTCATTGAGTAGAGTAGCAATGCTTTACAGCCTCTCTAAACCAATTTACAGATTTTGAAATCAGCCACAGCAGTCGTCATAAATGAAGCCAAAAAATGAGAAAAATGCTTCAGCAGAAGATAACACCAGGGAATCCTCAGGCAAAGAAAAAGCCCAAGCCTGTGCATCTACACAGAGCAAAGACAAAACAATGCACACTTTTTGAGAAGACAGGACATAAGCAAAATGCTAATTTACATGAGGCAAAAAAGACTGAGTACTTGCTTTCGTCACAGTTGAAGCACTCTGGCAACTTTACCTTTGGTTCAACCGTGATACTCTGTTGGCCTGAGTCATTTGGAGCAGCTGAACATGTGAACTGTTGTTGACATTTGCTATCCACAACTTCCAAGGGTAAAGTTTGTAATTGTGTGGCCAAGGCGCTCACTGGATCCACGCTGACTCCCCAGGATACACTGAGGGCTGGCTATAATGTTATGAACATAACACACGCTCATGGATAATGGAAAAAGGGAAGACTTACTACATGGAGACACTGCATCCACACCCATGTGGTCCCTGTACAGACTAGAAAGACCCTAGCCGCACTGCTCAAAAATACCAACTCAGACCTGGCTCCCTAAAATGCCATTGAGGGGTTTCTTGTACCTCCCGAATTACCACAAGTGTAGGCCACAACACAATGCCAACAAGAGTGAGGAAAGTGTATAGGAAGATGCGAAAATCCAGGGTGAGAAAATAAAAACTCATTCATTTATGATAGAGAGCAAACCTAATGAGATGAAAAGAGAAATTCGGAAGAAAAACAAACACTGCAGGTATTTAACTGGTGTTTGCCATGCAAGGTAAATCCCCTAACTGAAGGGCTGGAATGCTCAAACCCAAGTCCACCTAAAAGTATAGCCAGCAAGGAAGTTCAGTGAAGAGTGAATATATAAAACATAAGTAGCTTGTTGCAATAAAGGGTGAAGATATAAAACATAAGTAGCTTGTACAGAAATGGAGAAATTAATATTTCACATAAGTAAGTGCTCACAATCAAAATAGTCATCTAAGGGAGGAAAAAAGGATGAAGAAAGGAAAAGATATGTGAATAAAATAAACGTATTAAAACTGTAGCTAGCTTATAATAAAATAAATAAAATAGATGGCGTCAATTTGTCTTATAATATACAAAGATCTCAGTATAGTAACGCAGAAGACAATACAATTGTCAATCTGTATTAGGTGTTAACCAATTTCCCTTAAATTTATATTGACCTTATTGGTATACTACCAATAGGTAGCTGGTAATTTAAAAGCTTGAATGATAATTCACCTGCAATCAGAAGTAAAATACTTACTATAACTATAGGCAAGGATAATTCAGAAAACCTCCTAACTAAATAGATGCTGGCGATGATAAAAATGTAAACAGGTTATGTCTCACATAGTTAATAAATATGCATTAAAATGTGTAGCATCTAAAGCAGTAATAATAAGCTGCAGAGATGAGCAACCACTAAATTACTCGGATGACCGTTACTCGAACCAAGCAATTGCTAATGCTCGAATGCTCGTTTTGAGTAAAGAATACTGTATAATGTGAGTCAATGGGAAAGTAATGCATTTTTCTGGCAAACCCTTTAAAGAGGTATGGAAGAGAGTGCAAATGTTGAAATCTGTGGAAACAGTGCTGAATGGAAGGAGAACAGCATGGGGAAGTGTTATGACCCCAATGGCAGAGGGTCTCAGAAATAATTACTAAGTCTGCAAACACTAAAAACCAGCTCATAGGGCAGTGGTAACTGAGCTGACCATATATCTAATCCTAGCACCACAAATAGCAGCAGCCGGGGAACGTGCCTACGATGGTTCTAGACGTCTCGCGCCAGCCGGAGAACTAACTAACCCTAGAAGGGAAAAGAAAGACCTTTCTTGCCTCCAGAGAAAAGACCCCAAAAGTTGGATACAAGCCCCCAACAAATAATAACGGTGAGGTAAGAGGAAAAGACAAACGTAAGAATGAGCTAGGTATTTAGCAAAGAGAGGCCCACTAGCTAATAGCAGAATATAGTAAGATGACTTATATGGTCAGCAAAAACCCTATCAAAATATCCACGCTGGATATTCAAGAACCCCCGAACCGTCTAACGGCCCGGGGGGAGAACACCAGCCCCCTAGAGCTTCCAGCAAAGTCAGGAATCACATTTAGTACAAGCTGGACAAAAATAAGAGCAAAGCAAAATAACCAAAAAACAAAGAAGCAGGACTTAGCTTAATTTTGCACGAACCGGACCAGCAGACAGGAGCAAACAGAAAGGATCTGATTACAACGATGCCAGGCACTGGACTAAGGATCCAGGAAGTTTATATAGCAACACCCCTGGACTAACGACCCAGGTGGGTGCCAAACTGAGGAAAGACAATCCCAGAGTCATAACACAAGTAACCACAAGAGGGAGCCAAAAAGTCTAATTCACAACAGGGAAGACCCCTGGAAGCATCTCTGACCTCAAGATTGCTGCTGATAACAATGGTATCATACTTTTACTCCCCTTTAAGGGCTGACAATAAAACATTAAAAATTGAAAATAAATTGGAGTTTCCATGAAAAAAATGAAATTTTTAGTAAAAAATATGAAATTTCAGTGTAGATTCAATGGGAGGCCAAACCAAACGTATGCACAACACCTTAATTGGTGACAAAGCTTTCCAAACAGCTAAAATTAGGGGCAAACACCATGAAAAGTGGCATAAATTGACCCACAGTAGACATTTGCAAATGGCACAGCAGCAATCAGCCTTGGACCATGCATGGCTAAGAGAGCAGTATAAGCCTTCTTTGCTGGGAGACCAGATAACTCCTGCAACAGCTCATTATTTTTTAGTATCTCGGGCACACTCAGTTGGCACAAACATCAGTTTCATAGACTACTATTGGTAGAAAAATGTAAGGATAGTAACAGGTAGGTGACTGATCAATTGAACAACAGTAGCAATAGGTCATGCATGTTGTATCAGGTGTCCTGGGCCAGCATTTAGAGCTTAGAATTTAAGTTTAAATTAAGGCGAGGTGGGTGAGGGACCAGTGTACGCTGCCTGTGATGAGAGCCCAGATACCTCATGCAACAGCTCAAACTTCATTTTTGCTAAGCCACACTCAGGAAGCACAAATACCAGCTTGGTAGATTACTATTGGTAGAAAAATGTAAGGATAGTAACACAGGTAGGTGACTGATCAATTCACCAACAGCACAAATTTTAGTAAGGCACAAGAGCAGTCAGCAATAGGCCATGCATGTTGTATCAGGGTCTGAGCCAGCATTTAGAATGAGAAATTGAAGTTTCAATTAAGACGTAGTGGCTAAGGGAGCCGTATAAGCCTTCTTTGCCAGCAGCCCAGATACCTCATGTAAAAGTCTTTTTTTTTTTTTCGATTCCTAGCCACTAGTGATGGGTGAACAACACTAAAATGCTCGGGTGCTCGTTGCTCGGGTCGAGCAAATTGGAATACTCGGGTACTCGGCCAGAACAATGAGCCCAATGTAAGTTTATGGGAGACCCAAGTATTTTTACCTCGATCCCCCAGGTGTCCTTTTAAGGTCTAAAAACATCTGAAAATGATGGAAACACTTCTCAAATGACACAGGAACCTCATGGGGATCACCCCTGGAAGCATTCCTGACTCCTAGTTCACAGCCTTAATAATTTTTTTCCAAGATTCATGCCATTTTTCCCGATGCCACAAAAAACACATGAAAGCGAAACCAAAACAGGTTTTGCTTGGAAATATGTCAAGGTACATCCTTTGCAGGTTAATGACTTGCCTGTAAGACCAAATATTTAACCCCAGACCAAAAATTTCCTCTCCCACTTAGATTTACTTCAGACGCTGCGTTTTTTAAGCGTTTTTCAACTTTAACATTGCTTTCAACCACTAAAAATGCATTCACTGGGAAATGTCATTGTAACATTTAACACCCCTAGCTGGCCATGTGGTGTGTGACACATAAACAGACCCATCTTGTTTCATTTACGAAGGAGGGACTCAAAGTCACAGTCTATTTTTACTGGTGCATCAGGTGGCATTAATCTTCTTAACCCCTTTACCCCCAAGGGTGGTTTGCACGTTAATGACCGGGCCAATTTTTACAATTCTGACCACTGTCCCTTTATGAGGTTATAACTCTGGAACGCTTCAACGGATCTTGGCGATTCTGACACTGTTTTCTCGAGACATATTTTACTTCATGATAGTGGTAAAATGTCTTCGATATAACTTGCGTTTATTTGTGAAAAAAATTGAAATTTGGCAAAAAATTTTGAAAATTTTGCAATTTTCCAACTTTGAATTTTTATGCCCTTAAATTACAGAGATATGTCACACAAAATACTTAATAGGTAACATTTCCCACATGTCTACTTTACATCAGCACAATTTAGGAACCAAAATTTTTTTTTGTTAGGGAGTTATAAGGGTTAAAATTTGACCAGCAATTTCTCATTTTTGCAACACCATTTTTTTTTAGGGACCACATCTCATTTGAAGTCGTTTTGAGGGGTCTATATGATAGAAAATACCCAAGTGTGATACCATTCTTAAAACTGCACCCCTCAAGGTGCTCAAAACCACATTCAAGAAATGTATTAACCCTTCAGGTGTTTCACAGGAATTTTTGGAATGTTTAAATAAAAATTAACATTTGCATTTTTTTTACACAAAATTTATTTCAGCTCCAATTTGTTTTATTTTACCAAGGGTAACAGGAGAAAATGGACCACAAAAGTTGTTGTACAATTTGTGCTGAGTATGCTGATACCCCGTATGTGGGGGTAAACCACTGTTTGGGCGCACCGCAGAGCTCAGAAGGGAAGGAGCGCCATTTGACTTTTCAATGCAAAATTGACTGGAATTGAGATGGAACGCCATGTTGCGTTTGGAGAGCCCCTGATGTGCCTAAACATTGAAACCCCCCACAAGTGACACCATTTCAGAAAGTAGACCCACTAAGGAGCTTATCTAGAGGTGTGGTGAGCACTTTGACCCACCAAGTGCTTCACAGAAGTTTATAATGCAGAGCCGTAAAAATAAAAAATCATATTTTTTCACAAAAATTATATTTTTGCCCCCAATTTTTTATTTTGCCAAGGGTAAGAGAAGAAATTGGACCCCAAAAGTTGTTGTGCAATTTGTCCTGAGTACGCCGATACCCCATATGTGGGGGTAAACCACTGTTTGGGCGCATAGCAGAGCTCGGTGGGAAGGAGCGCCATTTGACTTTTCAATGCAAAATTGACTGGAATTAAGATGGGACGCCATGTTGCGTTTGGAGATCCACTGATGTGCCTAAACATTGAAACCCCCCACAAGTGACACAATTTTGGAAAGTAGACCCCTTAAGGAACTTATCTAGATGTCTGGTGAGCACTTTGACCCAACAAGTGCTTCACAGAAGTTTATAATGCAGAGCCGTAAAAATAAAAAAATCATATTTTTTCACAAAAATTATCTTTTCGCCCCCAATTTTTTATTTTCCCAAGGGTAAGAGAAGAAATTAGACCACAAAAGTTGTTGTGCAATTTGTCCTGAGTACGCCGATACCCCATATGTGGGGGTAAATGACTGTTTGGGCGCATGGCAGAGCTCGGAAGGGAAGGAGCGCCATTTGACTTTTCAATGCAAAATTGACTGGAATTAAGATGGGACGCCATGTCGCATTTGGAGAGCCCCTGATGTGCCTAAACATTAAACCCCCCCACAAGTGACACCATTTTGGAAAGTAGACCCCCCTAAGGAACTTATCTAGATGTGTTTTGAGAGCTTTCATCCCCCAAGTGTTTCACTACAGTTTATAATGCAGAGCCGTGAAAATAAAAATTCTTTTTTTTCCACAAAAATGATTTTTTAGCCCCCAGTTTTGTATTTTCCAAAGGGTAACAGGAGAAATTGGACCCCAAAAGTTGTTTTCCAATTTGTCCTGAGTATGCTGATACCCCATATGTGGGGGGGAACCACTGTTTGGGCGCATGGCAGAGCTCGGAAGGGAAGGAGCGCCATTTGGAATGCAGACTTAGATGGATTGGTCTGCAGGCATCACGTTGCATTTGCAGAACCCCTGATGCACCCAAACAGTAGAAACCCCCCAAAGTGACCCCATATTGGAAACTAGACCTCCCAAGGAACTTATCTAGATGTGTTGTGAGAACTGTGAACCCCCAAGTGTTTCACTATAGTTTACAACGCAGAGCCGTGAAAATAAAAAATCTCTTTTTTTCCCACAAAAATGATTTTTAGCCCCCCAAATTTATATTTTCCCAAGGGTAACAAGAGAACTTGGACCCCAAAAGTTGTTGTCCAATTTGTCCTGAGTACGCTGATGCCCCATATGTTGGGGTAAACCCCTGTTTGGGCGCACGGGAAATCTCGGAAGGGAAGGAGCACTGTTTTACTTTTTCAATGCAGAATTGGCTGGAATTGAGATCAGACGCCATGTCGCGTTTGGAGAGCCCCTGATGTGCCTAAACAAAGGAAACTCTCCAATTCTAACTGAAACCCTAATCCAAACACACCCCTAACCCTAATCCCAATGGTAACCCTAACCACACCCCTAACCCTGACACACCCCTAACTCTAATCCCAACCCTAATCCCAACCGTAAATGTAATCCAAACCCTAACCCTAACTTTAGCCCCAACCCTAACCCTAACTTTAGCCCCAACCCTAACCCTAACTTTAGCTCCAACCCTAGCCCCAACCCTAACCCTAACCCTAGCCCTAACCCTAGCCCTAACCCTAGCCCTAAACCTAGCCCTAACCCTAGCCCTAACCCTAATGGGAAAATGGAAATAAATAAAAAAAAATTATTTTATTATTTTTCCCTAACTAAGGGGGTGATGAAGGGGGGCTTGATTTACTTTTATAGCATTTTTTATAGCAGATTTTTATGATTGGCTGCTGTCACACACTAAAAGACGCTTTTTATAGCAAAAAAGTTTTTGCGTCTCCACATTTTGAGAGCTATAATTTTTCCATATTTTGGTCCACAGAGTAATGTGAGGTCTTGTTTTTTGCGGGACGAGTTGACGTTTTTATTGGCAACATTTTCGGACATGTGACAGTTTTTGATCGCTTTTTATTCCGATTTTTGTGATGCAGAATGACCAAAAACCAGCTATTCATGAATTTCTTTTGGGGGAGCCGCTTATACCGTTCCACGTTTGGTAAAATTGATAAAGCAGTTTTATTCTTCGGGTCAGTACGATTACAGCGATACCTCATTTATATCATTTTTTTTATGTTTTGGCGCTTTTATACGATAAAAGCTATTTTATAGAATAAATAATTATTTTGGCATTGCTTTATTCTGAGGACTATAACTTTTTTCTTTTTTCTTTTTTGATGCTGTATTGTGGCTCGTTTTTTGCGGGACAAGATGACATTTTCAGTGGTACCATGGTTATTTATATCCGTCTTTTTGATCGTGTGTTATTCCACTTTTTGTTTGGCGGTATGAGAATAAAGCGTTGTTTTTTGCATCTTTTTTTTTTCCTACGGTGTTCACTGAAGGGGTTAACTAGTGATATAGTTTTATAGGTGGGGTCGCTACGGACGCGGCGATACTAAATATGTGTACTTTTATCGTTTTTTTCTTATTTAGATAAAGAAATGTATTTATGGGAATAATATATATATTTTTTTCTTCATTTAGGATTTTTTTTTTTTTTTTTACACATGTGGAATTTTTTTTTTTTACTTTTTTACTTTGTCCCAGGGGGGGGGGACATCACAGATCGCTGATCTGACAGTTTGCACAGCACTCTGTCAGATCACCGATCTGCCTCACAGCACTGCAGGCTTACCAAGCCGCGGCCATCTTGGATCCGGGCACCTGCAGGGATAGGAGGTAAGAGACCCTCGCTTGTGATCGCGTTGCTCCGGGGGTCTCAGGGAAGCCCGCAGGGAGCCCCCTCCCTGCGCGATGCTTCCCTATACCGCCGGTACACCGTGATCATGTTTGATCGCGGTGTGCCAGGGATTAATGTGCCGGGGGCGGTCCGTGACCACTCCTGGCACATAGTGCCGGATGTCAGCTGCGATAGTCAGCTGACACCCGGCCGCGATCGGCCGCGCTCCCCCCGTGAGCGCCGCCGATCGCGCTGGATGTACTATCCCGTCGGTGGTCATACGGGCCCCACCCCACTTCGACGGGATAGTACGTCCAATGTCAGAAAGGGGTTAAAGGGCCATTGTGAAACATTGGGTCTCCTAAGCTGTTGTAGCCTATGCAGTGAGTGGATGGGCTGCCAAGAATTACGACGCACCACAATACCCCTGTCATAAGATGTCCAGGGGGGACTCATGAAAAAGTGTTGCATTGAATTCAAGGCCTTCCCTGCTACCAATTCATATGCACCCAATATAAACCTTTGAACCCACATAGTGGATGGGCCCATGAAAATCCACTTCACAATATGCATTTTGTGCTCCATACTCCTTTGTTTTATACATTGGCAGGAAGGCGAGTCCTGATGCATAGTCATATGCACCCCATTAGGCCTTGGAACCCACATAGTGGATGTACCCATGAAAATCCACTTCACAATATGCATTTTGTGCTCCATACTCCTTTGTTTTATACATTGACAGGAAGGCGAGCCCTGCTGCATAGCTATATGCACCCCATTAAGCCTTGGAACCCACATAGTGGATGTGCCCATGAAAATCCACTTCACAATATGCATTTTGTGCTCCATACTCCTTGGTTTTATACATTGGTAGGAAGGCGAGCCCTGCTGCATAGTCATATGCACCCCATTAGGCCTTGGAACCCACATAGTGGATGTGCCCATGAAAATCCACTTCACAATATGCATTTAGTGCTCCATACTCCTTTGTTTTATACATTGGCAGGAAGGCGAGCCCTGCTGCATGGGCCCAGGAAAATTCACTCGTATTTCTTAATGGTATGATGGTTCCCTCTTTGCACAATTATTTACAGGAAAATTTAGCAATTTTATTTGACATGTTTTTAACCCCTTCACCCCCAAGGGTGGTTTGCACGTTAATGACCGGGCCAATTTTTACAATTCTGACCACTGTCCCTTTATGAGGTTATAACTCTGGAACGCTTCAACAGATCCCAGTGATTCTGACACTGTTTTCTCGTGACATATTGTACTTCATGATAGTGGTAAAATTTCTTTGATATTACCTGCGTTTATTTGTGAAAAAAATGGAAATTTGGTGAAAATTTTGAAAATTTCGGGGGGCGTGGCATGACAGCGGTGGAGTGAGGAAGCAGGCAGAGGAGCTCCCTCCATAAAACCGACTAAATACCATATCAGAGCATGATTCCGGATCCCAACAGCACTACCATGGGTCCCAAAAAGAAGAAGGGATACGGGGGAACCCCCTCGGTGGCAGAGGAGCCCGCAGCTCAACAGATAACAAAATTCCTGGTCGGTCCAGACAGAGGAGAAGGCCTAAGAAACATGGCGACAGTGGATGAGAAGGAGACAGCAGACGCTGTAACAGACGCTGACACAGCAGAAGCAGGGGCGGGAAGCAACTCCGACGGGTCAGTGACACAGGAGGTGAGACACAGTGGAGATGCTGCTTCTGGCACTGGGAAATGTGAGGGAGGACATAAATCATTACCAGCAGTGCTTCAAGATGGAGCTGGGGAGGGGAGGGGGCCACAGGAGGGAGGCGAGGGAGGAGAGCAGGGGTCAGCGCTGGCAATGACAGGAGAGACACAGAACGATGGGGAAGTGCATAGGACAGAAGAAGAAGATTGTGAAATGGATTACAATGAAGGTCCATCTCAGAGCCCTGCGTCCCCCTACCCCAGAAGCAGCTCTGAATCCTCCAGGCACGTTATAGCCCCTGATGTTGTGGTTGTAGGGGGAGGCCAACCAGTTCAGGAGGGTTGCTTCACACAAACTCAGGCCCCACAGATAATGCCCTCTCTCTGCTATCCTGCATATAACTCACAGGGCTTTGGATATAACACACAATTGATCCCAGGACTCGATATGGGTTTGTTGAATGCTAGACTACGTGATATGCCCACCAGACAGGACATGGAACAATATGTGATCCGCCTAGAGACATCGTATAAGGCAGAATTATCAACCCTGAGGGATGAGATACAACAGTGCAATGAAAGGGTTAATGTACATGACCAAGCTATCGCGGCTCTGACGGCCAGATTAGATGCTCAGGATGAGACGCTTGCAGAACAATCCTATCATACTCAAATGCTGGCAGATATGCTTGATGATGCCGAAAATAGGGGAAGGCGGAACAATATTAGGGTTCGAGGATTACCAGAAACAGTGGCACCCAAAGACATAAGAGGCGCACTGCAGCAAGTATTTAACTCTGTTCTGCAGCGTCCACAGGAGTCACCCCTTGAACTAGACCGGGCTCATAGGGCGTTGGGTCCAAGACCTCAAAACCAGGCTCCTCCACGTGATGTGATATGCCGGGTGCATAGATACCAAATAAAGGATGAAGTGATGTCCAAGGCAAGAATAGAGAACACCATAAAATACAAAGATACCAGAATCCAGCTATTGCCTGATCTATCTCGGTGGACTCTGCAGAGGAGGAAAGCTCTCCGCCCGTTACTAGACGTTTTACGCCAGCATGATATATCATACACTTGGGGGTTTCCGTTCCGCCTACGTGTCCAAAAAGAAGGCAGGGTTCACCTGCTGAGTCATCCGAACGGCATCCCTGCTTTTTCGGCGGCGCTTAACATCCCAAGGGTGGAAATCACAGAATGGCCTTCTCTGCCATTACAGTACAGAGGAGCAGACCCTCCCAGGCAATTTTTCCCTCAAAGGCAGAGGAGAGCAGGCAGAAGAATGGATAGAGAAGGGCGTGATCCCAGAGGTAACGAAGAAGGGAGAGAACCATGAAGTTAGGATCATGACAGAATGGGTTCCATGACTGCCTGTTTGGGTGGGGGAAAGGGTTTGCGGGATACATATGGTTTCATTTTCATGAGGATCAGGAGCACAGATGGATGTCCACACTCCAGTTCACTAACATTTGATTGGTGCCATGGAGTGGAATATCTTGCATAGCAACGACCGTTATTGATTCCGCAAGGACTTCAAGATAGACAGCGCATAGAAAAAGAAGGCAGACGCTTTCCACAGGAATTTAATGGGAATCAAGAGAACGATGCCCCCTTCCCTTTTTCCCCTTCCCTCCCTTTTCCCCTTCCTCCTCCCCTTCCCCCCTCCTCTTTCCCCCTTTTCCCTTCTTCCCTCCCCCCCTTTCTTTCTCCACCCTTCCCCCTTTTCCCTTCTCCCCCCCTCTCTTGGGGTTTTTTTTTTTTTTTTCTTTTTCTCCCCCACTAGGGGTGCTACATATTGTGCCATTGTTCTGCCCCACTGTGGTAGTCCAAGCGGATGATAAGTTCACGACTGTCGTGGAAGATGGTTGGTTTTTGGTTTATATTATAGTATGTAAATAGTATTTTATAACAACTCATTGAATCGTCGTTGATATCCTGCACCCCTGCATTATTTTTAAGTCTGGCGTAGCTTTCATTTGGGGCATGAGGGAGAATTGGGAGATGTGAATGGCATTAGAACAAAGACTGTAAACCATACTCTGGCCCTACCTCGCTATATGACAGGTTCCGGTTAAGTCAATTTAAATTTAACATTTATTCCCCTCAGTTGAGGAGAGGTTACTGATGGTTGTGTCGGAGGAGGGAGTCTCACTCCATATCGCACATAGCTTACGACCCTACGGAGAAGCCATAACCCGTTGAACGGCATTGGCGGTTAACACATTTCTCCACCACATATTTTAGGGTATAAGAAGGCATCTTACGTAGAGCACACCACTTCAGGCTTCAAAGACGTACTATGTTTCGATAGATATTGACCCTGATTTCGCAATTAACTGAATACATGTCTAATTATCTACCTTTTCTATTCACTATCTCTATTTCTTTGATAAATTAGATCTACTTTAGCCTCCGCGGCCCTCTCAGTAGGGAGAGAGAAGGCACGACTCAGACAACAATGCACCCAAAGATCACTATGGGATCCCTGAATACCAGGGGATTTAACACGCCCCAGAAAAGGTCACAAATCCTATATGGAATGCATAAGCTTAAGGTACAAATACTTATACTTCAGGAGACTCATTTTAAAAAAAACAATATCCCTACTATCAAGGACCGATACTTCACGACTTGGTTCCATAGCGCTTGCCCCGAAAGTCGTTCGAGGGGGGTGTCTATTGGGATCCACAAGTCCCTCCAGCACACAGTTGAGGACACATATGCGGATCCAGAAGGCAGGTACCTACTATTAAAAGTTAGGATTCATACAACCCTCTACACTATTGCGGGATGGTATGCCCCAAACAAAAATCAGGCCAGGGCTGGCCGGGGTTTCCTAAGGAGAGTAGCGGAATTTGCTGAGGGGGTGATGGTGATAGGGGGGGACTTCAATCTCACCCTTGACCCACGAATGGATACCTCAACACGAAATGTGAGAGGAATCACTAGGCAATTGTCCCTTTTGAAACAATCTATCCATGGGATGCAGCTGGTGGACATTTGGAGAGCACATAATCCTGGAGGTAGAGATTATACGTACTATTCCAGTTCTCATGATTCCTATAGCCGAATTGACTTTTTTCTTGTCAGCCATCATGCCCTATCCTGGCGCCCCCGACCGTCCATTGGTAGCTTCTTATGGTCGGATCATGCCCCGGTGTTCTTAGACATTTCCCCACCAGATGTAGTGGACCGTCCCTGGACTTGGAGATTGAATGACAATTTGTTGAAAGACTTGAATTGCACGACAGACATAAAAAAGACAATAGAACAGTTTTGGTCAGATCACGCAAACGATGACACCTCGACCCCGGTGAAATGGGAGACCCTTAAATGCGTGCTTCGTGGAATCCTGGTAAAACACGGATCCCGTCTTAAAAAACAGAGATTGGAAAAAACAAAAGAATTAATGGATACTATATATGTATTGGAGCAAAAACATAAAAATACTATGTCACCGGTAATACTAGGGGAATTAATTAAACATAGGGAGACCCTTAGAAATTTATTAAATGAGCAATCGCTGAAATTCAGAAATAATTTTAAAAGTCTCCTTTATCATAAGGCCAATAAATGCGACCGCCCCCTAGCTCGATTACTACATCCTAGGACTCAGATGACTTACATTCCAAAAATTCAGAAACGTACGGGAACGGAGACTCATGACCCAGGGGAGATTCTAGAAACAATACGAGAATACTATCAGAAGCTATATAACTTGGAGGGTATGCACTTGGCTAATCACGCCGGGGACATACAGGCTAAAATAGATAAATATGTAGCAGACACGCCACTTCCTAGACTTTCCACAGAGATAACAGATGAGCTAGAGGCAGACATATCGACACAAGAGGTGGATGAGGCCATAAAAAATACTCCAAACGGGAAGAGCCCTGGCCCTGATGGGTTTTCCCCCCACTTTTATAAACTCTTCAGAGAACAGTTAACACCACACATGACAAGGACTTATAACTCCATTTCTGAGTCCTCAGGGTTTACGCATCAATCTCTGGCTGCCTATATCACAGTATTGCCAAAACCGGGAAAAGATCCAACAGTGGTCTCTAACTATAGACCAATTTCTCTGATCAATATAGACATGAAATTATTCGCGAAGATCCTGGCCAACAGACTTGCACCCCTATTACCATATATCATACATTCAGACCAAGTGGGTTTCGTTCAGGGAAGAGAGGCACGTGATGGAGTGTTGAAGACTATATCTTTGATCGCTCATGCCAGGACCTACCGGAAGCACCTGGGACTGATATCGGTGGACGCCGAAAAGGCATTTGACCGAGTGAGGTGGAGCTTCCTTCAATCAGCTCTCCGACAGATGGGGCTGGGGGACAGATTCTTATACAAAATTGCGGCCCTATACACGAACCTGTCAGCTACAATTAAAATTAATGGATGGCTCTCGGACCCCTTTAGGATTCATAATGGAACAAGACAGGGGTGTCCTCTTTCGCCCTTGTTGTACACGGTGGCAATGGAACATTTAGCGGTAGCAGTAAGAAATAACCCTAGTGTATGGGGTATCAAGATAGGCCAGAAGCATTATAAAACTTCATTGTATGCAGATGACCTTCTTCTATACATCTCCCAACCTCATATCACTATACCTGCATTAATGTCTGAATTCAAAAAGTACGGAGAGGTCAGTAATTTTAAGATAAACTACACCAAAACTGAGGCACTTAATATTAGTTTGCCATCGGAAGATGTGGATAGGGCAAAGGAGAATTTCCCATTTAAATGGTAGGCTGGTGCCATTAAATACTTGGGCATACAGGTCCCCTCAGATCTAAATAAACTATACACACTAAACTACGAAACCCTACTGAATAAAACTATAAGGGATCTAAAAAAGTATGATCAAAAAATGATTTCGTGGTTTGGCCGCATAAACACATTCAAGATGGATGTGCTTCCCCGGTTCCTTTATGTGTTCCAGACGGTACCGATCACACCACCTCGAAGTTTTTTTAAGACTATTAAATCAGCTCTAATACATTTTATATGGCGTCAGAACAGATCTAGGCTGAGTTACAGAATATTGACGAGACCTAAATCACAAGGGGGGGCGGGACTTCCAGACTTAAAGACATACCACCAGGCCTCACAATTGATCCATCTTTTTGATTGGCATTATAGACGGGAGACCAAACAATGGGTTGGACTGGAACAGGAGGGGTACCTAGTTCCATTGCGGAATTTACCGTGGATAGTGACCAGAAATAAAGAGAAAATAGGGGAGGGTTGTCGGGATATGATGGCTGGCGAGATCCTTAAGAGTTGGGACATGCTAAAATATAAGAAAAAATTAATGAGCACAACTGTCCCATTGTCTCCTATATTCGCTAATCCTGATTTTCCACCAGGCCTTCACTGCGAGAGGTTTTTGGGATGGAGGGTGGAATCCAATCAAAGAATATATCAAATAATATCGCAGAAGGGTCTTTCCTCTCTCAACGAGCTACAAGACGAATGTCCTACTCGTACACTATCTTGGTTAGAGTATGAACAATTAAAATCATTTGTCAGACGAATTTCTGGTAGAGAAGTACCACCACCTTCTCTGACACAGTTTGAGAGGATATTCGCCCAGCAGACACCCCCATCGCATCAGATTTCTCTTGTGTACAAATTACTAAACGAGGAGACTTCAACAGTTATCCCGGGATATATTAGAGCGTGGGAGGCGGAAATGGGATGCACATTTACTGAGAGGGAAATCACATCGGCATACCGCTGCGCTCATGGGATGTCTCCGGCCAGCCATGCCCAAGAGAAGAATTTCAAAATTCTTACTAGATGGTACCAATATCCTGTGAGGTTGCATGCCATATTCCCCTCGGTGGCGGATGGGTGCTGGCGCTGTGGGAACGCAAGGGGAACTTTGTTCCATATTTGGTGGCAGTGTCCAGGGATAAAGAGTTTCTGGGGAGAAGTATTCTCGACTTACAATAAAATATCAGGAGAGGATATAAATCTTACTCCGCACATGGCCATCTTGTCCATGCTACCGGGACCAATAGCCAAACAAAAAAGTAGTCTCCTGAGGTTTTGCTTGACGGCAGCCCGCATGGTTATACCTAGACATTGGCGTACAACGAAAATTCCGTCCATGATTGAATGGTTAACAGAATTCTCACATATCCACCATATGGAGGAATTGTTTGCACAGGCTTTGGGTGATAACTCTAGGTACTTGCGGACATGGCAACCCTGGATTTTATTTAGGGACTCTGGGAGTTTCGGGGCTCTCATGGAGAAATGGGAGGTACTTTCCCGGCAGTGAGGTTTCTCCTCGGCTTTCCTGGGCTGGTTTCAGAGGGCTGCGGAGGCATGATCCTTCCTTTCCCCTTCTCATTTTTCCTTTCTTTTTCCTCTTTTCTTCTTATCTTTCCTTTAAGTCTGACGTTATACCATAAGCAAGCTGCAGTCAGGGATAAATGATATATTGGGCGGATTCTATGGATAAATATAGCAATTGGAAATAGACTTCCGCTTAGCGAAATAATTATCGAAATGGGGCAACAGGTGGTGGACAATACGAGATGCTAAGAAAGAATAGAAGAGTTGAGCAAGGAACATATACAGCAATAACTAATAAATATGATTCTGTGATGATACCATATTTGCGTGAAGTAAAAAACACGTACTATTTTGGAGAAGTTTTGTAACTACTTTAGTCTATATGTATGTTTGTATTTGTGATATGTTGTACTATTTTAATACTTTAATAAAAGAGATTAAACATAAAATTTTGAAAATTTCGCAATTTTCCAAATTTGTATTTTTATGCAATTAAATCACAGAGATATGTCACACAAAATACTTAATAAGTAACATTTCCCACATGTCTACTTTACATCAGCACAATTTTGGAACCAACATTTTTTTTTGTTAGGGAGTTATAAGGGTTAAAAGTTGACCAGCAATTTCTCATTTTTACAACACCATTTTTTTTTAGGGACCACATCTCATTTGAAGTAATTTTGAGGGGTATATATGATAGAAAATACCCAAGTGTGACACCATTCTAAAAACTGCACCCATCAAGGTGCTCAAAACCACATTCAAGAAGTTTATTAACCCTTCAGGTGTTTCACAGGAATTTTTGGAATGTTTAAATAAAAATGAACATTTAAATTTTTTTCACAAAAAATTTACTTCAGCTCCAATTTGTTTTATTTTACCAAGGGTAACAGGAGAAATTGGACCCCAAAAGTTGTTGTACAATTTGTCCTGAGTACGCCGATACCCCATATGTGGGGGTAAACCACTGTTTGGGCGCATGACAGAGCTCGGAAGCGAAGGAGCGCCATTTGACTTTTCAATGCAAAATTGACTGGAATTCAGATGGGACGCCATGTTGCGTTTGGAGAGCCACTGATGTGCCTAAACATTGAAACCCCCCCACAAGTGACACCATTTTGGAAAGTAGACCCCCTAAGGAACTTATCTAGAGGTGTGGTGAGCACTTTGACCCACCAAGTGCTTCACAGAAGTTTATAATGCAGAACCGTAAAAATGAAAAATCATATTTTTTCACAAAAATTATCTTTTCGCCCCCAATTTTTTATTTTCCCAAGGGTAAGAGAAGAAATTGGACCCAAAAAGATGTTGTACAATTTGTCCTGAGTACGCTGGTACCCCATATGTGGGGGTAAACCACTGTTTGGGCGCATGGGAGAGCTTGGAAGGGAAGGAGCGCCGCTTGACTTTTCAATGCAAAATTGTCAGGAATTGAGATGGGATGCCATGTTGCGTTTGGAGAGCCACTGGTGTGCCTAAACATTGAAACCTCCCACAAGTGACACCATTTTGGAAAGTAGACCCCCTAAGGAACTTATCTAGATGTGTGGTGAGCACTTTGACCCACCAAGGGCTTCACAGAAGTTTATAATGCACAGCCATAAAAATAAAACAAAAATTTTTTCCCACAAAAATTATTTTTTAGCCCCCAGTTTTGTATTTTCCCGAGGGTAACAGGAGAAATTGGACCCCAAAAGTTGTTGTCCAATTTGTCCTGAGTACTTTGATACCCCATATGTGGGGGGGAACCACCGTTTGGGCGCATGGGAGGGCTTGGAAGGGAAGGAGTGCCATTTGGAATGCAGACTTACATGGAATGGTGTGCAGGAGTCACATTGCGTTTGCAGAGCCCCTAATGTACCTAAACAGTAGAAACCCCCCACAAGTGACACCATTTTGGAAAGTAGACCCCCTAAGGAACTTATCTAGATGTGTGGTGAGCACTTTGACCCACCAAGGGCTTCACAGAAGTTTATAATGCAGAGCCGTAAAAATAAAACAAAAATTTTTTCCCACAAAAATTATTTTTTAGCCCCCAGTTTTGTATTTTCCCGAGGGTAACAGGAGAATTTGGACCCCAAAAGTTGTTGTCCAATTTGTCCTGAGTACGCTGATACCCCATATGTGGGGGGGGAACCACCGTTTGGGCGCATGGGAGGGCTCGGAAGGGAAGGAGCAATATTTGGAATGCAGACTTAGATGGAATGGTCTGCAGGTGTCACACTGCGTTTGCAGAGCCCCTAATGTACCTAAACAGTAGAAACCCCCCACAAGTGACACCATTTTGGAAAGTAAACTCCCTAAGGAACTCATCTAGATGTGCTGTGAGAGCTTTGAACCCCCAAGTGTTTCACTACAGTTTATAACGCAGAGCCGTGCAAATAAAAAATATTTTTTTTTCCACAAAAATTATTTTTTAGCCCCCAGTTTTGCATTTTTCCAAGGGTAACAGGAGAAATTGGACCCTAAATGTTGTTGTCCAATTTGTCCTGAGTACGCTGATACCCCATATGTTGGGGAAAACCACTGTTTGGGCACACGAGAGAGCTCGGAAAGGAGGGAATACTGTTTTACTTTTTCAACGCAGAATTGGCTGAAATTGAGATCGGACGCCATGTCGCATTTGGAGAGCCCCTGATGTGCCTAAACAGTGGAAACCCCCCAATTATAACTGAAACCCTAATCCAAACACATCCCTAACCCTAATCCCAACGGTAACCCTAACCACACCTCTATCCCAGACACACCACTAACCCTAATCCCAACCCTATTCCCAACCATAAATGTAATCCAAACCCTAACCCTAACTTTAGCCCCAACCCTAACCCTAACTTTAGCCCCAACCCTAACCCTAACTTTAGCCCCAACCCTAACTGTAGCCTTAACCCTAGCCCCAA
The DNA here is from genome assembly GCF_051348905.1 of Ranitomeya variabilis. Classification (NCBI taxonomy): domain Eukaryota; kingdom Metazoa; phylum Chordata; class Amphibia; order Anura; family Dendrobatidae; genus Ranitomeya; species Ranitomeya variabilis. Next base: position 376,911,193 of record NC_135235.1, on the reverse strand, counting down.
CCCTAACCCTAACCCTAGACCTAACCCTAACCCTAGCCCTAACCCTAGCCCTAACCCTAGCCCTAACCCTAACCCTAACCCTAGCCCTAACCCTAACCCTAACCCACTGTTGTGAATTAGACTTTTTGGCTCCCTCTTGTGGTTACTAGTGATATGACTCTGGGATTGTCTTTCCTCAGTTTGGCACCCACCTGGGTCGTTAGTCCAGGGGTGTTGCTATATAAACTTCCTGGATCCTTAGTCCAGTGCCTGGCATCGTTGTAATCAGATCCTTTCTGTTTGCTCCTGTCTGCTGGTCCTGGTTCGTGCAAAATTAAGCTAAGTCTTGCTTCTTTGTTTTTTGGTTATTTGCTTTGCTTTTATTTTTGTCCAGCTTGTACTAAATGTGATTCCTGACTTTGCTGGAAGCTCTAGGGGGCTGGTGTTCTCCCCCCGGGCCGTTAGACGGTTCGGGGGTTCTTGAATATCCAGCATGGATATTTTGATAGGGTTTTTGCTGACCATATAAGTCATCTTACTATATTCTGCTTTTAGCTAGTGGGCCTCTCTTTGCTAAATACCTAGCTCATTCTTACGTTTGTCTTTTCCTCTTACCTCACCGTTATTATTTGTTGGGGGCTTGTATCCAACTTTTGGGGTCTTTTCTCTGGAGGCAAGAAAGGTCTTTCTTTTCCCCTTCTAGGGTTAGTTAGTTCTCCGGCTGGCGCGAGACGTCTAGAACCAACGTAGGCACGTTCCCCAGCTGCTGCTATTTGTGGTGCTAGGATTAGATATATGGTCAGTTCAGTTACCACTGCCCTATGAGCTGTTTTTTTGTGTTTGCAGACTTAGAAATTATTGCTGAGACCCTCTGCCATTGGGGTCATAACAGTATGCCAGGCCTACATTGAATGTTATTTGCTTTGCTACTCAGTGGAATATGTGTGCTCTGGCCGCACATTTCAGAAATGGCCTTTCTGAAGCCATTAAGAATGTGATGGTGATTTCCCCATTCCTACAAGTCTGAATGATTCCATGGCGCTGGCTATTCAAATTGACCGGCGTTTGCGGGAGCGCAAAACCGCTAATCCTCTGGTGGTGTTGTCTGAACAAACACCTGATTTAATGCAATGTGATAGAATTCAGACTAGAAATGAGCGGAAAAATCATAGACGTCAGAATGGGTTGTGTTTTTACTGTGGTGATTCTACACATGTTATATCAGCATGCTCTAAGCGCCTAACAAGGGTTGTTAGTCCTGTCGCCATTGGTAATTTGCAACCTAAATTTATTTTGTCTGTGACTTTAATTTACTCATTGTCTTCTTACCCTGTTATGGCGTTTGTGGATTCAGGTGCTGCCCTGAGCCTTATGGATCTGTCATTTGCCAAGCGCTGTGGTTTTGTTCTTGAACCGTTGGTAAATCCTATTCCTCTAAGAGGTATTGATGCTACGCCATTGGCGGAAAATAAACCGCAGTTTTGGACGCAGGTAACCATGTGCATGACTCCTGAACATCGGGAGGTGATTCGTTTTCTTGTTCTGCATAAAATGCATGATTTGGTCGTTTTGGGTCTGCCATGGTTACAGACCCACAATCCAGTCTTGGATTGGAAGGCAATGTCTGTGTCAAGTTGGGGCTGTCAGGGAATTCATGCTGATTCCCCGCCGGTGTCTATTGCTTCCTCTACTCCTTCGGAAGTTCCTGAGTATTTGTCTGATTATCAGGATGTATTCAGCGAGTCCAGGTCCAATGCTCTGCCTCCTCATAGGGACTGTGACTGCGCCATAGATTTGATTCCAGGTAGTAAATTTCCTAAGGGAAGACTATTTAATCTGTCTGTACCTGAGCATGCCGCAATGCGTTCGTATATCAAGGAGTCTCTGGAGAAGGGGCATATCTGTCCATCCTCTTCCCCTCTTGGTGCGGGATTCTTTTTTGTGGCCAAGAAGGACGGATCTTTGAGACCTTGTATTGACTATCGGCTTCTGAATAAAATCACTGTTAAATTTCAGTATCCTTTGCCTCTGTTGTCGGACTTGTTTGCCCGGATTAAAGGTGCCAAGTGGTTCACCAAGATAGATCTTCGTGGTGTGTACAACCTTGTGCGCATTAAGCAAGGAAATGAATGGAAGACAGCATTTAATACGCCCGAAGGTCATTTTGAGTACTTGGTGATGCCTTTTGGGCTCTCTAATGCTCCCTCAGTGTTTCAGTCCTTTATGCATGATATTTTCCGGAAGTATCTGGATAAATTTATGATTGTTTATCTGGATGATATTCTGGTTTTCTCTGAAGATTGGGACTCACATGTGGAGCAGGTCAGGATGGTGTTTCAGGTTTTGCGTGAGAATGCTTTGTTTGTTAAGGGCTCAAAGTGTCTCTTTGGAGTACAGAAGGTTCCCTTTTTGGGGTTTATTTTTTCCCCTTCTGCTGTGGAGATGGACCCAGTCAAGGTCCGAGCTATTCATGATTGGACTCAACCCACGTCAGTTAAGAGTCTTCAGAAGTTCTTGGGTTTTGCTAACTTCTACCGTCGTTTTATCGCTAATTTTTCTAGCGTTGTTAAACCTTTGACGGATATGACCAAGAAAGGTTCTGATGTTGCTAACTGGGCTCCTGCAGCCGTGGAGGCGTTCCAAGAGTTGAAGCGCCGGTTTACTTCGGCGCCTGTTTTGTGCCAGCCTGATGTCTCACTTCCCTTTCAGGTCGAAGTGGATGCTTCTGAGATTGGGGCAGGGGCCGTTTTGTCGCAGAGAGGCCCTGGTTTCTCAGTAATGAGACCATGTGCTTTCTTCTCTAGGAAGTTTTCGCCTGCTGAGCGGAATTATGATGTTGGCAATCGGGAGTTGCTGGCCATGAAGTGGGCATTTGAGGAGTGGCGTCATTGGCTCGAGGGTGCTAAGCATCGTGTGGTGGTCTTGACTGATCACAAAAATTTGATGTATCTCGAGTCTGCTAAACGCCTGAATCCTAGACAGGCCCGCTGGTCATTGTTTTTCTCCCGTTTTGACTTTGTGGTCTCGTATTTACCAGGTTCAAAGAATGTGAAGGCTGATGCTCTTTCAAGGAGCTTTGTGCCTGACTCTCCTGGAGTCACAGAACCAGTTGGTATTCTTAAAGAGGGAGTTATCTTGTCGGCCATTTCTCCTGATTTGCGACGTGTGTTGCAGAGATTTCAGGCTGGTAGACCTGACTCTTGTCCACCTGACAGACTGTTTGTTCCTGATAAGTGGACCAGCAGAGTCATTTCCGAGGTTCATTCCTCGGTGTTGGCAGGGCATCCGGGAATTTTTGGCACCAGAGATCTGGTGGCTAGGTCCTTTTGGTGGCCTTCCTTGTCACGGGATGTGCGGTCATTTGTGCAGTCCTGTGGGACTTGTGCTCGAGCTAAGCCTTGCTGTTCTCGTGCCAGCGGGTTGCTCTTGCCCTTGCCTGTCCCGAAGAGGCCTTGGACACACATTTCCATGGATTTCATTTCAGATCTCCCGGTGTCTCAGGGCATGTCTGTCATCTGGGTGGTATGTGATCGCTTTTCTAAAATGGTCCATTTGGTGCCTTTGCCTAAGCTGCCTTCCTCTTCCGATCTGGTTCCTGTGTTCTTTCAGAATGTGGTTCGTTTACACGGCATTCCTGAGAATATTGTGTCTGACAGAGGATCCCAGTTTGTTTCCAGGTTCTGGCGATCCTTTTGTGCTAGGATGGGCATTGATTTGTCGTTTTCGTCTGCCTTTCATCCTCAGACTAATGGACAAACGGAGCGAACTAATCAGACTCTGGAGGCTTATTTAAGGTGTTTTGTTTCGGCAGATCAGGATGATTGGGTGACCTTCTTGCCGTTAGCTGAGTTTGCCCTTAATAATCGGTCTAGTTCCGCTACTTTGGTTTCGCCATTTTTCTGCAACTCTGGTTTCCATCCTTGTTTTTCCTCGGGACATGTGGAGCCTTCTGACTGTCCTGGGGTAGATTCTGTGGTGGATAGGTTGCAGCAGATCTGGAATCATGTGGTGGACAACTTAAAGTTGTCACAGGAGAAGGCTCAGCGTTTTTCCAACCGCCGCCGCGGTGTGGATCCCCGACTTCGTGTTGGGGATTTGGTATGGCTGTCTTCTCGATTTGTTCCTATGAAGGTCTCCTCTCCTAAATTTAAGCCTTGCTTCATCGGTCCTTACAAGATATTGGAAATCCTTAATCCTGTGTCCTTTCGCTTGGATCTTCCGGTGTCGTTTGCCATTCACAACGTGTTCCATAGGTCTTTGTTGCGGCGGTACGTTGTACCTGTGGTTCCTTCTGTTGAGCCTCCTGCTCCGGTGTTGGTTGAGGGCGAGTTGGAGTACGTGGTGGAGAAGATCTTGGATTCTCGTCTCTCCAGACGGAGGCTTCAGTATCTGGTCAAGTGGAAGGGCTATGGTCAGGAGGATAATTCCTGGGTGGTTGCTTCTGATGTGCATGCGGCCGATTTAGTTCGTGCCTTTCACGCTGCTCATCCTGATCGCCCTGGTGGTCTTGGTGAGGGTTCGGTGACCCCTCCTTAAGGGGGGGGTACTGTTGTGAATTAGACTTTTTGGCTCCCTCTTGTGGTTACTAGTGATATGACTCTGGGATTGTCTTTCCTCAGTTTGGCACCCACCTGGGTCGTTAGTCCAGGGGTGTTGCTATATAAACTTCCTGGATCCTTAGTCCAGTGCCTGGCATCGTTGTAATCAGATCCTTTCTGTTTGCTCCTGTCTGCTGGTCCTGGTTCGTGCAAAATTAAGCTAAGTCTTGCTTCTTTGTTTTTTGGTTATTTGCTTTGCTTTTATTTTTGTCCAGCTTGTACTAAATGTGATTCCTGACTTTGCTGGAAGCTCTAGGGGGCTGGTGTTCTCCCCCAGGGCCGTTAGACGGTTCGGGGGTTCTTGAATATCCAGCATGGATATTTTGATAGGGTTTTTGCTGACCATATAAGTCATCTTACTATATTCTGCTATTAGCTAGTGGGCCTCTCTTTGCTAAATACCTAGCTCATTCTTACGTTTGTCTTTTCCTCTTACCTCACCGTTATTATTTGTTGGGGGCTTGTATCCAACTTTTGGGGTCTTTTCTCTGGAAGCAAGAAAGGTCTTTCTTTTCCCCTTCTAGGGTTAGTTAGTTCTCCGGCTGGCGCGAGACGTCTAGAACCAACGTAGGCACGTTCCCCGGCTGCTGCTATTTGTGGTGCTAGGATTAGATATATGGTCAGTTCAGTTACCACTGCCCTATGAGCTGGTTTTTTGTGTTTGCAGACTTAGAAATTATTTCTGAGACCCTCTGCCATTGGGGTCATAACACCCAAGTCCTAACCCTAACCCTAATGGGAAAATGGAAATAAATACATTTTTTTAATTTTTTTATTTTTCCCTAACTAAGGGGGTGATGAAGGGGGGTTTGATTTACTTTTATAGCGGGTTTTTTTTAGCGGATTTTTATGATTGGCAGCCGTCACACACTGAAAGACGCTTTTTATTGCAAAAAATATTTTTTGCGTTACCACATTTTGAGAGCTATAATTTTTCCATATTTGAGTCCACAGAGTCATGTGAGGTCTTGTTTTTTGCGGGACGAGTTGACGTTTTTATTGGTAAAATTTTCGGGCACGTGACATTTTTTGATCGCTTTTTATTCCGATTTTTGTGAGGCAGAATGACCAAAAACCAGCTATTCATGAATTTCTTTTGGGGGAGGCATTTATACCGTTCAGCGTTTGGTAAAATTGATAAAGCAGTTTTATTCTTTGGGTCAGTACGATTACAGCGATACCTCATTTGTATCTTTTTTTATGTTTTGGCGCTTTTATATGATAAAAACTATTTTATAGAAAAAATAATTATTTTTGCATCGCTTTATTCTGAGGACTATAACTCTTATTTTTTTGCTGATGATGCTGTATGGCAGCTCGTTTTTTGCGGCACAAGATGACGTTTTCAGCGGTACCATGGTTATTTATATTCGTCTTTTTGATCGCATGTTATTCCACTTTTTGTTTGGCGGTATGAGAATAAAGCGTTGTTTTTTGCCTCGTTTTTTTTTTTTTTACGGTGTTCACTGAAGGGGTTAACTAGTGATATAGTTTTATAGGTGGGGTCGTTGCGGACGCGGCAATACTAAATATGTGTACTTTTATTGTTTGTTTTTTTTAATTTAGATTAAGAAATGTATTTATAGGAACAATATATATATATATAGATATATATATATTTTTTTTGGGGGGGGGGAATTTTTTTTTTTTTTTACACATTGGAATATTTTTTTTTTTACACTATAACATTGCCCCAGGGGGGGGCATCATGTTATAGTGTAAGATCGGTGATCTGACACTTTGCTGTGCACGGTGTCAGATCACCGATCTGACAAGCACTTTTTCTTTGCTTCCCGGCACCTGCTCTGAGCAGGCGCAGTGAAGCCACCTCCCTGCAGGACCCGGATGCCGCTGCCATCTTGGATCCGGGCCTGCAAGGAGGAGGAGGAGGAGGTAAGAGACCCTCGCAGCAACGCGATCACATCGCGTTGCTCCGGGGGTCTCAGGGAAGCCCGCAGGGAGCCCCCTCCCTGCACGATGCTTCCCTATACCTCCGGCACACCGCGATCATGTTTGATTGCAGTGTGCCGGGGGTTAATGTGCCGGGGGCAGTCCGTGACCGCTCCTGGCACATAGTGCCAGATGTCAGCTATGATAGGCAGCTGACACCCAGCCACGATCGGCCGCGCTCCCCCCGTGAGCGCGGCCGATCGCGCTGGACGTACTATCCTGTCGGTGGTCTTACGGGCCCACCCCACCTCGACGGGATAGTACGTCCGATGTCAGAAAGGGGTTAACACTAAGGTTCAGATATGGCTTTAAAAAAAGGCAAATACTTGCAATACAAGGCAATTTTATTGCAAACTACAAAATTCAAGGAACAGTATGATTGAATAGTGTGAGTGCATACACTTTTGTATGTGTTAACATACACAGGTTAATAAGTACATATAAGGATTAAATAAATATAGTGATTACTAGGGTTGAGCAACTTTTACTTTTTTAGGATCGAGTCGGGTTTCGCTAAACCCGACTTTGTCAAAAGTCGAGTCGAGTGAAATCGGCCGATTATCGCCGATTATCGGGGATCGACCGAAACACGAAACCCAATGTAAGTCAATGGGGAAGCAAAGTCGGCAGTGAGTGGAGGAAAGGAAAACACCTACAGTGCCCATTTTAATGTCAAAAACAAATTTGTGTCACTTAAGCTTGTGAATCTTAATTTACCTTATAATAATAGTTAGGCATTGAAAACTAGGGGTCATTTGGCTAAAGTTGTGGGGGGAGGTAGAGCTGGCTTAAGTTTTTCATGGGCCCAAGAAACGCGGACTACGTCATGGCAGTGGAGCAGGGAGAGGTCAGTATTTCAACTTTGCAAGTGCTGTTATCCTGAGCAAGCAGGGGGGGCCCACTCGTTCGCATTGGCACTGGCACAGGGCCCCTCAAAGTACGGCGTTGTGTTTGATGGCGGGGGCGCCTCCCACCGGCAGAGACACTTTTGCGTACTATGAGGGGCCCTGTGACAGTGATGTCGCCAATGAGTATGCCCTCCCCACGTGATGAAGGAACCTGCACTTTCATCTGCGCCTTCCTCTTTGTCCCCGTGTAAGGTGGTATAGTATACGGGAAGGGGAACCTGACTTTCAGCAGGGTCAGATTCTGGCTGTGTAGAGTAAAAGGGGAATGTAGTGGTCTGGGTCAATGTACCAGCAGACTCATGTAGCACTGGCTGGGCAATGGGCAGGATGAGGAGGAAACATAGATATAGGCCCAAATAATAAAGTGGGCTAAATGCAGTTCAAAATTGGTAACAGGACTAACCAGGCAGCATTGCTTTCTTCAGTGGAGGACAACTGTAATGAGAGGCAGACACAGTTAGTAGGCCCAAATAATAAAGTCGGCCAAATAAAGTTCAAAATTGGTAACAGGAGTAAACAGGCGGCACTGCTTTGTTCAGTGGAGGAGAACACTAAAGAGCGTCAGACACCGTTAGTAGGGCCCAACCAAACTAGTAGGCCAAATGCAGTTTAAAATTTGTAAATATAGGCCGAAAGCCTGAGGATTGAAGCTCAGCTTTGTTCAGTGGAGGAGAACACCAAGGAGCAGCAGACAGCGATAGTAGGGCCCAACCAAACTAGTAGGCCAAATGCAGTTTAAAATTTGTAAATATAGGCCGAAAGCCTGAAGATTGAAGCTCAGCTTTGTTCAGTGGAGAACACCAAGGAGCGGCAGACACCGTTAGTAGGGCCCAACCAAATTAGTAGGCCAAATGCAGTTTAATATCTGATATAGGCCGAAAGCCTGAAGATTGAAGCTCAGCTTTTTTCCTTGGAGGACAACACCAAGGAGTGGCAGACACCGTTAGTAGGGCCCAACCAATCTAGTAGGCCAAATGCAGTTTAAAATTTGTAAATATAGGCCGAAAGCCTGAAGATTGAAGCTCAGCTTTGTTCAGTGGAGGAGAACAGCAAGGAGCGGCAGACACCGTTAGTAGGGCCCAACCAAACTAGTAGGCCAAATGCAGTTTAAAATTTGTAAATATAGGCCGAAAGCCTGAAGATTGAAGCTCAGCTTTGTTCAGTGGAGGAGAACACCAAGGAGCGGCAGACACCGTTAGTAGGGCCCAACCAAACTAGTAGGCCAAATGCAGTTTAAAATTTGTAAATATAGGCCGAAAGCCTGAAGATTGAAGCTCAGCTTTGTTCAGTGGAGGAGAACACCAAGGAGCGGCAGACACAGTTAGTAGGGCCCAACCAAACTAGTAGACTAAATGCAGTTTAATATTCTAAATACAGGCCGAAAGCCTGAAGATAGAAGCTCAGGATAAAAAACCAGGAGAACACAAAGGAGCGGCAGACACCGTTAGTAGGCCCAACCAAACTAGTAGCCCCAATGCAGTTTTCAAGTTCCTATAGGCTGAAAACCTGACAATTGAAGCTCAGCTTTTTTCAGAGGAGGACAGGTGTATTGAGTGACGCAGACAGACACAGGTAGTAGTCCTTAACCAAAAAAGTTGGCTCAATGCAGTTTAAAAAAGGTTACAGGGGTACACAGGCAGCATTGGTGTGTTCAGCGGAGGATGATTGCAAGGAGGCACCGCAGACAGACTTACTAGGCTTAAAATAAAAAAGTAGGCTCTATGCAGTTTAAAATAGGTTACAGGGGTACACAGGCAGCATTGGTTTGGTCAGCGGAGGATGACTGCAAGGAGGGACCGCAGACAGACTTACTAGACCTAAAATAAAAAAGTTGGCTCTATGCAGTTTAAAATAGGTTACAGGGGTACACAGGCAGCATTGGTGTGGTCAGTGGAGGACAATTGGAAGGAGTGGTGCAGACTTACTAGGCCTAAAATAAAAAAGTAGGCTCTATGCAGTTTTAACTAGGTTACAGGGGTACACAGGCAGCATTGGTTTGGTCAGCGGAGGACGATTGCAAGGAGGGACCGCAGACAGACTTACTAGGCCTAAAATAAAAAAGTTGCCTCTATGCAGTTTAAAATAGGTTACAGGGGTACACAGGCAGCATTGGTGTGGTCAGCGGAGGACAATTGGAAGGAGTGGCGCAGACTTACTAGGCCTAAAATAAAAAAGTAGGCTCTATGCAGTTTTAAATAGGTTACAGGGGTACACAGGCAGCATTGGTTTGGTCAGCGGAGGATGATTGCAAGGAGGGACCGCAGACAGACTTACTAGGCCTAAAATAAAAAAGTTGGCTCTATGCAGTTTAAAATAGGTTACAGGGGTACACAGGCAGCATTGGTGTGGTCAGCGGAGGACAATTGGAAGGAGTGGCGCAGACTTACTAGGCCTAAAATAAAAAAGTAGGCTCTATGCAGTTTTAAATAGGTTACAGGGGTACACAGGCAGCATTCGTTTGGTCAGCGGAGGACGATTGCAAGGAGGGACTGCAGACAGACTTACTAGGCCTAAAATAAAAAAGTTGCCTCTATGCAGTTTAAAATAGGTTACAGGGGTACAAGGCAGCATTGGTGTGGTCAGCGGAGGACAATTGGAAGGAGTGGCGCAGACTTACTAGGCCTAAAATAAAAAAGTTGGCACTATGCAGCTTAAAATAGGTTACAGAGGTACACAGGCAGCATTGGTGTGGTCAGCGGAGGACAATTGGAAGCAGTGGCACAGACTTACTAGGCTTAAAATAAAAAAGTAGGCTCTATGCAGTTTTAAATAAGTTACAGGGGTACACAGGCAGCATTGGTTTGGTCAGCGGAGGACGATTGCAAGGAGGGACCGCAGACAGACTTACTAGGCCTAAAATAAAAAGTTGGCTCTATGCAGTTTAAAATAGGTTACAGGGGTACACAGGCAGCATTGGTGTGGTGAGCGGAGGACAATTGGAAGGAGTGGCGCAAACTTACTAGGCCTAATATAAAAAAGTAGGCTCTATGCAGTTTAAAATAGGTTACAGAGGTACACAGGCAGCATTGGTGTGGTCAGTGGAGGACAATTGGAAGCAGTGGCGCAGACTTACTAGGCCAAAAATAAAAAAGTAGGCTCTATGCAGTTTTAAATAGGTTACAGGGGTACACAGGCAGCATTGGTTTGGTCAGCGGAGGACGATTGCAAGGAGGGACCGCAGACAGACTTACTAGGCCTAAAATAAAAAAGTTGGCTCTATGCAGTTTAAAATAGGTTACAGGGGTACACAGGCAGCATTGGTGTGGTCAGCGGAGGACAATTGGAAGGAGTGGCGCAGACTTACTAGGCCTAAAATAAAAAAGTTGGCTCTATGCAGTTTTAAATAGGTTACAGGTGTACACAGGCAGCATTCGTTTGGTCAGCGGAGGACGATTGCAAGGAGGGACCGCAGACAGACTTACTAGGCCTAAAATAAAAAAGTTGGCTCTATGCAGTTTAAAATAGGTTACAGGGGTACACAGGCAGCATTGGTGTGGTCAGCGGAGGACAATTGGAAGGAGTGGCGCAGACTTACTTGGCCTAAAATAAAAAAATAGGCTCTATGCAGTTTTAAATAGGTTACAGGGGTACACAGGCAGCATTCGTTTGGTCAGCGGAGGACGATTGCAAGGAGGGACCGCAGACAGACTTACTAGGCCTAAAATAAAAAAGTTGGCTCTATGCAGGTTAAAATAGGTTACAGGGGTACACAGGCAGAATTGGTTTGGTCAGCGGAGGACGATTGCAAGGAGGGACCGCAGACAAACTTACTAGGCCTAATATAAAAAAGTAGGCTCTATGCAGTTTAAAATAGGTTACAGGGGTACACAGGCAGCATTGGTTTGGTCAGCAGAGGACGATTGCAAGGAGGGGCAGACACAGTTAGTAGGGCCAAAAAAGTAATAGGCAAAATGCAGTTAAAAATAGGTTACAGGAGTACGCAGGTGGCCTAGCTTTGTTCAGTGGAGGACAACTGTAATGAGTGTCTGACACAGTTAGTAGGCCAAAATAATAAAGTGAGGTTAATGTCTGGCAAAACATTTTTTTCACAAATAAACAGGTGGCATACCTAGGTATAGGGGTGGGCTCCTCTGCTGACTTGCAGACAGCGGTAGTTGGCGCAAAGTATTAACTGGTGTAAATGTAGGACAGGGCCCCTGAATATTTTTACTAGCATCAATCATGTCAACAAATTGGTATTGGCAGTGCCATTGAAGGATTTAACAGCACAGACTACACAGTGGTGGAGCAGTGAGAGGTAATTTTGCAAGTGGTAGAGCACTGTTTGAGCTGGGGGGGGGAACACTCTCTCGTGGGCGGCGGTACTGGCCCAGGGCCCCTCATGTTACGACGGTGTGTCTGACGTTGGATGTGCACCACCACTGCCAGAGACACTTCACTGTACTATGAGGGACCCTGTGCCAATGCCATCGCCCAAAAGTGGGCACACCCACCTGTTCAGCCAAATGGCACTCGCACGGGTGCTTGCGCCAAGTGGTGACCACGGCCCCATGGGGGGAGTCAGCCCATTTAGGGAGGTGTAAAAATGGCCTATGGTGGACATACAGCAGCTGCAAATGGAGAAATTCGAGCAGTCAGTAAGAGTAAGAGTCCAAAAGCAAGACCTTTTTACAGGAAAGCTAGGTGTCAGCATGGAAAGGTGGGGCAAAATAATTAGAAATCCATGATTGGTTCATTTTAATGAAGGTTAGATCATCAACATTTTGGTTAGCCAGACGAGTCCTTTTTTCAGTCAGTATTGAACCAGCAGCACTGAATACTCTTTCTGATGGCACACTAGCAGCTGGGCAAGCAAGCTCCTGTAATACATATTCTGCCAATTCAGGCCAGGTGTCTATTTTGGATGCCCAGTAATAAAATGGGAACGACATGTGAGGGAGAACATCGATAAGGGAGGAAAAATAGTTAGTAACCATACTGGACAAATGTTGTCTCCTGTCACTTTGAATTGATGCTGCAGTACCTGTCATGTCTGCGGTCATTGCGAAATCACTCCACAACCTGGTGATAAAACCCCTCTGTCCAATGCCACTTCTGATTTGTGCACCTCTAACACCTCTGCCATGTTGCCCCCTGCAGCTCGTGTGACAACCATCACCGCCGCTGTGTGCTGGGAATGCCTGAACCAAACGGTCTACAAGAGTTGCTTGTTTGGTAGCCAATATTTGCTCAAGGTTCTCATGTGGCATGATATTTTGCAATTTCCCTTTATAGCGTGGATCCAGGAGGCAGGCCAACCAGTAATCGTCATCGGTCATCATTTTGATAATGCGGGGGTCCCTTTTTAGGATACGCAAGGCATAATCCTCCATGTGGGCCAATGTTCCAGGTGTCAATTCACTGCTTGTGCTGGGTTGAGGAGCACTTTCTGGCAAATCAACATCACTTGTCTCCCTCAAAAACCCTGTACCTGACCTTGCAACACCACCAGTTTCTATTGCCCCCTGAGAAGCTTCCTCCTCCCATCAATATTCATCCCCATCATCCTCCTCGTCCTCCTCTTCATCCGCCACCTCGCCAGGAGACTTCCCTGAGCAGAGAATGGCTGACTGTCATCAAGGCTTCCCTCGTCCTCGGCTGCAGACGCCTGCTCCTTTATGTGCTTCAAACTTTGCATCAGCAGACGCATTAGGGGGATGCTCATGCTTATGATGGCGTTGTCTGCACTAACCAGGCGTGTGCATTCCTCAAAACACTGAAGGACTTGACACAGGTCTTGTAGCTTCGACCACTGCACACCTGACAACTCCATGTCTGCCATCCAACTGCCTGCCCGTGTATGTGTATCCTCCCACAAATACATAACAGCACGCCTCTGTTCGCACAGCCTCTGAAGCATGTGCAGTGTGGAGTTCCACCTTGTTGCAACGTCGATTATTAGGCGGTGCTGGGGAAGCTGCAAAGATCGCTGTTGGTTCTGTATATGGCTGGAGTGTATGGGCGAATGGTGGATGTGTGAGCAAAGTCTTCGCACCTTCAGGAGCAGCGCGGGTAACCCCGGATAACTTTTCAGGAGGCACTGCACCACCAGTTTCAAGGTGTGAGCCAGGCAAGGAATGTGTTTCAGTTGTGAAAGGGCTATGGCAGCCATAAAATTCCTTCCGTTATCACTGACTACGTTGCCTGCCTCAGGATGTACACTGCCCAGCCATGACTGAGTTTCTTGCTGCAAGAACTCGGACAGAACTTCCGCGGTGTGTCTGTTGTCGCCCAAACACTTCATTTCCAACACAGCCTGCTGATGCTTACCACTAGCTGTTCCATAATGGGACACATAGTGTGCAACACTGGCAGCTGCGGATGGAGTGGTCGTGCAACTGCGGTCTGTGGACGAGCTCTCGCTTCTGCTGGAGGATGAGAAGGAGGAGGAGGGGTGGCGAACGCCTAGAGCCAACTGTTTCCTAGACCGTGGGCTAGGCAGAACTGTCCCAATATGGCTGTCCCCTGTGGACCCTGCATCCACCACATTAACCCAGTGTGCCGTGATGGACACGTAACGTCCCTGGCCATACCTACTGGTCCATGCATCTGTTGTGAGGTGCACCTTTCTACTGACAGATTGCATGAGTGCATGGACAATGCGGTCTTTGACATGCTGGTGGAGGGCTGGGATGGCTTTTCTCGCAAAGAAGTGTCGACTGGGTAGGTCATAGCGTGGTACTGCGTAAGCCATCAGGGCTTTGAAAGCTTCGCTTTCAACCAACCAGTAGGGCATCTGTTATGGTCCTGGTGGTTAGGACACATGAAACGACCTGATAGGTAACCTATAAATAAAGGACAAGCTCTGGGAATGTGGGAACTTTACTGACCGCAATCCTGATCCTATCAACACACACTATAGGCAGCCGTGGAGCGTTCCTGACTCTGCCTAGACGCCTCATCACAGCCTGAGAACTAGCTATCCCTAGAGAGAAACAAAGCCTCACTTGCCTCAGAGAAATTTCTCCAAAAGTGTAGACAGCCCCCCACAAATAATAACGGTGAGTTAAGGGGAAAACACAAACATAGAAATGAAAACAGGTTTTAGCAAATGAGGCCCGCTAATTACTAAATAGTCAGAAGATAGCAAGGAATCTGTGCGGTCAGTATAAAATACTACAAAAATTATCCACGCAGAGAATACAAAAGACCCCCACACCAACTCACGATGTGAGGGGCGCAACTCTGCAACCCAGAGCTTCCAGCTAGCAGGAAAATAGCATATAAGCAAGCTGGACTGAACACATCATATACTGAGAAACATATTCAAAAAAGCAATGAGCAAAAATGAACTAGCATGAACTTAGCTTCTCCAAGAGGAGACAGGTCACAAGGGAAGTCCCAGAGAGATCTGAACCAGTACTGAATACAACGACAGCAGGCAACAAGTAAAGGTCCAGGTGGAGTAAAATAGTCAGCCAGCATAGCAGAAAACGAGGCAGCTGGGGCCCAGCTAAGACCAGCCGTAACATTCAAAGCCACCAGAGGGAGCCCAAGAACAGAACTCACAAGGTATTACTCATGACCACAGGAGGGAGCCCGAGAACGGAATTCACAACAGGCATCATCTCTAACGAGATTAGTCTAGCAATGTGGGCGTTCAAACCCTGTGTACGCGGATGAGAGGACGAGTACTTCCTTTTCCTAACGAAAGTCTCTTGTAGGGTGAGCTGGACTGGAGAGCTGCATATGGTGGAACTAGCGGGGGTGGTGGTGGACATGGCAGACTGAGAGAGGGTTGGTGATGGTATTCTTGCTGTTGGCCTACATACAGTGTTTCCTACCAAGAACCTGGTGATTCCCTGACTGCTTTGGCCTTGCGACGATACCTCCACATTTGCTGCAGGTGGTGTCGTAAACGGTGGGCTTACAGTGAGGGAAGGAATGTAGCGTTGCTGACTAGCTTCATTGTGAGCGGGTGCAACAACGTTATGGGACGTTTGGTAGTTAGTCCAGGCTTGCAAGTGCATGGTGGTTAACCCCTTCACCCCCAAGGGTGGTTTGCACGTTAATGACCGGGCCAATTTTTACAATTCTGACCACTGTCCCTTTATGAGGTTATAACTCTGGAACGCTTCAACGGATCTTGGCGATTCTGACATTGTTTTCTCGTGACATATTGTACTTCATGATAGTGGTAAAATTTCTTTGATATTACCTGCGTTTATTTGCAGAAAAAATGGAAATTTGGCGAAAATTTTGAAAATTTTGCAATTTTCCAACTTTGAATTTTTATGCCCTTAAATCACAGAGATATGTCATGCAAAATACTTAATAAGTAACATTTCCCACATGTCTACTTTACATCAGCACAATTTTGGAACCAAAATTTTTTTTTGTTAGGGAGTTATAAGGGTTAAAAGTTGACCAGCAATTTCTCATTTTTACAACACCATTTTTTTTTAGGGACCACATCTCATTTGAAGTCATTTTGAGGGGTCTATATGATAGAAAATACCCATGTGTGACACCATTCTAAAAACTGCACCCCTCAAGGTGCTCAAAACCATATTCAAGAAGTTTATTAACCCTTCTGGTGCTTCACAGGAATTTTTGGAATGTTTAAATAAAAATGAACATTTAACTTTTTTTCACAACAAATTTACTTCAGCTCCAATTTGTTTTATTTTACCAAGGATAACAGGAGAAAATGGACCCCAAAAGTTGTTGTACAATTTGTCCTGAGTACGCCGATACCCCATATGTGGGGGTAAACCACTGTTTGGGCGCATGACAGAGCTCGGAAGCGAAGGAGCGCCATTTGACTTTTCAATGCAAAATTGACTGGAATTGAGATGGGACGCCATGTTGCGTTTGGGGAGCCCCTGATGTGCCTAAACATTGAAACCCCCCACAAGTGATACCATTTTGGAAAGTAGACCCCCTAAGGAACTTATCTAGAGGTGTGGTGAGCACTTTGACCCACCAAGTACTTCACAGAAGTTTATAATGCAGAACCGTAAATATAAAAAATCATATTTTTTCACAAAAATTATTTTTCGCCCCCAATTTTTTATTTTCCCAAGGGTAAGAGAAGAAATTGGACCCCAACAGTTGTTGTACAATTTGTCCTGAGTACGCTGATACCCCATATGTGGCGATAAACCACTGTTTGGGCGCATGGGAGAGCTCGGAAGGGAAGTAGCACCGTTTGACTTTTCAATGCAAAATTGACAGGAATTGAGATGGGACGCCATGTTGCGTTTGGAGAGCCACTGATGTGCCTAAACATTGAAACCCCCCACAAGTGATACCATTTTGGAAAGTAGACCCCCTAAGGAACTTATCTAGAGGTGTGGTGAGCACTTTGACCCACCAAGTACTTCACAGAAGTTTATAATGCAGAACCGTAAATATAAAAAATCATATTTTTTCACAAAAATTATTTTTCGCCCCCAATTTTTTATTTTCCCAAGGGTAAGAGAAGAAATTGGACCCCAACAGTTGTTGTACAATTTGTCCTGAGTACGCTGATACCCCATATGTGGCGATAAACCACTGTTTGGGCGCATGGAAGAGCTCGGAAGCGAAGGAGCGCCATTTGACTTTTCAATGCAAAATTGACAGGAATTGAGATGGGACGCCATGTTGCGTTTGGAGAGCCACTGATGTGCCTAAACATTGAAACCCCCCACAAGTGACACCATTTTGGAAAGTAGACCCCCTAAGGAACTTATCTAGATGTGTTTTGAGCGCTTTGACCCACCAAGGGCTTCACAGAAGTTAATAATGCAGAGCCGTAAAAATAAAACAAAAATTTTTTCCCACAAAAATTATTTTTTTAGCCCCCAGTTTTGTATTTTCCCGAGGGTAGCAGGAGAAATTGGACCCCAAAATCTGTTGTCCAAGTTGTCCTGAGTGCGATGATATACCATATGTGGGGAGAACCACTGTTTGGGCGCATGGGAGGGCTCGGAAAGGAAGGAGCGCCATTTGGAATGCAGACTTAGATGGAATGGTCTGCAGGCGTCACATTGCGTTTGCAGAGCCCCTAATGTACCTAAACAGTAGAAACCCCCCACAAGTGACACCATGTTGGAAAGTAGACCCCCTAAGGAACTTATCTAGATGTGTGGTGAGCGCTTTGACCCACCAAGGGCTTCACAGAAGTTTATAATGCAGAGCCGTAAAAATAAAACAAAAATTTTTTCCCACAAAAATTATTTTTTTAGCCCCCAGTTTTGTATTTTCCCGAGGGTAGCAGGAGAAATTGGACCCCAAAATCTGTTGTCCAAGTTGTCCTGAGTGTGATGATATACCATATGTGGGGAGAACCACTGTTTGGGCGCATGGGAGGGCTCGGAAAGGAAGGAGCGCCATTTGGAATGCAGACTTAGATGGAATGGTCTGCAGGCGTCACATTGTGTTTGCAGAGCCCCTAATGTACCTAAACAGTAGAAACCCCCCACAAGTGACACCATGTTGGAAAGTAGACCCCCTAAGGAACTTATCTAGATGTGTGGTGAGCGCTTTGACCCACCAAGGGCTTCACAGAAGTTTATAATGCAGAGCCGTAAAAATAAAACAAAATTTTTTTCCCACAAAAATTATTTTTCAGCCCCCAGTTTTGTATTTTCCCGAGGGTAACAGGAGAAATTGGACCCCAAAAGTTGTTGTCCAATTTGTCCTGAGTGCGCTGATACCCCATATGTGGGGGGAAACCACCGTTTGGACGCATGGAAGGGCTCGGAAGTGAAGGAGCGCCATTTGGAATGCAGACTTAGATGGAATGGTCTGCAGGCGTCACATTGCGTTTGCAGAGCCCCTAATGTACCTAAACAGTAGAAGCCCCGCACAAGTGACCACATTTTGGAAACTAGACCCCCCAAGGAACTTATCTAGATGTGTTGTAAGAACTTTGAACCCCCAAGTGTTTCACTACAGTTTATAACGCAGAGCCGTGAAAATAAAAAATCTTTTTTTTTCCCACAAAAATTATTTTTTAGCCCCCAGTTTTGTATTTTCCTAGGGGTAACAGGAGAAATTGGACCCCAAAGGTTGTTGTCCTATTTGTCCTGAGTACGCTGATACCCCATATGTTGGGGTAAACCCCTGTTTGGGCACACGGGAGAGCTCGGAAGGGAAGGAGCACTGTTTTACTTTTTCAACGCAGAATTGGCTGGAATTGAGATCGGACGCCATGTCGCGTTTGGAGAGCCCCTGATGTGCCGAAACAGTGGAAACCCCCCAATTATAACTGAAACCCTAATCCAAACACACCCCTAACCCTAATCCCAACAGTAACCCTAACCACACCTCTAACCCTGACACACCCCTAACCCTAATCCCAACCCTATTCCCAACCGTAAATGTAATCTAAACCCTAACTGTAACTTTAGCCCCAACCCTAACCCTAACTTTAGCCCCAACACTAACTGTAGCCTTAACCCTAGCCCCAACCCTAGCCCTAACCCTAGCCCTAATGGGAAAATGGAAATAAATACTTTTTTTTTATTTTTCCCTAACTAAGGGGGTGATGAAGGGGGGTTTGATTTA
Source organism: Ranitomeya variabilis (assembly GCF_051348905.1). Taxonomy (NCBI): domain Eukaryota; kingdom Metazoa; phylum Chordata; class Amphibia; order Anura; family Dendrobatidae; genus Ranitomeya; species Ranitomeya variabilis. Next base: position 376,892,262 of record NC_135235.1, on the reverse strand, counting down.
CTTTTATAGCGGGTTTTTTAGCGGATTTTTATGATTGGCAGCCGTCACACACTGAAAGACGCTTTTTATTGCAAAAAATATTTTTTGCGTTACCACATTTTGAGAGCTATAAATTTTCCATAGTTTGGTCCACAGAGTCATGTGAGGTCTTGTTTTTTGCGGGACGAGTTGACGTTTTTATTGGTAACATTTTTGGGCACGTCACATTTTTTGATCGCTTTTTATTCCGATTTTTGTGAGGCAGAATGACCAAAAACCAGCTATTCATGAATTTCTTTTGGGGGAGGCGTTTATACCGTTCCGCGTTTGGTAAAATTGATAAAGCAGTTTTATTCTTCGGGTCAGTACGAATTACAGCGATATCTCATTTATATTATTTTTTTTATGTTTTGGCGCTTTTATACGATAAAAACTATTTTATGGAAAAAATAATTATTTTTGCATCGCTTTATTCTCAGGACTATAACTTTTTTATTTTTCTGCTGATGATGCTGTATGGTGGCTCGTTATTTGCGGGACAAGATGACGCTTTCAGCGGTACCATGGTTATTTATATCTGTCTTTTTGATCGCGTGTTATTCCACTTTTTGTTCGGCGGTATGATAATAAAGCGTTGTTTTTTGCCTCGTTTTTTTTTTTTTTTTTCTTACGGTGTTTACTGAAGGGGTTAACTAGTGGGCCAGTTTTATAGGTCGGGTCGTTACGGACGCGGCGATACTAAATATGTGTACTTTTATTGTTTTGTTTTTTTTATTTAGGTAAAGAAATGTATTTATGGGAATAATATATTTTTTTTTTTTTCATTATTTTGGAATATTTTTTTTTATTTTTTTTTACACATTTGGAAAAATTTTTTTTTACTTTTTTACTTTGCCCCAGGGGGGGACAATACAGATCGGTGATCTGTCAGTTTGCATAGCACTCTGACAGATCACCGATCTGCGAGAAGTGCAGGCTGCTTCACAGTGCCTGCTCTGAGCAGGCTTCTGTGAAGCCACCTCCCTCCCTGCAGGACCCGGATCCGCGGCCATCTTGGATCCGGGTCTGGAGCAGGCAGGGAGGGAGGTAAGACCCTCGCAGCAACGCGATCACATCGCGTTGCTGCGGGGGGCTCAGGGAAGCCCGCAGGGAGCCCTCTCCCTGCGCGATGCTTCCCTGCATCGCCGGCACATCGCGATCATGTTTGATCGCGGTGTGCCGGGGGTTAATGTGCCGGGGGCGGTCCGTGACCGCTCCTGGCACATAGTGCCGGATGTCAGCTGCGATAGTCAGCTGACACCCGGCCGCGATCGGCCGCGCTCCCCCCGTGAGCGCGGCCGATCGGCTATGACGTACTATCCCGTCAAGGGTCAGATAGGCCCAGGTCACCTCGACGGGATAGTACGTCAAAGGTCACAGAGGGGTTAAATGTCTACACATGCAAGTTGTATTTAAATTTTTGACATTCTGACCTCTGCTAAAGGTCCTTGAGCATTTCTTACAGATCACTTTGCACTGATCATTCAGATCTTGGTTAAAAAATTGCCAGACTGCACTCTTCCTACTATCGAATACCTTTTCAGGCATTGCACACTGTGCTACTTTAACCAGATGGCCATGCTGTCCTACAACTGTTTTTGGTTTTGACACACGTTTTTGGACAGATACGGGCCTGCCAGATGAAAGCTGTTGTGATGTTGATGCCTGCTGCGGCTACTCCTCCTCCGCTTCAGAGCTACTGCCAGCGGCACCCCGTTCCTCCAATGGCTGCCAATCGGGGTCAACAACTGGGTCATCTATCACCTCCTCTTCTATGTCCTGTGCACCTTCCTCTGTGTCACCACGTAAGCCGGTGCTATAGCGTTCGGGACGGGTCACCATAGTCTCATCAGGGTCAGATTCTGGCTCAGTACACTGCAAGGGCAATGTTGTGATCTGAGTCAATGGAACAGCATAATAATCTAGCTGTGGCTGTGCATCTGTGCACTCCATGTCCGATTCATCTTGTAATGACAATGGCCTGTTAACAATTTCCCTTTCTAACCCAGGCAAGGTATGTGTAAAGAGCTCCATGGAGTAACCTGTTGTGTCGCCTGACGCATCCTTCACTGTTGTTCTGGGTGAAGGACACAAGGAAGCGACTTGTTCCTGACCGGGAGCATCCACTGACGACGCGCTGCTTTTCAATTTTGCACTTTCCGAAGAGGAGGCGAAAGAGCTAGAGGCAGAGTCAGCAAGGAAAGCCAAAACTTTTTCCTGCTGCTCCGGCTTTAAAAGCGGTTTTCCTACTCCCAGAAAAGGGAGCGTTCGAGGCATTGTGTAGCCAGATGATGACGCAGGCTCAACAACTCGAGAAATCTCCCTTTTTATGTGTGGGAGACAGCAGAATGAAATCAGGCCCATTGTATTACACTACACAGTTTGATTGGCAGAAAGTGGCTGGCAGATATGCCACAAACAGGACTGACGCAGAATGCACTCAGTGGCAATATAAATCTCCCTTTTTATGTGTGGGAGACAGCAGAAAGAAATCAGGCCCACTGTATTACACTACACAGTTTGAGTGGCAGAAAGTGGCTGGCAGATATGCCACAAACAGGACTGACGCAGATGCACTCAGTGGCAATATAAATCTCCCTTTTTATGTGTGTGAGACAGCAGAAAGAAATCAGGTCCACTGTATTACACTACACAGTTTGAGTGGCAGAAAGTGGCTGGCAGATATGCCACAAACAGGACTGACGCAGATGCACTCAGTGGCAATATAAATCTCCCTTTTTATGTGTGGGAGACAGCAGAAAGAAATCAGGCCCACTGTATTACACTACACAGTTTCAGTGTCAGAAAGTGGCTGACAGATATGCCACAAACAGGACTGACGCAGATGCACTCAGTGGCAATTAGTGTTGAGCATTCCGATACTGCAAGTATCGGGTATCGGCCGATACTTGCCGTATCGGAATTCCGATACCGAGATCCGATACTTTTGTTGTATCGGGAATCGGTATCGGGACCATATTAATGTGTAAAATAAAGAATTAAAATAAAAAATATTGATATACTCACCTCTCCGACGCAGCCTGGACATCACCGCTGGTAACCGGCAGCCTGCTTTGTTTAAAATGAGCGCGTTCAGTACCTTCCATGACGTCACGGCTTCTGATTGGTCACGTGCCGCTCATGTGACCGCCACGCGACCAATCAGAAGCCGTGACGTCATCCCTCAGGTCCTAAATTCCTAATTCTAGGAATTTAGGACCTGAGAATTACATCACAGCTTGTGATTGGTCGCGTGGCGGTCACATGGGCGGCCGCGACCAATCACAAGCCGTGACGTCATCTAAGGCCCTGAACGCGCTCATTCTTAAGAAGGAAGGCTGCCAGAAAGAAGCAGGGCGCGTCCGAGGGTGAGTATATACCTAATAGGAATATACTCACCCTCGGCTTCTTTCCGGCAGCCTTCCTTCCTAAGAATGAGCGCGTTCAGGGCCTTAGATGACGTCACGGCTTGTGATTGGTCGCGGCCGCCCATGTGACCGCCACGCGACCAATCACAAGCCGTGACGTAATTCTCAGGTCCTAAATTCCTAGAATTAGGAATTTAGGACCTGAGGGATGACGTCACGGCTTCTGATTGGTCGCGTGGCGGTCACATGAGCGGCACGCGACCAATCAGAAGCCGTGACGTCATGGAAGGTACTGAACGCGCTCATTTTAAACAAAGCTGGTTACCAGCGGTGATGTCCAGGCTGCGTTGGAGAGGTGAGTATATCAATATTTTTATTTTAAATCTTTATTTTACACATTAATATGGTTCCCAGGGCCTGAAGGAGAGTTTCCTCTCCTTCAGACTCTGGGAACCATCAGGGATACCTTCCAATACTTGAGTCCAATTGACTTGTATTGGTATCGGGTATCGGTATCGGATTAGATCCGATACTTTGCTGGTATCGGCCGATACTTTCCGATACCGATACTTTCAAGTATCGGACGGTATCGCTCAACACTAGTGGCAATATAAATCTCCCTTTTTATGTGCGGGAGAATGCAGGAAAAAATCAGGCCCACTGTATTATACTACACAGTTTGATTGGCAGAAAGTGGCTGGCAGATATATCAAAAAATACAAGGGCTGTAGTAGAATTTCAATCTCCCTACAATGATCAAAGGACAAGTATGGCAGCAATAAAAAGGACTGCTGTACACAAGAGTGTGGACAAAGAAACAAGAGAACTGTGGAGAAAGAAGCAACAGGATTTTTGCTTTGAAAAAAGCAGTTGGTTTGCACAGCGGCGTACAAACAGCAATGCAGCTATCAGGGAGCCTTATAAGCTACAGAGCTGATGCACAGAAATCTAGCCTCCACTGTCCCTGCAAAGAAAAGGTAGTGTTGGACAGTGGAAATCGCTATAGCACAAGCGGTTTGGGGGTTAATCTTTCCTCCCTAACAATATCCCTGCTTCTGACGAAGCTGCAGCAACCTCTTCCTATGCTACGATCGGCAGAAGTAAGATGGGGGTTGGCATGCACGCCCCTTTATAGCCCCTGTGACGCCGCTGAAAGCAAGCCAATCACTGTAATGCCCTTCTCTAAGATGGTGGGGACCGAGACCTATGTCATCACGCTGCCCACACTCTGCGTCCACCTTCATTGGCTGAGAAATGGCGCTGAACGCTTCATATGAAATGCGACTTTGTCATGAAGATCGCCGACCGCATGGCCGTTCCCACACTGGGATCGGCTCGGGCTTCACGAAACCCGACTTTGCCGAAAGTTGGCAATTTATGAAATTGACCGATCCGTTTCGCTCAACCCTAGTGATTACATATATATGAAGATTAACTACATACAGTATAGTTAGATCATCACCAAGAGGCTTTTAAACATTATCCATCTGGAATATCAGAGAAGCAACACCAATACAGAGAACCCCTGGGAGATTACCTACACTATATGGGCGTCCCCAGTTTTGACATCTTTCTTAGTCATGTTTTTCTGGTCTTATATAGTGAATAACATTATGTAGTAACTCTAGTTTCACCCACACGTGGCCACTTTTCAAGGTTGGATGAAACTGAGATATCATGGAGTCATCAGACGAGGGGCCATAAACCCCTAGAAAATAAAAGCCACAAGGATTTTGATCAAACCACCACCGGCATAGTTTCAGTAAACCTTAATGTTTTAAAATGACACACAGCAAACATATAGAGGCTTAGAACTGTTTGTGAAGTGAATAAGCAAACATTTAAACAAACAAACATTAAATAATGTGTCACTATGAGCATTGTCTGTCACATCTCTAAATGTTTTACAAGAAATGCAGCTATGTGATTGTCTGAATGCATTCGGTATACAGTATTTCAATGTTGTTTACAAATCGCCACTTGTATATTCTCCATTTGTACATTTGAGTCAGAGAAAGTTAAGGCTCGCAAGGAGAGAAACAAATATAGTGGAGAAAGCTATATTTTTAATGAACTACTAAGGCAAAGTAACAGCATTGCTTTATCAAATTTATATGAAGTGTATTGTGTCCAATGTTAGCAACCAGGCAACACAAAAAGGAGCTTTTCAAGTGAGCTCTTTAAAGGTACACAAATGTTATGAAGTGTTTTCCAAAAAGGATGCAGTTTCACCAATGGGGGGGTACCTTTTGTAAAAATAGATTAGTGCCATCACAGCCCCCTTGACCAAACTTCACCGGCCTATAACAGTACAAAGCACGTTCACCCTGGTGATCTAGTGGCAGTTAAGCAAGTGACATTGCAGGAGTCAGAGTTAAGAAGTAGGCCCAATGGAATGCCATGCCCAATTCCCCAATGTGGAGTCCTTTTTGGACTGATTAAAATAGTGGCATCACAGCCCCCTACAACTAAATTCCCCGCACAGACCACGTTCACTCTGGTCATCTAGTGGCAGTTAAAGGACACATTGTTGGAGACAGACTTAGGAAGTAGGCCCAATGGAATGTCATGCTTAATTCCCCAATGTGGGGTCCATTTTTAAAAAAATAAGAGTGTCATCACAGCCCCCTTGCCCAAAATGCACCGTACAGAGCACGTTAACCCTGGTCATCTAGTTGCAGTTAAAGGACACATTGCAGGAGATAGAATGAAGAAATGAAGAAGTAGGCCCAATGTAATGTCATTCCCAATTCCCCAATGTGTTGTCCTTTTTGAACTGAAAAATATAGTGCCATCACAGCCCACTTTCTCAAAATTCATGGGCCTATAACAGTACTGAGCACGTGCACCCTGGCCATCTAGTGGCAGGTACAGGACAGATTGCAGGAGACAGAGTTAAGAAATAGGTCCAATGGAATGCCATGCCCAATTCCCCAATGTGTTGTCCTTTTTGGACTGATTAAAACAGTGCCATTACAGCCCCATTGGCCAAAATGCACCGTACAGAGCACGTTGACCCTGGTGATCTAGTGGCAGGTACAGGACAGATTGCAGGAGAGAGAGTTTAGAAGTAGGCCCAAAGAAATGTCATGCCCAATTCCCAAATGTGTTGTTTTTTTTAACTTAAAAATATAGTGCCATCACAGCCCACTTGCCAAAAATTCACTGGCCTATAACAGTACTGATCACATGCACCCTGGTCATCTAGTGGCAGTTAAAGGACACATTGCAGGAGACAGACTTAAGAAGTAGGCCCAATGTAATGTAATGCCCAATTCCCCAATGTGGGGTCCTGTTTTTACAAAGTGAAATAGTGCCTTCCCTGCCCCTGTGCCCAAAAATCACCAGCCTATAACAGTACTGAGCACGTGCACCCTGGCCATGTCGTCGGAGATAAGTAAGATACATTGCAGGAGACATAATTAAGAATTAGGGCTAATGTAGTGGTGTGGGTCTCTGAGACTTTTAATGCAGTGCATGATCTGCCAGACAATTCCCCAATGGGGTACCTTTTTTAACAATACACTAGTACCATCGCATGCCCCTAGCCCAAATTTCAACGGCCTATAACAGTACTGAGCACGTTCACCCTGGTGATCTAGTGGCAGGTACAGGACAGATTGCAGGCGACTGAGTTAAGAATTAGGCCGAATGTAATGTCATGCCCAATTCCCCAATGTGTTGTCCTTTTTGGACTGAAAAATATAGTGCCATCACAGCCCCCGTGCCCAAAAATCACCGGCCTATAACAGTACTGAGCACGTGCACACTGGTCATCTAGTGGCAGTTACAAGACACATTGCAGGAGACAGAGTTAAGAAGTATGCCCAATGTAATGTAATGCCCAATTCCCCAATGTGGGGTCCTGTTTTTACAAAATGAAATAGTGCCTTCACAGCCCCTGCGCCCAAAAATCACCGGCCTAAAACAGTACTGAGCACGTGCATCCTGATAATCTAGAAGCAGTTAAACGACACATTGCAGGAGACAGCGTTAAGAAGTTGGCCCAATGTAATGTCATGCCCAATTCCCCAATGTAAAATCCTTTTTGTTTTGTTTTTTTAAAAGAAAAGAGTGCCATCACAGGCATATTGGCCAACCTGCACTGTACAGAGCACGTTCACACTGGTGATCTACTGACAGGTACAGGACAGATTGCAGGAGACAGAGTTAAGAAATAGGCCCAAAGAAATGGCATGCCCAATTCCCCAATGTGTTGTCCTTTTTTTAAGAAAAAAAAGAATGCCATCACAGAACCTTTGGCCAAAATGCACCGTACAGACTACATTCACCCTGGTGATATAGTGGTTCTGGATGAGGAGGATGAGGATAAGGAGGAGGATAAAAACAAACAGACCAAATCTGGAAGTGTATACCCATGTGTGGTTGGGAAGAGGTGCATGAGAATACACCTCCCAATACAGAGAATGTATTTGAGGTTATGTTTCGCTGGTTTCACTTGGTGGTGTACAGAAGTCTTTCCCAATCCAGGCCTTGTTCATTTTGATGAGAGTCAGCTTGTCAGCATTTTCAGTTAACAGGCGGATGCGCTTATCTGTTATAATTCCACCAGCGGCACTAAAAACCCTCTCTGACAGAAGGCGAGCAGCAGGGCAGGCCAGGACCTCCAAGGCGTAGAGAGCCAGTTCATGCCACGTGTCCAGCTTGGATACCCAATAATTAAAAGGCACAGAGAAATCACGGAGGACGTTTGTACAATCTGCAAGGTACTCCCTCACCATCTTCCCAAACATTACACTTCTTGTGACAGCACTGCTTGTCTCTGTGCTGCTACGATGGGAGGGTCTGAGAAAACTGTCCCAGAACTTGGCCATTGTCCCCCTGCCTGAGCTACATTGTACTTCTGTCTCTCTCGCTTGGACTCCTTGGTTGTACAACAAACTCTGACATCTGCTGCCAGCATTCTCACATGCCAGCTGTTATGGACCTGGTGATTAGGAGCACCCGGAATGACCTGATGGTTAAACTAACACAGGACAAGCTCTGGGAAGTGGGAGCTCTGCTGACCGCAACCCCTAATCCTATCACACACACTAGAAATAGCCGTGGAGCATACCTAACTCTGCCTAGACGCCTCTTCACAGCCTAAGAGCTAACTACCCCTAAAGATAGGAAATAAAGCCTACCTTGCCTCAGAGAAATTCCCCAAAGGAAAAGGCAGCCCCCCACAAATATTGACTGTGAGTTAAGATGAAAGTCACAAACACAGGAATGAAACAGGTTTCAGCAAAGGAGGCCAGACTTCACTAAACAGACTGAGGATAGAAAAGGTATCTTTGCGGTCAGCACAAAAAACTACCAAAAACCACGCAGAGTGTGCAAAAAGACCCCCGCACCGACTCACGGTGCGGAGGTGCCACTCTGCATCCCAGAGCTTCCAGCTAGCAAGGCAAAATCATGATAGCAAGCTGGACTAGAAAACTATGACAACAAATAAACTAGCAGGGACTTAGCTTCTGCTGGAGTAGACAGGTCATCAGAAAGATCCAAGAGAGATCTGAACCAGTACTAGGACATTGACAGCTGGCAAGAAGTAATGATCTGAGTGGAGTTAAATAGAGAAACCAGCCCAGGAACAAACGAGGTCACCTGTGGAAGGAACCTCAGAACCAGCAGCTCCACTCACAGCCAACAGAGGGAGTCCATGGACAGAACTCGCCGAAGTACCATTCATGACCACAGGAGGGAGTTCGAGAACAGAATTCACAACAGCCAGCATTCTCACATGGGAATTTTCTAAGTAATTCCGCTACAAGGGTCCTCTGGTGCTGCAACATTTTAGTACACCTCTCTGCCTCAGGCAGAAGAGATTGAAAGTTCTCCTTGTAGCGTGAGTCTAGAAGTGTCACCAACCAGTAATGAGTGTTACCCAAAATTTTGATAATCTGAGGGTCACATGAAATGCAGTGCAAGTCAGCAAATCGTGCCAGACTGCTAAGAGGCAAGACTTCCGTGTACTCACCAACAGGATGACTGACCATGCTGTCCTCATCCTCATCCTCCCTGTCCTTAAGCCATCCCCGCTGAACAGAAGCTAATACAGATGTGTTTGTAGTACCGTCTATAGTGCATGAAAGTAGCTCCTGTTCTTCCTCTTCCTCATTGCCTTCCAATCCACGTTGAGAAGACATGAGTAGGGTTGAGCGACATTTACTTTTATGGGATCGGGTCGGGTTTCACGAAACCCGACTTTTTAAAAAGTCGGGTCGAGTGAAATCGGCCGATCCTATAAAAAAGTCGGGGTTGGGGTCGGCCGAAACTCGAAACCCAATGCAGTGCATTGGGTTTCCAATGGTTCCCAGGGTCTGAAGGAGCGGAAACTCTCCTTCAGGTCCTGGGATCCATATTTAAGTGTAAAATAAAGAATTAAAATAAAAAATATCGCTATACTTACCCTCTGACGGGCCCTGGTTCTAACCGGGAACCTTCCTTCCTTAGAATCAGCCTTCCAGGACCTTGCGGTGACGTCGCGGTGACGTCGCGGCTTGTGATTGGTCGCTCGGCCACCCATGTGACCGCTCGCGCGACCAATCAGAAGCCGCGACGTCACCGTGACGTCACCGAAGGTCCTGGAAGGGCTGATTCTTAGGAAGGAAGGCTGCCGGAAAGAAGCAGGGCGTGTCCGAGGGTGAGTATATACCTAATAGGAATATACTCACCCTCGGCTTCGTTCCGGCAGCCTTCCTTCCTAAGAATCAGCCCTTCCAGGACCTTCGGTGACGTCACGGTGACGTCGCGGCTTCTGATTGGTCGCGCGAGCGGTCACATGGGCGGCCGCGCGACCAATCACAAGCCGCGACGTCACCGCGACGTCACCGCAAGGTCCTGGAAGGCTGATTCTAAGGAAGGAAGGTTCCCGGTTAGTACCAGGGCCCGTCAGAGGGTAAGTATAGCGATATTTTTTATTTTAATTCTTTATTTTACACTTAAATCTGAATTCCGATACCAATTCCCGATATCTTAAACATATCGGGAATCGGTATCGGAATTCCGATTCCAGATTCAGAAGATCGCCGACTTCATGGCCGACCCCACACAGGGGTCGGGTCGGGTTTCATGAAACCCGACTTTGCCAAAAGTCGGCGACTTCTGAAAATTGCCGACCCGTTTCGCTCAACCCTAGACATGAGGCTGGGCTGAGTGTAATCCCCCTGTATGTTTCCTTGTTCAATGCACTCGTGCTCCGCCTGCAATGCATCCTCTTTGATTGTGAGCAAAGAGTTTTTCAGAATGCTGAGAAGCGGGATGATGATGCTATGCTTATGTGTGGAGTCTGACCTGAAATTCGATGGCCTTGTTGATGTTGGTAGTCAACAACGGCCCACTTCTGCTCACAAATCCTTTCCAACATATGCAGCGTAGAGTTCCAGCGTGTCAGGACATCACACAACAGTCGGTAAGCTGGAAGCTGAAACCGCTGCTGAAGCACGGCAAGGGCGGCTGAAGCTGTAGCTGACTTTCTAAAATGGGCAGACAGATGGCGTACTTTCACTAGCAGATCCGGCAGCTCCGGGTAGCTTTTCAGAAAACGTTGAACCACGAGGTTAAGCACATGGGCCAAGCAAAGTACGTGTGTGAGCTCACCTTGCCTCAGAGCCGCCACCAAGTTACAGCCGTTGTCACACACGACCATGCCTGGCTGTAGGTTCAGCAGTGTAATCCAAACATCTGACTGCTCTTTCAGCACTGTCCACAACTCTTCCGCATTGTGCGGTTTGTCACCTATGCAGATTAGCTTCAGCACAGCCTGTTGCCACTTGGGTGAGGCAGTGCTGCAGTGCCTCCAGCTTCTGACTGATGTGTTGATTTCAGACATGGAGGATGAAGAGGAGGAGGTGCAGGAGCTGTAGACTGTGGGGGCAACACTGATTGACATAGGGCCAGCAATCCTTGGCGTGGGGAGGATGTGTTCCATCCTAAGGCCCGACTGGGTCCCGGCTTCCACTATGTTAACCCAGTGTGCCATCATTGAGATGTACCGTCCCTGCCCACAGGCACTTGTCCACATGTCCGTGGTTAGGTGGACTTTCCCAGTAACAACATTGTTGAGGGCACAGCTAATGTTGTGGGACACATGCTGATGTAATGCCGGTATGGCACACCAAGAGACGTAGTGGCGACTGGGGACCGAGTAAATTGGGACGGCCGCCGCCATCAGGTTGCGAAAGGCTTCCATCTTAACAAGCTTAAAAGACAGCATTTCTAGCGCAAGCAGAAGCGAAATATTGGAATTGAGGACTGTGGCCTGTGGGGCGTTGGCTGGGTATTTCCGCTTGTGTTCCAAAGACTGGGTTATAGACAACTGAACGCTGTGCTGGGACAAGGACGTGGATGCGCTTGCTGATGGTGCTGCTTGACTGTGGGCCACAACAGGTGCAGGGCTTGAGGCATCTTCATATGCACGGTGTACTGGGGATTGGCTTCTACGCAAAACAGTGGAAGAAGCAGTGGTGTGACCAGCAGGCAGTGGAGCCTGGGGTTCGGCCCACAAAGTCGGGTGCTTTGCTTGCATGTGCCTGATCATGGTGGTGGTGGTCAGGCTGATTGTTTTGCTACCCCTGCTGATGCGGGCATGGCAGGTGCTGAAAATGGCCTGTTTGGGGTTGTCGGCAGCGTCTTAAAAAATAGCCAGACTCGGGAAGATCTCACAAGTGGAATGGCAACTTCACTCATGTTGGTGTTATGGGGAATGGATGTGTTGTGGATTCTGTTTGTGGGCTCCCTCTGGTGGTTACTGCTGGTACTGGGTGACTTTGGTGGGTTGCGGCCTTTGGTTTCCACCTGTCCATCAGAGGCTGGGTGTTTCCTATTTTACCTGGCCTTTCTGTCATTCCCTTGCCGGCTATCAATGTATTCAGATGTGCTCTGTTTGGTTCCTGCCTACCTGCTCCCAGATCTTTCAGGATAAGCTAAGTGCTGATTTTCAGTTGTTTGGTTTTTTGTCCAGCTTGCTTATTATGTCTCTATGCTAGCTGGTAGCTCTAGTGGACTGAGGTTCTCCCCATGTGCCATGAGTTGGCACATGGGTTCTTGTAATCTCAGGATGGTTTTTTTGATTAGGGTTTTTTGCTGACCGCTCAGTCCCCTTTTGTATCGTTCTGCTTTCTAGTTTACAGCGGGCCTCTATTTGCTAAAACTATATATATATCATCTCTATGTGTGTGCCTTCCTCTCATTTCACCGTCAATACATGTGGGGGGCAACTATATCTTTTGGGGTTCATTCCTCTGGAGGCAAGTGAGGTCTTTATTTTCTCTGCAGTGCTAGTTAGCTCTTAGGCTGGTGCGTGGCGTCTAGAGCCAACGTAGGCACGCTCCCTGGCTATCTCTAGTTGCGTTTGTCAGGCGTAGGGCAGCGGTCAGCCCAGGTTCCATCACCCTAGAGCTCGTCCGTTATTTATTTGTACTTTGCTTGTCCTGTGCTATCCCTAGCCATTGGGATTCATGACAGTATAGCCGGCCAACAAAGTGTTAATTGTTTGGGCTGAAGCAGGAGAAAAAGAAGTGTTTAAGGGAAATTTTTTTTTTTTTTTTTTTTTTTCCCCTTCAGAGTTTTGCTGCCTAGCCCTTAATTGCTGTCTAGCTGCTTCTTACCTCCTCTTAACCCTTGAATGGCTGTGCCCCTGCCTGGTGTTGTCCTCAACTGAATAAAGCTGAGCTTCAACCTTCTGTTCCAAATTACCATTATAAAAAATGCAATAGGCTTTTCCGGCCTAATAAAGGTGTCTGTCTGTGTGCCCCTGCCTGGTGTTGTCCTCAACTGAATAAAGCTGAGCTTCAACCTTCTGTTCCAAATTACCATTTTATAAAATGCAATAGGCTTTTCCGGCCTACTAAAGGTGTCTGTCTGTGTGCCCCTGCCTGGTGTTGTCCTCAACTGAATAAAGCTGAGCTTCAACCTTCTGTTCCAAATTACCATTATAAAAAATGCAATAGGCTTTTCCGGCCTACTAAAGGTGTCTGTCTGTGTGCCCCTGCCTGGTGTTGTCCTCAACTGAATAAAGCTGAGCTTCAACCTTCTGTTCCAAATTACCATTATAAAAAATGCAATAGGCTTTTCCGGCCTAATAAAGGTGTCTGTCTGTGTGCCCCTGCCTGGTGTTGTCCTCAACTGAATAAAGCTGAGCTTCAACCTTCTGTTCAAAATTACCATTTTAAAAAATGCAATAGGCTTTTCCGGCCTACTAAAGGTGTCTGTCTGTGTGCCCCTGCCTGGTGTTGTCCTCAACTGAATAAAGCTGAGCTTCAACCTTCTGTTCCAAATTACCATTTTAAAAAATGCAATAGGCTTTTCCGGCCTACTAAAGGTGTCTGTCTGTGTGCCCCTGCCTGGTGTTGTCCTCAACTGAATAAAGCTGAGCTTCAACCTTCTGTTCCAAATTACCATTTTAAAAAATGCAATAGGCTTTTCCGGCCTACTAAAGGTGTCTGTCTGTGTGCCCCTGCCTGGTGTTGTCCTCAACTGAATAAAGCTGAGCTTCAACCTTCTGTTCCAAATTACCATTATAAAAAATGCAATAGGCTTTTCCGGCCTACTAAAGGTGTCTGTCTGTGTGCCCCTGCCTGGTGTTGTCCTCAACTGAATAAAGCTGAGCTTCAACCTTCTGTTCCAAATTACCATTTTAAAAATGCAATTGGGTGACCGGCCTACTAAAGGTGTCTGTCTGTGTGCCCCTGCCTGGTGTTGTCCTCAACTGAATAAAGCTGAGCTTCAACCTTCTGTTCCAAATTACCATTTTAAAAAATGCAATAGGCTTTTCCGGCCTACTAAAGGTGTCTGTCTGTGTGCCCCTGCCTGGTGTTGTCCTCAACTGAATAAAGCTGAGCTTCAACCTTCTGTTCCAAATTACCATTTTAAAAATGCAATTGGGTGACCGGCCTACTAAAGGTGTCTGCCCCTCCCTGGTGTTGTCCTCAACTGAACAAAGCTGAGCTTCCACATTCTGGCTTTCGCCCTATACTATCAGATATTAAACTGCATTTGGCCTACTAGTGTGGTTAGGCCCTTGAAACAGTGTCTGCTGCTCTTGGGTTTGCTACTCCACTGAACAAAGCAATGCCGCCTGTTTAGTCCTGTTACAAATTTTGAACTGCATTTAGCCTACTTTATTCTTTGGCCCTATATCTGTTTCCTCCTCATCCTGCCCATTGCCCAGCCACTGCTAAATGAGTCTGCTGGTACATTGACCTAGACCACTACATTCCCCTTGTACTCTACACAGCCAGAATCTGACCCTGCTGAAAGTAAGGTTCCCCTTCCCGCATGTTATACCACCTTACACAGGGACAAAGAGGAAGGTGCAGATGAAAGTGCAGGTTCCTTCATCAGGTGGGGGGGCATACTCGTTGGCGATGTCACTGGCACAGGGCCCCTCAGAGTACGCAAAAGTGTCGCTGCTGGTGGGAGGCGCCCCCGCCATGCAAACACACCGCCGTACTTTGAGGGGCCCTGTGCCAGTGCCAATGCGAACGAGTGGGCCCCCCCCTGCTTGCTCAGGATCACAGCACTTGCAACGTTGAAATACTTACCTCTCCCTGCTCCACCGCCGTGACGTAGTCCGCATTTCCTGGGCCCACGAAAAACTTGAGCCAGCCCTACTCCCCCCACAACTTTTGCCAAATGACCCCCAATTCCCTATGCCCAACTATTATTATAAAGTTAATTACGATTGGCAAGCTTCAGAAACAAGAATGGATGTTTTTGGCATTAAAATGGGCACTGTAGGTGTTTTCCTGGCCTCCACTCACAGCCGACTATGCTTCCCCATTGACTTGCATTGGGTTTCGTGTTTCGGTCGATCCCCGACTTTTAGCGACAATCGGCCGACTGCACTCGACTCGACTCTGGACAAAATCGGGTTTCCCAAAACCCTACTCGATCTTAAAAAAATGAAAGTCGCTCAACCCTACTGACCAAATAACGTGTGAACGAGGTCTAATACAGGAGGAGATGACATACAGATATATACTATTTACAGGAGAGATGACACAGGTATATACTATATAGAGGAGGAGATGACATACAGGTACATACTACATACAGCAGGAGATGACATACAGGTATATACTATATACAGAAGGAGATGACACACAGGTATATACTATATACAGGAGCAGATTACCTACAGGTATATAGTATATACAGGAGGAGATGACATACAGGTATATGCTATGTATAGGAGGAGATGACATACAGGTATATACTATATACAGGAGGAGATGACACACAGATATATACTATATATAGGTGAGATGACACACAGGTATATACTATATACAGGAGGAGATTACATACAGGTATATACTATATATAGGAGGAGATGACATACAGGTATATACTATATACAGGGGAGATGACACACAGCAGGTATATGCTATATACAGGGGAGATGACATACAGGTATATACTATATACAGGCGATAACATACAGGTGTATACTATATATAAGGGAGATGACAAACATGTATATACTGAGGTGAAAATGAGAGGTGTGAGGTGAAAATGAAAAGGTGTGAGTGCAAAATGAGAGGAGTGAGGGAAAATAGTGGAGTGATCGGAAAATGACAGATGTGAGGTCGAAATGACAAGTGTTAGGGGGGAATGAGAGGAGTGAGGGGGAAAATAAGAGGAGTGAGGGGGAAAATGAGAGGTGTGAGGGAGAAAATGAGAGATGTGAGGGGGAAAATGAAAGATGTGATGGGGAAAATGAGAGGCGTGATGGGAAAATAAGAGAAGTGAGGTGCTATAACTAACCACAGATATTTACTATGCCCAGGCAACGCCGGGCTCTTCAGCTAGCTTAGATTTACAATCTCCATGCTTTTCTCATGGACAACTTTATGTGGCCTGTTCAAGAGTTGGAACAGCCAAAAATCTGTTTGTCTTTGCACCTGAAGGAAAAACTAAGAATGTCGTTTATCAAAAGGCTCTCGAATAAGTAGTAGAAGATTACTTCACATTACTTGGCCAATTTAGTTAAATCTGTGTGGAATATCTCTGGTGTTGAAATATATGTTGTAAAATGCTTCTATTAGCTTAGTTTTTTTAATAATTACATTTCTATCTATTTGTTTTGTGCTTTTTTTGTGCAGAATAAATTTCTGCTAACACATTCTATTTTGCTAACAGCAGTTACAGCTAGTCCTTAATAAATTTGTAAGTTTTTGGAAGCTGGATTTTTTTTCTCTTTTTTGGATTACTTGCTCACTAGTGTTGAGCGATACCTTCTGATATTTGAAAGTATCGGTATCGGATTGGATCGGCCGATATCCAAAAAAATATCGGATATCGCTGATACCGATACCCGATACCAATACAAGTCAATGGGACACAAATATCGAAACGTAATATGGAGCGATCCTGGATGGTTCCCAGGGTCTGAAGGAGAGGAAACTCTCCTTCAGGCCCTGGGATCCATATTCATGCAAAAAATAAAGAATAAAAATAAAAAATATGGATATACTCACCCTCGGATGGCCCCTGGCTGTCACCGCTGCAAGCGTCTGCCTCCGTTCCTAAGAATGCAGAGACTGAAGGACCTTCGATGATGTCGCGGTCACGTGAGCGGTCACATGAGCGGTCACGCGACCAATCACAAGACCGCGACGTCATCGCAGGTCCTACACTCACTGCATTCTTAGGAACGGAGGCTGCCGGTTGCACGGCTGAGAGCCAGGGGCCGTCGGTGGGTGAGTATATCCATATTTTTTATTTTTATTCTTTATTTTTTACATGAATATGGATCCCGATTCCGATTTCCGATAACGCAAAAATATTGGAACTCGGTATCGGAATTCCGATACAGCGAATATCGGCCGATACCCGATATTTGCAGTATCGGAATGCTCAACACTATTGCTCACGTGATGACTACACGATATCCATGCTTCCCCACAACACATGCCGACAGGTGAGCTGGTATATATATTTTTTTCTTTTTTCTGCTATCTGGCTTGTAATGGCAGACGAACAGAGTCTACAGCGGTACATCCATCAGCTGGAGGGTAGGTTGGCGGCTCTTATGCGTACAGCCTCGGCTATGGATGTTACCACGGTCGCTGTTGAGGCTGCTAGCGTAGCTGCAGCCAGTTTGTCCACTGCCCCCTCTGCTCCGACCTTATCCCATCTCCCGCTACCTGATAAGTTTACTGGTGACAGTATGCTGTGTCGGGGATTCGTGAGTCAGTGTGCCATACACCTTGAGCTCCTGGCTGCACGTTTTCCCATGGAGCAGGCAAAGGTGGGATTTATTGTATCCCTGTTGTTGGGCAGGGCGTTGGAGTG
The DNA here is from genome assembly GCF_051348905.1 of Ranitomeya variabilis. Taxonomy (NCBI): domain Eukaryota; kingdom Metazoa; phylum Chordata; class Amphibia; order Anura; family Dendrobatidae; genus Ranitomeya; species Ranitomeya variabilis. Next base: position 376,874,572 of record NC_135235.1, on the reverse strand, counting down.
GGCAACACCATTGTGGGAGCATGACGATCATGTGGTGCAGAGTGCTCGAAGGTTTCTGGACTCTCTGAGACAGGTCATTTTGGGACCTCGTGTCACCCATGATTTGGCGCTCCAACTGCTGGCTTTGACACAGGGTTCATCCATGGTCAGTCATTTTTCCGTTCACTTTCGAACTTTGGCATCTGAGCTGGAGTGGCTGGATAAAGTCCTTATCCCTGTCTTCTGGAAAGGACTGGCTGACCATGTGAAGGACGCCTTGGCCACTAGGGAGATTCCCACCACACTGGAAGAGCCATATCCACTCACATGGACTTCCGTTTTCACGAGCGGGGGTTGGAGCAAGCTCAGTGTAGGCAGAGGTTTCGGCTGGCACCTAACTTCGCCAAGCCTCTGGAGTCCGCAGGTCAGGCATCCAAGCCCTATGAGGCCATGGAGGTTTCTCGAACAGGTCCTAAGTCTCAGGCAGCTCGAATACATATGGTCTGTAATGTCTGCTAGCGGCAGGGGAAACAACCACGTCTAGTAACTGTAGGAGGAGGTTCACTAGACACGTCGGCGTTTTCCTCCAAATTGTCCTTCAAGGGGACAATTACCTTTGGCGCTTCCACTTTTGCGGTCGAGATTTGTGTGGATTCCGGGGGGAAGGGAAATTTCATGTCCTCAGCCTTCGCCCAACGGCATGCAATACCCCTGGTTATGCTAGCCAAACCAGTGACCGTAAGATTGGTGAATGGGTCAACACTGCCCTCACAAATTACACACCAGACTATCCTGTTTACGTTATCCATGTCTCCATCCCATCAGGAGATCATTTTCCATCTTGTCATTCCTGACGGAATAGATGAGATTCTGCTAGGGATGCCTTGGTTGTGTTACCACTCTCCACGTGTAAAGTGGTCCTCTGGGAGAATTCTGGGATGGAGTAAATCTTGTGAGGGCAGATGTCTGAGGGAGTGCGTTCAGGTTGCCACAACAGAGGTACCCGCAGATCTTACCTCTCTCCCCAAATACTGTACTATTGGTCTTATGCGGACGTATTCTCCAAGAGAGCTGCAGAGACTTTAACGCCTCACTGCCCCTATGACTGTCCTATTGATCTCTTGCCTAAGTCAGAGCCTCCCCGGGGATGAGTCTATCCCATGTCTCTCCCAGAGATGGAGGCAATGTCACTATACATCCAGGAAAATCTGGCAAGAGGATTCATTAGGAAGTCAGTGTCACCTGCGGGGGCGGGGTTCTTCTTTGTGCAAAAGAAGAATGGAGAATTGCGTTCATGTATTGACTACCGGGGTCTTAACGCCATCACCGTTAAGAATAAGTACCCTCTGCCTTTGATATCTGAGCTCTTGGATAGACTACAAGGGGAAAGGGTATTTACTAAATTAGATCTGCGGGATGCTTACAACCTGATTCGCATCCGTGAGGGGGATGAATGGAAGGCGGCTTTTAATACCAGGGATGGGCACTATGAGTATCTGGTGATGCCCTTTGGGCTCTGTAATGCCCCAGCCATCTTCCAAGACTTTGTGAATGACATCTTCCGGGATATGCTCTCCGCCTCGGTGGTAGTCTATCTGGATAATATTCTCATCTACTCTCCAGATATAGATTCCCACTGGAGAGATGTTTGCAGAGTCTTCGACCTCCTACGGGCAAACTCCCTCTATGCCAAGTTGGAGAAGTGTCTGTTTGAGCAGGAGTCCTTGCCTTTCCTGGGCTATATCATCTCAGCCCAGGGATTAGCTATGAATTCCGCCAAGCTACAAGCAGTGATGGACTGGCAGGAACCTCATTCTCTCAAAGTGGTGCAGTGCTTCATGGGGTTCATTAATTTTTATCGCCAGTTCATTCCCCACTTCTCCACTTTGGTAGCTCCCTTGGTAGCCCTCACCAAGAAGGGTGCAAATCCCAAGTTGTGGTCGGAGGAGGTCTCCAAGGCCTTCTTATCTGTTAAGTCCCTTTTTGCTAGTGCTCCCATTCTGAATTGTCAGGTTGTAGATAAGCCCTTCATTATTGAGGTGGATGCCTCATCCATCGGTGCTCTTCCAAAAGGATGCTCAAGGTTGGAAGCATGCTTGCTTCTTCTACTCCAAGACCTTCACTCCGGCGGAGAGGATTTATTCCATCGGGGACAGGGAGTTGCTAGCAATGAAGTTGGCCTTTTCAGAGTGGAGACACCTCCTGGAGGGGCTCGGTTTCCCTTCCAAGTTTACACTGACCCCAAGAATTTGGTGTATTTGCAAACAGCCCAGCGGCTAAATTCTCGCCAGGCTAGATGGTCCCTGTTCTTCTCCTGGGTCCACTTCACCCTTCATTTCCTATCTGGGGAGAAGAACATTTGCGCCGATGCTCTCTCCCACTCCGTGGTGTCATCAATTGTCCTCTCCGAGAGTCTGAGAACTGTGGCTCCAGTGTCGCTAGAGTCTGTGCCCCCGGGCAAGACTTTCGGGCCATCTAATTTGCAACCGGAGGTTCGCTCTTGGGTTCACTCGTCCAGGGTGGGTGGACATTTCGGGATCAAGAGGACATCAGAGCTTCTGGCGAGGACGTACTGGTGACCGCATATGGCCCGTGACATCAAAGACTATATTTGGGCATGCGTTTCCTGCTCCAAGAATAGGTCTTCTTGACAACGGCCTGCTGGGCTACTTTACCCCCTACCAGTAGCAAATAGGCCCTGGGAGATGGTCGGGATGGACTTTGTTGTTGGCTTAACCAAGTCCCGTAGCTGCACCGTTATTTGGGCAGTTACCGATCATTTCTCTAAAGTGGTGCATTTGGTGCCTCTCCCACAGTTAAGTTCTGCACGGGCATTGGCCGCGTTATTTGTCAAACATGTCTTCCGCTTACACGGTATGCCTGATAAGATTGTCAGTGACCGGGGTCCCCAGTTTGTGTCTCGGTTCTGGAGAGAGCTTTGTCGCCAACTTAGTATTGAGCTGAATCTCTCTTCATTGTACCATCCTTAGACGAATGGATTGATAGAGAGGGCCAACCAGACCCTGGTCACATACCTACGACATTTTGTCTTGGCTAGGCAGGATGACTGGGCATCCCTGCTACCATGGGCAGAGTTTGCCTTGAACAATGCAGTAGCCGACTCCACTGGGCAGACCCCATTCCTCCTTAATTACGGCCAGCATCCACGGGTTCCTGTGCCCATGCCCGTGTCTTCCGCCGACTCTAGGGTGGCAGACTGGGCAGTGGAAGCACGGGACATCTTGACCTCCAAGGAGAGAATGAGGGTCTCTTCCAATGCACATCGGTGCCCCGCTCCTGGTGACTTAGTGTGGCTCTCCGCCAGCAATATCAGGCTGCGAGTTGAGTCCACTAAGTTTGCGCCTTGCTACTTAGGTCCCTTCAAGGTTCTGGAACAGGTTAATCCTGTGGTCTACCATCTGGCTCATCCTCCACACCTGGGAATCACGACACCTTTCTTGTGTCCCTCTTAAAGCCCGTTTACATGTCCCGGTTTTCCGAGTCATCTGCCGGAACATCGGGTTCGTCCACGGATGAGTACGAGGTGAATTCTATCTTGGGGTGCAAGGTGGTATGTGGCAAAAAGTACTATCTTGTGGACTGGAAGGGTCACGGCTCAGAGGACAGAACCTGGGAACGTGTAGAGCACATTCGGGCTCTGCTGCTCATTGCAGCCTTTGAATGTAGGAAGGCCCAAGAAGGGGGGCCCTAGGAGGGGAGTAATGTTAGGTTCCCACCTCTGCACAGGGGGAATCTTGAACCATGTCCACTGCGGTCTCCCATTCTCCTCCAGCCACAGTGGAACCTGCTCAGCAGGGACATCGATCCCAGCGTTTGGCTCAAGCTGATACTGTGCACTTGGGTACTGCTACCTTTCCAGGCTCTGCCTTTGTAGCCAGCACTGTTCAGCAGTGAGCAGGCATTTCAGGGACTAAGTCCTTTTCCCACACTGACCATGCCCATGGGACGACCTCGGTCACATGCTCAGGTCCTGTTGCAGCTCCTATTGGACCATCAGGAAGGTTCCGGAGCGCTACTGCTATAAAAGGTTCGCATGGCTGCTCGGCCATGTGCTAGTGTAAACTTATTAACTTGTGTGTGTGTGTGGATGAATGCCTGTCGATGGATAAAAGCTCCGAATCATTCCCATCCCTAGTGTTGCTGCCTGCTCGCGAATGGTAGACCTACCTAGTACCCTGCACAATTGCAAAAGTTGCTGTATCCAGTTAGCAGCGACCACTAGAGCGGCGCCGTGCACAGATGGTGCACTTTCCTGGCCCTAGTTAGGGTGGTTAGTGGCATCCGCCAGAGCGGCGCTGCACGCCCTCCTGTGCGTTAAATATTTACTTTAGTTGTTTCCCTGGCACCGCAGTAGCGGTGTCGAATGCAAGAGATCTAGAGGGATTCTTACCCTGAGTCTTGGGGCAGAGTTCTGTGTCACCTTGCTTGCGCTCTGTCCGGTATCGCGGCCCTTTGACGCAAAAGGGTCGCTTCCTTCATGCCGAGTGATATACTGCCATATAGTCCACCATTACCAAGCAGGTGTCTTAGCTGCAGGGTGGACCCCGGACTGCGAACGCACCTTATATCATCTCTAATTATTATTTGGTGTGTTCTGCCAGTCCTAACAATGATTTTGTGCAATAGTGAAGTAGATCCTGTAATAGTTTGTGTAAATTGATGGGAAGGGGGATGATGCTATGTTATGTAGAGTTATTCGCTCAAAAGAGCTGGGGTAAACTCCGTCAATTGTTTACTAAAAAAGACAGACAAAATAGACAATTAATAGAGTTAGAACAACAGAGAAATAAGAAGCGAAAACACCAACATGAGTTAAAAATTAAGATCTCATAGGAAGGGAAGGATGCAAAATTTCTCATTCAAACCCTTAGGGGCCATTGTGTCCAGGGTAACAATCCATTGGCATTCCAAATGCGCTAGGGTACGTTTTAGGCCGTCCCCTCTAATTCCACCATGGACACAATCTATACCCGTACACAATGGCCTCTAAGGGTTTCAATGAGAAATTAAGCTTCCTACCCTTCCTATAGTATCTTAATTTATTCCTCATGCTGTTGTATTCGCCTCTGATTTCTCTGTTGTTCTAATTTTACTAATTTTATATTTTGTCTGTCTTTTTTTAGTAAACAATTGACGGCGTTTACCCCTGCTCTTTTGAGCGAACACCTCTGCATAAGGCCAGTCTCACACGTCCAGATAATTCCGGTACCGGAAAAATCGGTACCGGAGTTATCCGTGTCCGTGTGCTCATGTGGCACATCAGTGTGGCACACGTGCAGCAGCCATGTGCCACCCGTGTGCCGACTGGGTACCACACGGACCGTGCAGGAGACAGCGCTACAGTAAGCGCTGTTCCCTGCTTTGGGTGCTGAAGCCGGCATTCATTTCTTCTCTCCATCAGCGTTCGCTGGAGAGAAGGAATGAAAAATCATTGTTTTTTTATTTTTTTTGCGGTTGAAATAAAGTTCCCTGTGCGCCCGCCCGCTGGAAATAAAATACTCACCCAGCTCCCTCGATGCTTCCTCTCAGCGCCGCAGCTTGTCCTGTATGAGCGGTCATGTGGTACCGCTCATTACAGTGATGAATATGTGGCTCCACCCCATAGTTACCGGGAACTTTATTTCAACCGCAAAAAAAATAAAAAAACAATGATTTTTCATTCCTTCTCTCCAGCGAACGCTGCTGGAGAGAAGAAATGAATGGCGGCTTCAGCACCACAAGCTGGGGGGACAGCGCTTACTGTAGCGCTGTCTCCTGCACGGCACACGGACTGCACACGGACAGCATCCGTGTGCGGTACGTGTTTTATACAGACCCATTGACTTTAATCGGTCCGTGTGATCCGTGCGCTCCCACGAACACTGACATGTCTCCGTGTTTTTTAAACGGACACACAGTCTGTGAAAACACGCTGACATGTGCAGAGACACATTGATTTTAATGTGTCTACGTGAGAGTCAGTGTCTCCGGTATGTGAGAAAACTGTCACCACACGTACCGGAGCCACTGACGTGTGAAACCGGCCTAACATAGCATCATCCCCCTTACCATCAATTTCTGCAAACAATTACAGGATCTACTTCACTATTGCACAGAATCATTCCTTAATGTTAATGGACATATTTATTATCTTATACTTATTTAATTGAATTATGTCATTTTATACTGTATTATTAATTTTTTTATGTCACATTTACATATTCAATTTTCTAATTTTCTTCATGAAGCCCTGCTAGTCTCTTCTTCTTTAACTGTGCTTTTTTTTTTTTTTTACCTGTAATCCTTTCCTGCACCGCACTTTGTTTCTCTATGGTATCAATGGGTATTATGGAGATATGCTGTGTCCATTCTAAAATGGCAAATTATTGTAGTCTCAAAAAAAAAAATGACCACACATACCTTTGCATCGTGCCAGGTCTCTATACTGCCAGTGCACAAGTCCGTGACCTCAATGGGAGTTTTCTCCCGAACTTGCAACCTCTCAGAGACGCCTGGTATGCGATAGCAACTTCCGGGTTCTTGGGCCACACACTGTATGCGCCGCTTGGCACGCTATTTGTAATGTATGGTATAAAATGGGCAGACATACACTCATGAACTCTGTTGAAAAAGCTAAATGCGAAACGCGTTCCCCTGGGATTAGCGCACTTGCTTACTACGATGGGCAAGTGAGATTGATCTAAGGCTGGTTTCACATTTGCGTTTAAAAACGCAGCGTTTTTTAAAAAAAACGCATGTGGTGAAAAAACACATGTAAACGCGTGCAAACGCTGCGTTTTTTAGACGCATGCGTTTTTGCATGCAGAAAAAAACGCGGCATTTTTCCTGCGTTTGCGTTTTTTAAACGCATGCTGAGAAGTGTGTGACAGCTGCCACTCATCAAAATCAACTAGAAAACCCACTATAAACAGAAATAGCTAGGGTTAGGGTTAGGGTTAGGATCCCTAGTAACCCTAGGGATCCTAACCCTAACCCTAACCCTAGGGATCCTAACCCTAACCCTAACCCTAGGGATCCTAACCCTAACCCTAGGGATCCTAACCCTAACCCTAACCCTAGGGATCCTAACCCTAACCCTAACCCTAAGGGTTAGGATCCTAACCCTAAGGGTTAGGGTTAGGATCCCTAGGGTTCGGGTTAGGGTTAGGATCCCTAGGGTTACTAGGGATCCTAACCTTAGGGTTAGGGTTCGGGTTAGGGTTAGGATCCCTAGTAACCCTAGGGTTAGGGTTTTCTTGTTTTTTCTTGTGTTTTTTTTGTGTTTTTCTATAGAAACGCATGCGTTTAAAAACGCATGCAAACTCATGTGCTTAAAAACGCATGCGTTTACATAGACAGCAATACATTTTTTTGCTGCGAAAAAACGCATGCTTTTTTTGCGGCAAAAAAAACGCCGCTAGAAATTACTACAGGTTGCATTTCTGCAACAAAACGCAAGCATAAAAAAACGCATGCGTTGAAAAAACGCATGCAAAAAAAGCATGCGTTTTTAGTTTCAACAAGTTTTTATTTTTTAAGATAAATCCAGAAAGCTTTACAACAAAATCCCACGCAGGGGAATATACTTGAATATTATCAAAATCCAGAATAACTTTAATGGTATTTAAACAATACAAATAAACACATTGACAAAGACAGGTAAATGGAAAGAACAAGAAGGGAGGGGGGGGGGGGGGTAAGAGATCCATAACTGCATCAGAGTGGTACCAATCAAACAATCAATGGTCAGGTATAAGGAGCGAGTCCAATAGAAACCATCGGATATTAGATTAGCCTCATAGAGAAAATGTTAAAACTTGATCAAGATTACTGTCAGGATTCCTTTCAATCCACGGTCTCCACACTTTATAATATGACTCCCAGGAGTCCTCTCTTGTAGCTTGTATTCATTCACATAGCATGATAGTGTTCATCTTGTCAATTACTGGGGAGAGAGATAGGGTAGCTGTTTTCCATTTCGCTGCAATGTGTAGCTTAGCAGCAAGAAATAGCTGATTAACTAAATTATAGAGCTTGTTGGAGAAGCCCGGGTATCTGGCCCCCAGTAGGAACACTGTTATTTCTAATTGGATCGCCCCACCATACAGCTCCTCTACAATAGATTTGATTTTTGACCAAAAGGCGGACACGACCGGGCAATCCCACCACGTATGCCTCAGATCTCCCAGAGCACCACACCCTCTGAAACACCGATCCGATATGTTTGAGAAGATAGCATGTAGCTTGCTCGGGACTAGATATGTTCTATGTAGGAGTTTGATAGACGTCTCAACTATAGAAGTCTGGAGACTGCCCTTAGTGAGGGAGCAACAACATTTTTGCCAATCTAATGGGGACATTATCTTATTAAAGTCATTTTCCCACTGTATCATATATTTAAGTTTTACGTCTTCTGGTATTGCATTTAGGTTCGAATAAATTAAAGAGATAGCTCCCCCACCCAGTGGGTCACTTAAACATATTTGTTCATAACCTGATGGGCGGTGGGTGGCACCATGTCCCAGTATCTGTTCAGCGAAATGAAAAATTTGGATGATACGCAATATTTCAGAGCTTGGAGGAGAGTATTTTTGGATGAATTCTTGCTTGGTGAGTAAAGTGTTAAATGGTGAGGTAAGCTGTTTAAGGGTAATTAATCCCCTAGATAACCACCAGCTGAAGGGCCGAGGGTCCAACCCTGGGGAGAAAGCTGGATTGTGAAAAATATGTGTCATTAAGGAGGTCCTGGATTGTAGGGAGTGTTTAAATCTCTCCTTCCTCCACAGCATCAGGGAATGTGCTGTAAAAGGAGCTGACTTATGAATCCCTTTCGGGAGTCTCTGCAACGTCCACATGAGGCCAGGGAGGGTAAATGGGGACAGGAGTTGAGATTCGAGGTTCACCCATCTGGGTGTGCTGTGTTTGTCCGCATTAGCACTTATTAGCTGGGCTAGTTGGGCCGCTCTATAATACAAGATGAAGTTGGGTAGGGACAGACCTCCCCGTCTTCTGTTGATAAACATAGTCTTAAGCCTTATTCTAGGCCTCTTCCCCTGCCATATGAATTTAGAAATCGTGTTGTGGATATCTAGCAACGTTTTGGCAGGGAGAGGGATGGGCAAGGATCGAAAAACATACAGAAATCGTGGTAAGGAAACCATCTTAATGGCGTGGAGTCTACCCAACCAGGATAAGGACATGGATGACCATCTGGTAAGGTCCGATTTGAGGTTAGAAATTAAGGGAGCATAGTTCCATTTAAATAAAGTCGACCTATGGGAAGTTAGATTAATGCCGAGATAGGTTAAGTATTGCTCATTTCTAGTAAATTTGAATTGCGCTGTTATGTTGTTTTGTGTATCCCTGGGAGTGTTAATAAACAGGGCTTCAGATTTATCTACATTAATCTTGAGGCCTGAGACCAATTCAAATTCATGGAGAGCGACAAAAAGATTTGGGAGTGTAATTATGGGATTGACTAAGGACAAAAGCAGGTCATCTGCAAAAAGAATCCCTCAATGTCTGTCCACTATTTCATCCTTCTTCTCCGCTAGATTTCTCAAACTTAACATGGACAAAACAGAATTCATCATCTTTCCCCCATCTCACGTGACGCCCCCAACGAACCTATCCATTACAGTAAATGGCTGCCCACTCTCCCCAGTCCCACAAGCTTGCTGCCTCGGGGTTATCCTTGACGCTGATCTCTCCTTCAAACCACATATCCAAGCCCTTTCCACTTCCTGCCGACTTCAACTCAAAAATATTGCACGAATCCGTTCATTCCTCAACCAAGAATCTGCAAAAACCCTAGTCCATGCCCTCATCATCTCTCGCCTTGACTACTGCAACCTCCTGCTCTGTGGCCTCCCCTCAAACACTCTCGCACCCCTCCAATCTATTCTAAACTCTGCTGTCCGACTAATCCACCTGTCCCCCCGCTATTCTCCGGCCTCTCCCCTCTGTCAATCCCTTCACTGGCTCCCCATTGCCCAGAGACTCCAGTACAAAACCCTAACCATGACGTACAAAGCCATCCACAACCTGTCTCCTCCTTACATCTGTGACCTCATCTCCCGGTACATTCCTACACGCAACCTCCGATCCTCACAAGATCTCCTTCTCTACTCCCCTCTTATCTCCTCTTCCCACAATCGTATACAAGATTTCTCTCGCGTATCACCCCTACTCTGGAACCCTCTACCACAACACATCAGACTCTCGCCCACCATCGAAACCTTCAAAAAAAACCTGAAGACCCACCTCTTCCGACAAGCCTACAACCTGCAGTAACCACAGATCGACCAAACCGCTGCATGACCAGCTCTACCCTCACCTACTGTATTCTCACCCATCCCTTTTAGATTGTGAGCCTTCGCGGGCAGGGTCCTCTCTCCTACTGTACCAGTTATGACTTGTATTGTTCAAGATTATTGTACTTGTTTTTATTATGTATACCCCTCCTCACTTGTAAAGCGCCATGGAATAAATGGCGCTATAACAATAAATAATAATAATAATAATAATAAAAAGGCTAGCCTTGTAGTGGTCACCTCTGATTGTAGGTCCATTAATGTTAGGGTTGGTTCTGATAGCTTCCGCTAATGGCTCCATGGCTAGGGCGAATAGAGCTGGGGAAAGCGGGCATCCTTGCCTGGTGCCACGTTGGATGTTAATAGGGGTAGGCTGGTTTGAGGGTAACTTTAGATAGGCCATAGGGTGGTCATACAGAAGTTTAAGGCAGGAGGTGAAACCATTCGGAAAGCCAAATTTCGCAAGGACTTCGAACAAGTAAGACAACGACACCGAATCAAAGGCCTTCTCTATATCGAGTGCTAACAAGAGTAAGGACTGTTTGGAGTGATTAGCTAGATGTATTAAATTAAGGTTCCTCCTAATATTGTCTGGGCCCTGTCTTCTGGGGATGAACCCCACTTGATCCCGGTGAATTAGGGTAGGCAGTATTTTATTTATTCTGTCCGTGATTATAGATGTAAAAATTTTTAAGTCTATGTTTAGTAGTGAAATAGGCCTGTAGTTTTTGGGGTAAAGGTGATCTTTCTTCGGTTTTGGAATCACAGTGACGTGGGCAATGTAAAATTCGGGTGGCATTTGGGCTCCGTTTAGTAAAGCATTACAAAAGTTTTGTATATGAGGTATGAGTATGCTGTCAAATTTTTTATAATACTGCGCCGTGAGCCCATCAGGCCCCGGAGCCTTATTTTTTTTTTAATTTTTGATCATTGCCTTTATTTCTTCAGAGTTGATTGGCGCTTGAAGATGTGCTATATCAGAATTCGGGACTTTAGGTAATGTCAGGTCTTTGAGGAAATTCTGGATTCGAGTTGGAGAAGGAGGCCGTGGGAGGGAGTAAAGATTTTGATAAAATTGCTGAAACGTTTTATATATTGCATCAGCGTGGGCAGTGATACGGCCTGTAGAATCTTTAATATGGGGGATATTATTCAAGAGCTCTCTACTCTTAAGTTTACGGGCCAACATGCTGCTTGGTTTGTTTGCATATTTGTGAAAAGTAGATTTAGTCCAAGCCAGGGCTCTTTCTGATCTGTTTGTTAAAATGGTATTGAGTTGTAATTTAGTTTCACGAATTTTCTTAATTAGATAGAGTGAGGGGAGGTTTTGGTTTGCCTGTTCTAATTTTGAGAGTTTATTTTCTAATTGTAATTGTAGCTCAGACCTTTGCTTTTTTTTGCTAGAGGCAATTTTAATTAGGGTCCCTGTTATAAATTTTTTGTGTGCCATCCACACATTTCCCGGGGACACCTCTGCAGTATTGTTGGTTTGGAAATAAAGATTCAGCTCGTCCTTTATGGTAGACAAAACCGATGGGTCTACTAGTAGGGATTCATTCAGTCTCCACCTGAAGAGTCTAGAAGAGGTAATGGCAAAAATAAATGCAGAAAGGACAGCATCGTGGTCTGACCAAGACGATACGATATGTCGGGAGAATAAAACCGAAGGAAGTGTTCTGGAGGATGTGAGATGTAGGTCAATTCTGGAATAGGACTTTTGTGCAGGTGAAAAGTATGTATATCCCCTCTGACGGCCATTTTGCTCTCGCCAGATATCGGCCAGACAATTTACTTTCAGCATTTGTAGGATCTTTTTCCTGTCTATTTTTGATATGTCTACTCGATTTAGTGAACTGCTGTCAAGCGACGGGCTGAGAGTGAGATTAAAGTCGCCACACCAGATAAGGTGGTGATATGAGAATGAGGCTAATTTTGATAGGATTAAACGCATGACCCGAGTCTGAGCGGCCGTTGGCAGGTAACTATTAACAATGCATATATTTAGACCTTGCAGGGTTCCCATCAAGATAATGAATCTGCCCTCAGGGTCGGAATACGTGTTGGTGGGTTGGAATGGAAGGCTGTTTTTAATTAGAATAGCCACACCCCTTGTTTTGCGGTCCCAGGTTGAAAGGAAAAATTTTGAATAATGTGCGTCCAGGAATTTGGGTTGGGATGAGTTGGAAAAATGGGTTTCCTGAATGCAGATTACATCCGGATTGTGCTTCTAATAATCGAGGAAGGCCTTTTTATGTTTTACAGGTGAGTTGAAGCCCCTAACATTATGGGAGACCACTCTACACATGTTTGGTTAAGTGAGCACTGAAAGGGGAGGGAGGGGGAATTACAAAAAAAAAAGGGGGGGGGTAGGGAGAAGGGAACTAGATAATGCATTAGCAGGTAATACAACTGTAAATAGACCGACCATTAACTGCTAGGTAGTTAACTGGCCTCATAAACATAACCTAGAGAAACATGAATAATTTTGGGGATATCAAATCTTGAGTTATGCAAATCAGGTAATCTGAGTGTCTTGACTTCTTGTTCTGGGATGGTTTGTCCATTCCTTTATTGGCCTGGGTTTTCTTTGCGGAAGCGAAGGAGTCTCTGAAGATAGTGGAATACTAGCCTTGATCAAGGCCTGGGTTCCTTCCTCTAGTGACCAGCAGGTATAGAGCTGAGACTTGAAAGTGAAGATAAGAGCGAATGGAAAACCCCACTTGTATTTAACCTGAGCCTCTTGTAGGGAGGTAGTAATTGGCCTGAGGGCCCTTCTTCTGGCCAATGTAGTGGGTGCAATGTCTGCATAAATGTGCACTGAATCTGGTAGGCCAGGTAAGATAGGTTGGTTTCTAGCCGCCAGTAAGATCTGATCACGGGTCTCCTCATAGTGCATCTTTAGTATTACATCTCTGGGCATATCATTAGATCTTGACTTACCCAGTGCCCTGTGTATTCTTGTAATATGGAGAAGAGCCGGGTCTAGGTCAGGCAGTAGGGCTGCAAAAAGGGGTGCTGCTGTATCTTTAAGGGCAACCACATGTTCAGGGAGTCCTCTAATTCGAATGTTGCTTCTTCTGGACCTATTCTCATAATCCTCACATCTCAATTCCAACTCAGTAATGCGGTCAGTATGTCGCTTGAGAGTCTCCTGATCCTCCTCCAGCGCGTCAGAGACAACATCCATTTTTTCCTCCAAGTTGTTTGTGCGCTGTGCCAGGTCTTGCAACTGGGATGAGATACCCTGCATGGCGGTGGTAAGCTCCTCTCTAAAGGTTTCTTGCAAGGACCTCGTGAGGGCAGCCGTTGAAATCATTGCTTCAGAGTTTGGGGAAGTATCATCCCGCTCTGCGCCCCCATTACCCTGAGAGGCAGACGGAGGGTTAGTTGCTGCAGCCATTTTGGAGGGGGTGCCGTTCATAAGGAGGTCTGAAATGGTGCGGCCCGTCGGCTGTGCTGCGCCCCCCTTTTTCGGCATTACGGATTGCCCTGCTCTTAGAGATAGACTGTCCCCGGGGGGGGGTAAATATTTACAATGCTTCGGTCGTTGGAAAGGGTTGAATGGGGTCCGTCGGGTAGCAGAGCTCAGCACATCATGTCTGTCATTGCCGCACTCTGCACATGCGCCCCGTCAATAAAGTTTTATCTACTTGCTGATTTCACTTAGTTGCAAGATGAGCCGCATGCAGGGGGAGGCCGCGTGGGCTGGAAGCTATTGTTACAGCTTATAGTGTGGTCAGTCCCAGCTACAACGCCTACTGCTTTCTGCTGAATTGAAGTGCCTCGTTCTCAGGGCAGCAGTAGGGTTCTGGGGGTCTCACACCCTATTTAGTTTGTGACCAAGAAACGGTATTTTCAGGGGGGAGAATCGCATCACCTCTTCTTATAGCTGTGTCATCAGCGCCCACAGGGACTTATTCCTCCCAAAACTGCTCACCCCTGTAGAGGAGGGAGCCAGGCCCCCAAGTTCGGGGATGTGAGATATGGAGTGCAGAAGCTCCAGTGTAAACCGAGTGCTGGTCCCGGGACCTCTTACCTCCGGCACCCCTGATCGGGTCTGCAGTACTGAGGTGATGCTTGGTGTAGACTGTAAGCCCTCGGGGAACCTCACCCTCCTCCGTTAGTGTCCCCTGCGAGCAGTCGCTCTACCGCGACAGGCAGCGGAGCGGGCAGGGAGACTCTTTTCCTTCGCGTCGATATGCTGTGAAGGAGGGGGAGGAGGGAGGAGGGGTGCGGCCGCGATCGTTCTCTCCGGTTGCTCCGGAATAATGAGGGTCCGGCGGTACTTTCGGCTCTGCCCGGGAACTCCCCCGTCGTTCCGATATGAACTTCTCCCCGCTAGTACTGTGGCTCCGCTCCGGCGCAAAGAGGGGGATGCTCAGCAAGATGGCGCCGGCCAGGTAATGGTGCCGGATCCCTCCGGAATCTCTTCGCTCGCCTACAGCCGCCTGGCTCTTCCACCGGTTCTGCCGTTGTCTCGGCGGAATCCTGGCAGTGTGGGGACACTGCAGAAAGTCTTTTAATCCGCCTATGGGGGTAATAAACACGGGTTTTTGCAGTTTGGGAGTGGGAGCTACAACGAGCTGCGTCGTCTCCGCTCGAGATCCAGGCCACGCCCCCAAGCATGCGTTTTTAATGTTAAGTATAGAAAAAAAACGCATGCGTTTTTTAGCACTAAAACGCAGCGGCAAAAAACGCAAGTGTGAAACCAGCCTAAGTACTGAGATTTTGTGGGATATGCATTTTGCATTTTATCACTACTTTCACTTTATGTTTAGTTTTTTGACCAAATAGAGCCGTATTTAATTTTGAAATTTAACACAGATGATTCCAATTTATTAGCTGTACGGCATATGATCAATGAAAATTCTCTATCTAATATTATACTCCTAGGGTGAAAATATGAATCCTTTTTTGTTTACTTCCTATTGATTTATGTATTGTATTTTTGTCTGTAATTTGTATTTAATAAATTTACTTTTTGCATTATACTGTATTTATGTATTTTTGAAACATAAATCTTCTTGATAGTAAATATGCTATTGGTATTTCTATTTGTTCTTTTTGGTATCATCATTCCAGTGAATCAATTAATCATGCACCCAAACAGTAGTTTTCCACATATGGGGTATTGATGTACAGTACAAGAGAAATTATACAAGAAATGTTATGGTCCATTTTCTCCTATTATCCTTGTGAAAATTGCAGGCAATTTTGCACTCCAAAAATAAAATGGCATTCCTTTCCTTCTGAGCCCTGCTGTACGTTTAAACAGTAGTTTTCCACCACATATGGTGTATCAGTGTACTCAGGGGAAATTGCACAACAAATTGTGTCATTCAATTTCTCCTTTTTCTCTTTTGAAAATGCAAAATTTGTGGCTAAAGCAACATTTTTGTTAGAAAAATGTAAAATTTCATTTTTTTTCCCTTACAAATTGTTCTAATTCCTGTGATGCACCTAAAGGGTTAATATACCTCTTGAATGTGATTTTAATAGCTTGAAGGATGCAGTTTTTAAAATGATGTCACTTTTGGGGATTTTCTGTCATAAAGTCCCTCAAAGTCATTTCAAATGTGCTGCAGGCCCTAACAAAATAGGATATGTAAATTATGTTGGAAAAATGGAAGGTTGCTATGTATATTAAATAATTATGTATTTTCGTGGTATAACTATATGATTTAAGGGTATAAAAATTCAAAGTTGGTCAAATTTTCTGTCTTTGTCAAATTTTCTATATTTTTATAAATAAATGCAAATCATATTGACCATTATTTACCACTAACATACCACTACAATATCACGAAAAAAAAATCTCAGAATCACTGAGGATATGTTAAATCGTTCCAGAATTATTACCTCAAAGAGACACTGGTCTGATTTTAAAGATGAGGCTCGATCATTAACGGACAAAGTGGTTCGGCCCTTAAGGTGTTAAAAGGGTTGGAGAAGACTATTTTTTTTTTTACTATGGGCCTAAAAGCTAAAATGCAGTTAATTACTAACAGAGGCAACTACCTGCCTGTTCTACCCAGTATTGGTTCAAAGTGGTTACGACTAGATGTGGGTGAACACGAACAGTAAAGTTTGGGGTCTGTACCGAACATCTACTGATCGGGCATGGACCTTGAACACGGACTTCACCAATAAGTCCATGTGACTGTTCGGTTTGGCAGCCCAAACCTGCTGTTTCTCTGTCATTTGTACGACAACGTGAGAAATACCGGCGGCTCTGATTGGTGGTAAGATTAATACCGCAGGTCAGAGAGCTACGGCTCCCTCGCTATTAAATGAAAGTGTAAGCCAACAACTGGAATTGGAGGTAAAAAGCTTACCTCTGGTCACAGGAGTCAGCTGATGGCACTATTACTCCTATCAGCCTACACCTGTTGCCGCTAATAACCACAAGAGCTGGGCGCTGCTGATGGGAGTATTCACCAGCCGGCACCTGCATTGTAATAATATAAACCATTTTTTTAAAAATTGGCGTGGGTTCACCTGTACTTTTGATAACTAACCAGGCAAAACTGATAGCTGAGGGCTGCAACCCTCAGCTGTCAGCATCACCAAGGCTGGCTATGAAGAATAGAGGAGTCCCCACAGTTGTTTTTTTTAATTATTTAAATAAAGAATTAAAAAAATGGCATGGGGTTCAGACGCACCTGCTCTTGTTGCTGTTAGCAGCAGTAGTAGTAGTCACATCAGTCGACGCCTGTGATTGGAGGTAAACTTTTTACCTCCTGTCACAGCTGTGAGCTTAAACTGTCGTCTGATAGCAAGGGAATCGCAGCTCTATGACCGGCGGTAATGATCTTAGCACTGATCAGAGGCAGTGTTTGCTGTACTGTCATGCACATGACAGCTTGGCAAACACTGGATGTTCGGACCTCCCACTCATGTGAATGGGGTCTTGATTCGGGTTCAAGTACTTTTCTGGTACCCGAACCAAACTTTTTTTTTTTTTTTTTAACTGTTCTGCCAACGGACCCAAACATACAGGAGTTCATCCATCACTTGTCATGACTGCTCCTGCCAGAGTTATGGTAATTGACAGCTGGCTCCCTGCAATTAATCACATAGCTGTCAACATAGCAGTGCAGAAGAGAGCAACTGCTCTGTTGACGTGATATCAGCGAAAGCCGCTGAGTCACTGCCTGTTAATTCTTTGGCCTGTTAAAAAATTAAATAGTCCTGAATAACTCTTTTAATCCATTGATATTTTCTAACGTATTTACACATTTCACAATTGCTTCTTTTTTCTTAGAATGCAGAACTCTTAGTTGTAAAAGTATTACTGACCATGTTTGGAAAAAAAGATTTAAAAATTTGTCAGATTTGCATCATTTCCATTTTTGTTTATGGATCATATTTTTGAGTATGTACTTCCCCTTGCGTGCTATATATTTAGCATCAAATTATTTTTGTCAGCAAAAAAATACAAATTCTGAAAATTAGTCATAGTTAGCAATGTGTCTTTTTCTGTATTTTTGTAATAGCTGAACAGTTACGATGTTCATTACTATTTGGAGGAATTAAGAGCAGCCAATTTGATCCCAACATGTTACATGCACCGTACATCTTGTTGCTTAGAAAAATAAGAATATTTCTGTTTAACCTTGCTTTAATTTCTGCTTGCTTGTAGTATATCATGTAAATTAAAGAAAAAAATTGCTATGGTAGATGGGCTCACTCAGCTGCTTAGTGAGGTACTCAGAGGAATGTTTTTAATTTAAATATTCAACTGGTTTATTCACACATGCATCATAAAACAGTTCAGCAGAAAATAGACGTTCAGACTTGTTGGCATAAACAAACAGCACTCTTTGCAGTCCATATAACTGCCATAATAATAGGAGCTGCCATAAGGTCAGCGAGTCAGGGGGGCCCAGTGCTGGCTTCAGGCTCCCACCCTCACCCAGCATCGCACATCCAACTGTATGAGCATCGCTAGATGTCGATACAGTTGAAAGCAATGATGGAGGAAGAAGCGTGAGTTGACGCTCCCTTTCCCATCATGCCCCCTCTGTGACTGACATCTCAGCCAGCGGGAGAAATTATGTCACTTCATCGCACCACACTGTGTTGGGCAGTGGAGTTGCTGAGGAAAAGCGCTGCTGAGACCAGAGCAGTGGGGGAATGTGGAGAGGTGAGTATTGTATTTTTTTAAATCAGTACATGATACTGGAGGACTATGGTGTGTGAATTATACTATACGGGGCTTCACTATACTATATGGGGCTGCATTATACTCTATGGGGCTGAATTGTACTATATTGAGCTGCATTATACAATATTGGGCTTCAATATACTATATTTGGCTGCAATATACTATATTGGACTGCATTACACTACATAGGGGCTGCATTATACCATATGGGTGCTTCATTAAACTATTTGGCGACTGCATTATACTATATGGGGCTGCATTATATTATATGGGGGCTGCTTTACACCATATAGAGCTTGCAATATAGTATATGTGGCTATATTAAACTCTATCAAAGACTATGGGCTGTGTATTATAATGTATGCACTATATAGGGAGTGCATTATATTCTATCAAAGACTATGGGGAATGCAATACACTATATGTATTTTATGGGGGCTGCGTTATACTCTATCACAGACTATGTGCTGTGCATTTTACTGTATGTATTATTTGGGGACTGCATTATACTATTTGCTGTTTGATTATACTCTATCAAGAACTACGTGCTGTGCACAGGGCTCTGGGCAAAAGAGTCTCAGTGGACCCTTTTAAACACATACCACAATTCATGATGCACCGATATGGCAAAGAAATATAGGTATAGTAAAATGCCAAAGATTTCACTTACTTACATTACATGAGTGATATCTATTGTAACTTCTATAAAAGTTCACAAACCAGACAGTATAGTTGTCCGTACAGAATTATGGGCACTACATAGTGCTCCTTACAAAATAATGATGTCACGATAGGACTGGCGAGTAAACTGGGACCAGGGGCACCTTTCCTGGCCCTAGCACTAGGGGGCGCCCTAACTCACCCTGTTCCCCAGGATACCTCAGATGGTGAGGATTCTATGGCCTCTGCCCTTGCCCTGTCTTCTAACTGCAGTCCTGTGTCTGTCCCCTTCCCCCACCCGGGGAAGAGAGGTGCTACCGTGTACCGCAGTACACCAACCCAACAGACAGGGAAACAAAGACAACGATAAAAGAAAATTCCACTCACACAAATATACTCTCACAAATAACAGAGGTATTCACCAGGGTGTGAAGGACGGGGGAAGAAAATAAAGCAGGTAAGGATGAGGAATTTCCACATGTACAAACCAAGCAACAGTCGCACAATAAACTCTTCCAGCTCTCCAGATACCAGCTCTTCACTCTTCAGGTCTATCTAGCAAGTGCTATCTCAGACAAGGATCTAACCAGAAGGCCTAGCTTTGATAGGAGAGAGGAGTGGCTAACCGAGCACAGCTGAAAGCAGGAATTAGCACATGGCCGATTAACCCCTGTCCTGCTGAAAGAAAACAAACAAATATAAAACACTGGAGAAGTGCGTCTTCTCAGTGGTGGAGCAGGAGCCATCAGACGCTGCGGTCTTCTGGTACTGCTCTGTCGCGGTAACTCTGTGACAAATGAGCCTCATATATTGCTCTATACAGTATTATGGGCACCACATAGTGCTCCATATAGAATAGTGAGCCCCATATATTGCTCCACATATAATGGGCCCCATATAACACTCCATACAGTATAGGATGGGCCCCATACAGTATAATGTGCTCCATATATTGTATATGAAAAGAAAGTCAGCAGTCACCCTTTCTTTCACAAGAGATTTCAGTCCTTTTAAATTTTAATTATTGGGCATCTAGCAAAAAAGTGCAAAAGTGCTAGCAGCATGGTGGCAGGTATACAGTTTACACCGGTGATGTGCTGCTGAGAAAAATGATTTCTGTTTCGGCATAAACAATCCAATCACTCGATGAATATGCAGCATTTTGCTTGTTTAGTATAATACACCCCATAGTCCTCCATATATTATAATGTGCACCACAGTCCTCCACATTGAAAAATGCACACCCCATAGTCCTCCATATAATATAATATGCCCTATAGTCCTCCATATAGTATAATGCACTCCTCAGTCCTCCATATAGTATTATACACTTCCCATAGTCCTCCATATACTGTAATACACTCCCTATAGTACTCCATATAGTATAATACACTCCCTATATTACGCCTTATATTAAAATACACTGCTCAGTCCTCCACATAGTATAATACACTCCCCATAGTGCTCCATATAGTATAATGCACCGAAATAGTCATCCATGTAGTACAATTCACTTCCCATAGTATAATGCACCCCATAGTTCTTCATGTAGTATAATGTATTCCTCATAGTCCTCTATAGAGTATAATGCAGCCCACATATAGTATAATGCAGCCACCCCATAGAGCATAATGCAGACACCCCAGAGTATAATGCAACCACCCCACAGAGTATAATGTAACCCCCATAGAATATAATGCAGCCACCCTCATATAGTATAATGTAGCCTCCTCATAGAGTATGATGCAATCACCCCTCATAGAATATAAATATAATACAGCCCCCATAGAATGTAATGTAGCCCCAAATAGAATATAATACAGCCCACCTCCTCATAGAATATAATGTAGCCCCATCAAAGAGTATGATGCAATCCTCCCTCATAAAATCTAATACAGCCCCCATAGAATATAATGTAGCCCCCATAGAATATAATACAGCCCACCTACTCATAGTATATAATGTAGCCCTCATAGAATATAATGCAGCCTCCCCATAGAATAAAGTGTACCCCCATAGTATATAACACAGCCTCCCCCATAGATTATAATGTACCCCCATAGTATATAACAACCACATCAATATACCTAATTTGGACATGTCCATGTGTTTGTGCACAATGAGTCATCCACAGTTCAACTGTGTGTCTGTGCGCAATGAGTCATCCACAGCTGCACAGTAACTTAAGTATCCATAGTTACCACCACTAGCAGCTAACTACGTGGGCGTAAAAATGGATACCTAAGGAGAGGAGCTCTCCCTGGTGAAGAGTTAAGGCATAAGCCTCTTTTGAACGTTAGCCTGTGAGGCAACACTGTGAGGCAACACTGTGAGGCAACACTGTGGCAACATTGCCAAGATGGATCAAATTGAGCGTGCTGCTGCACATAGAGAAGCGAATTGCATACAGATGCGTAACCTGCGTCTTAATGAAACAGAAGATGAACAAAATTGTCAAAGAACTGCTGATGCAGCCCGACAGAGGGCGGCCAGAGCAAGAGAAATGAATGAAGTATCTGAATCACGTAGAGCATCTAATGCTGCATGACAATGAGCAACACGCAATGCACAAAGTGATATACATATTTCACAAAAAAGAGAACAAGATAGAATACTTGTCCAAAATGCAAGAGCCACTCGACGACGGCAAGTTACATTTGACGCTAGAGGACTTCTCAATCAAATTGATGAGACACGTATTGAAGAGCACTATGCTGACGAACTGACATTTCGATGTCAGTTCTGCCAATCTAACAGTTTGATTTGGCGCAGGACAAAACATTCCCTTCCTGCTGCAAGAGAGGGTGCATCCAATTACGTCCCATTCGTATGGATGATCAATTAGTCAAGTTGATGAAAGGAGAGCATCAGCACTCCAATAACTTTATGGCTAATATAAGGCAATACAATAGCTCGATTGCTGTGGCATCAATGGGACCACACCTCCTGGGCATGGTCCATAATGTTTTTGAATTCATGGACAAATTTACCACAGAATTGCCCCATTGCATCCCGTTGTGGGTAGTACTCCCAAGTTTGCCCAGATTTATATCTTGGACAGTGAAGAAGCATTAAGTAAAAAAAGTCAAGCAAATAAAAAGTGCCTCCCAGCACTGCTATCATCTCTTGGAGAGAAAATGAAAGCAATTAACCCACTTGCAAGAGCCTTCACAATGATGAGGGAATTTGAAATAGAGGAAGAGAGGATTGCTGAATTAGAAAATCGAGATGCACTCGTAATAACAATGTCAATTGTTAGGTGTCGAGTTCCCACCTCTGCACAGGGGGAATCTTGAACCATCTCCGCTGCAGTCGCCCAATCTTCTCCAGCCGCAGTGGAGTCTGCTCAGCGAAGACGTCGGTCCCAGCGTCTAGCTCAGGCTGATACTCGACGACTGGTTACTACTGCCCTTCCAGGCTCTGTCATTGTAGCCAGTAATATTCAGCAGCGAGCAGGTCTTTCTGGGACTAAGTTCTGCTTTTCACATGCTGAGCATGCCCATGGGATGACCTCCCATTGGAGGTCGGGGGTCACATGCTCAGGTCCTGTTGCGGCTCCTATTGGACGATCTGGAAGGTCTTGTAGCACTGCCGCTATAAAAGGTTCGCATGGCCGCTCGGCCATGCACTAGTGTACACTTGTGAACATGTGTGTGTTGATGAGAGAAAGTCGCTCTTTAATTATCCTCTCCCTTGTGTTTGACTGCTCACGAAAGGTGGATGATATTCAGCGCCCGCCTTATTATCAGCACTAGAACACACGAAACTGTCTATTTGCTGTGATTGCCAGTGTGGCACCGTGTGCTATCACAGTGCTTTCCTAACCCAAGTCTGGGTGGTTAGCGGCGTCCTCCAATGCAGCACCGCACGCACTCTCGTGCATCTTAATTATTGTTTCTGTTACTCTGACAGTTGCGGTGTCGAGCGCAAGAGGTCTAGTTGTACTCTATCCCAAGTCTTGGGGTAGAGTTCTGTGACTCCTTGCTTGTGCTCTTTGTGCGGTAACGCGGCCCTGTGATGCAACAGGGTTCGCTTTCCTCATACTGGGTGACGTTAACCCGTGTGTGAATCCATATTATACCGCCATATAGTCCGTCATTACTTACACTATCTTTCTAATTATTTGGTGCGTTCCACTAGCCCTAACAGTCAATTATAAATGACTACAATGATGACCAGAGGCGCTACAATGCACCAAGGTACAATGAAGTAGCTACAATTTATCAAAACGCAACAGGTGAACCCCCATTTAATAGGGACATCAGAGTTCACCACAAAATTGAAAAACAAACTGTTCAAATCAGCTTTCTTCACAGAAAGTGTGATGCAATGACATATCCACTTCTATTTCTATATGGGGACAGTGGATGGACAATGAATTTGACAACTCCAATTGCCCTAAGTGTGCAACATCAAAGAATTGGTGACATTCATCTACCATTCATACCAGTGGATCAAGATCAACAAGATCACCCTGTTGCAGTACTATGCTTACAGGCTTGCCATTCGTGATGAGTTCAATCCCCTTTTAAATGCTGTGAAGTTGACGTAACAATTTATCGTTGACAGGTCAAAATTGAATCTGACAGGATTGAATATATAAAACAAAATCAAAAGGCATTTTGCATCGACAGTTATGCCGGCATTATGGATCACATCCATAATGCTGCATTACACCAATTGGTAAAAGCTGTGACACCAGTAATTTTATCGTCCCCTTTCATTGGAAGCCCAAGAGCTATGCACCAAAATTACCAAGACGCCATGACAATTGTCCGAAAATTCAGAAAGCCAGATCTTTTTGTTACAATGACCTGTAACCCAAAGTTGAAAGAAATTATTGAAAACTTAGAACCATGGCAAAGGCCAGAGTTCAGACCAGATTTGGTTGCACGAGTATTTAAAATCAAACTCCAAGCGGTGCTTAACGAGACTTTGAAAAAAACACATTTTTGACTGTGTAGTTGCCTATGTGCATGTAATAGAATTTCAAAAGCGTGGACGACCACACGCTTACATGCTCTTAATCCTCGGAGTGGAAGATAAACTGAGGGACAAAGAAATATTTGAAGAATTGGTCTCTGCTGAAATCCCAAATGAGACAGTAAATCCAAAACTGCATGAGGCAGTGATGAAGCACATGATTCATGGCCCATGTGGTGAAGATCAACCTGGTGCTATAAGCATGACAGATGGTCAATGTGCAAAAAAATTCCCAAAGGAATTTAATACAGAGACAAACCCCAATGGAAAACCAGATGAGGAACGTGAGAAATCGACAACAGATGGGTAGTTCCATACAACCCCTATTTATTACTCAAGTACAATTGCCATATCAATGTTGAGATATGTGCTTTAATAAAAAGTGTTAAATATCTTTTCAAATATGTATGCAAAGGACATGACTGTGCCAATATCAAGTTTGATACATTAAATTGGAATGAACCAGCCATGTACCTAGATTCTTTGTATATAAGCGCCCGAGGGCATGTGGAGAATCAGAAAAAATAAAATGCAAGATGCTTCACATACCATTAAATGGCTTGCTGTTCACCTTGAAAACATGCAGCAAGTTTTTTTCGAAGATGGTAATGTTGATATGGTTATTTCGGACTCAAAAGCCTCTACTTTGCAGGCTTATTTTGAGCTAAACAGAGTTGACGCTTCTGCCCATCAGTATTTGTGCAGTGAAATCCCTGAACACTATGTCTGGGATAGAAAAGCTGTACTAAGAGGATGGAAAAAATGACGGGCTCAATTTGGGAAAACAGTTGCCCGAATGTATCCAGTCTCTTTAACAGATGGTGAGCTGTATTACCTAAGACTCCTTTTACTTCACGTAAGAGGAGCAAAGTCTTATGCTGACTTAAAGACTGTCAATGGAGTTGTACATGACACGTATAAAAATGCGTGCATTGATCTTCATTTTTTGGAAGACGATTCCCAATGGGTATAATGGATGCAATCGCTTTCCAAATGCACTACCAACTTAGCAAATTATTTGCTATAATTTGTGCATATGTGGAACCAACTAAACCATTGGCATTATGGCAAAAATATAAAACCGAATTTATGGAGGATTACACCAGGCGGTATACTCCAGAAATTGCTGAGCAACTGGCTCTTTGTGATATTAATGAAGTGCTCTTAAGCAATAAAAAGTCCAGTGCTGACTACGGATTGCCAACTCCAGTAAA
Source organism: Ranitomeya variabilis (assembly GCF_051348905.1). Lineage (NCBI taxonomy): Eukaryota > Metazoa > Chordata > Amphibia > Anura > Dendrobatidae > Ranitomeya > Ranitomeya variabilis. The sequence goes on along the minus strand of NC_135235.1, from coordinate 376,849,256 downwards.
TGTTCCAGATGAAATACTGGACCAACTGAATTATGCTGTAATAAAGCAGGAGGCTGAGCAATTGAAAGCTATGCTTAATGAAGCTCAGAAATCAGCATTCTATGCAATTATGCAAGCAGTCAATGCTGCATCACAGCCAGACGACACTAGCTAACACTGTTTTTTTCTGGACGGGCCAGGAGGCAGTGGGAAGACATTTTTGTACAACTGCTTGCACAAGATTCTACAAGCAGAAAAGATATCTATTTGCTCAGTAGCCTCCACTGGATTGGCGGCTACATTACTACAAAATGGTAGCACCTACCATTCCAAGTTTGGCCTTGGAATTACAACAAATGAGATCACAGTGTCAAAAATTAAGCCAACCTCAATCAAGCAAAGGAGCTTAGGCAGTCATCTGTCATTATTTGGGACGAAGTAGCAATGATTCCCTGTTTTAATATGAACACAGTGGATAATTTGTTCCAAGACATACTGTATGTGGAAAAAAAAGACCTTTTGGTGGAAAAGTTTTCATAAACGGTGGTGACTTTCGTCAAACCTTACCAATAGTGGAAGGTGGAAAAAGAGCCCAAATTGTACAGTTCACCATTAAATACTCAAAATCCTGGAATCAGTTTTCACTGTTCCAGTTACAACAAAATATGAGAACTTCTCAGGACGAAGTTAAGTACAACTCATGGTTACTGAAACTTGGCAATGGAGAGTTGTCAAATGTATATGGTCTACCAGAAGACACAATTGAAATCCCAAATTCTTTTATTGAAGAGGTGATTTAATTACAGCTATTTTTGGCGACTCAATTGAGATTACCAATGCAATGCTAGAAGCAATTGCCAATAAAGCAATTCTTACGTCATTGAATGATGACGTTCACGCCTTGAACAACAAAATTCTTAGTCAAGTTCAAGGTGAACACTCAACATATTGCTCCATGGACACAATTGCGGAAGAGGAGGGTGTGATTCTCACAGATTACCCTACAGAGTTTCTTAACTCTTTGAATCCCACTGGGATGCCTCCTCATGAACTAAAGCTAAAACCAGGACCTGTAATTATGCTCCTGCGTAATCTTAACAGAAAGCATGGCCTTTGTAATGGCACAAGGCTTTATGTGAAAAGCTTAAAAGCAAATGTTACTCATGCCATTGCTTTAAATGGTAAAGCAAAGGGTCAGACAGTTCTTATTCCAAGAATTGACCTGATTTCCAAAGATAAAAACTTGCCAGTCCAGATGCGACTGCGTCAGTTTCCTGTCATGTTGGCTTTTGCAATGATCATCAATAAAACTCGGGGACAGCCCTTGGATATTGTAGGAATTTATTTGCCTCTCCCATTGTTTTCACATGGGCAGTTATATGTGGCTTTCTCCAGGGGAAGGAAAAGCCAACAAATAAGGGTCAAAATATTTGAGACACGGAAGCAAGGTAAACTTATTCTTAACATTGACAAATGTTTTATTGTCAGCTGTGTGTACAAAGAAGTCTTTTATTAAGCTTTTTAACAAATGTAAAAGCCAAAAAATTTTTTACACAAAAGCGAGACTAACTCCTAGCCGTGTAGTACGGACCAAACATTGGGCATGGGCAGGGCCTTGGGGGCAGATCCCACCATGTGAAATGGCTTACGCTCAGGAACATTGAGGAATAGCGCTATCGGATAGCTCTACCCATTCATTTCCTTTTGGAATAGGGCTATGGGATAACTACCTGTTCACTTTCTTCATGAACAGCGCTATCGCATATCTCTACCCGAACAGTATTAACTACAGAGCTTTTTTATACACAAGGTAGGAGTGGCAGGAGAGGTACACCAGGTATTTATTTTTGCTATTAGTCTGCACATACGCCAGTCTGGTGTGTGGATACAGGGTCGGACTGGCCATCGGGCAAAGAGATAACAGTGGAAAACAAAAAAAACACACAAAAAAAACCCCTCCAAATAAAAATCTTATAAAAATGTTATCTTATTTGGAGAGTTTTTTTTTGTGTGTGTGTTTTTTTTATTTTTCACTGTTATCTCTTTGATTTGATTTCACAGACTCTTGTGAAACTACCACCAAACAAAACAATCCAATCAAATCCACCCAAGGTTCAATGGTTCAAAACATCACTAGCAGGGTCCTGACAAAGAATAAATGTTTTAACACCGTAGGTTCTAGCACTCCCCCAGCTTGCAAAAGTTATTCATTTGCTTAACTACTCTTTTTAATGTGTTTTTGTATTTAGATTTTTACATGTATGAGCAATGGTTTTAAGGGCTATACTCAATTATATTTTATGATTGTTTCGTGTGTTTTATGATGTACATACGCGTTTGAATATGTGTTTAAGTCAGATTCCCCACCCACTGGGTGTGGTGTTTTTTTTTAAAGAAGGCGTCTCCATGTGCCTTCTTTTGCTATAAATACAAGACCCTGTATGTGTATGTGTATAGACTGTCCTGAGGAAGTGGTGTGATCACCACGAAACGCGTAGAAATAAAGTCTATTCTCTGTTTCATCTACTTGGACTTCTCTGGTACATTATCCTGACAGGCGAGCAGCGCAGTCTGATGTCCCATTCTCTTCACCTAGCAAAGGATCATCACATCGGGGCTTGCAGCAGCCGCCAATGCTAAGAGCAGTGGTTGTGTCTTACACAACCATAATAGCCGAGTGAATTTATACTATCTCTCACGAATATTCCCTTTATCTCGGATAAGACCCTATTTGCGCTCTATATTCCTTCTAGCTACCTTATCCCTTGTAGATTGTGAGCCCTCACGAGTAGGGTCCTCTCTCCTCCTGTACCAGTTGTGACTTGTATTGTTCAAGATTATTATAGTGCTTTGGAACAAAGCACTATACTGTTATTCCATCGTGGATAACTTCTTCTTATTATAGTGCTTTGGAACAAAGCACTATACTGTTATTCCACCGTGGTAAACTTCTTCTTATTATAGTGCTTTGGAACAAAGCACTATACTGTTATTCCATCGTGGTAAACTTCTTCTTATTATAGTGCTTTGGAACAAAGCACTATACTGTTATTCCATCGTGGTAAACTTCTTCTTCTTATTATTATTATTATTAGGCTTTTTTCCGCAATTAATGCGGCCCATACCGCTGCACTCACAGACTCCAGTGAGGCGTCATTTCGAAGCCAGTGTCCACGAGAGGTGTGCTAAGTATTTTTCGTGTCGATCGGATTTGTAGTTTTGGCGCAATTTGCATTTGAAAATTGTTTCCCCCCCATTGGAAAGCATTGCTCAATGCGTTTCAATAGGGAAATTTCCTAATAGGGTATAATGGCCTGTGGTTTCTGAGGCAATTTCTAAAAATAACTTCCAACTGCCACCTGGCTGATTAGCTCATTGATATGCGCAGTCAGATCCAGTTACTATGCCAACGCCTACGAGCCCACTAGGAAACAGGTTTTGTCAGTCAGATAATATCAGCTCCTCTCTGTTATCAGTCATTCCCCTGTCCTGCTGTCAGTCTATTTCTCTCTGTTATCAGCCATTCCCCGTACTGCTGTCAGTCTATTTCTCTCTGTTATCAGCCATTCCCCGTACTGCTGTCAGTCTAGTTCTCTCTGTTATCAGCCATTCCCCTGTCCTGCTGTCAGTCTATTTCTCTCTGTTATCAGCCATTCCCCATGCTGCTCTCAGTCTATTTCTCTCTGTTATCAGAAATTCCCCGTCCTGCTGTCAGTCTATTCTCTCTGTTATCAGCCATTCCCCCGTCCTGCTGTCAGTCTATTTCTCTGTTATCAGCCATTCGTCCTGCTGTCAGTCTATTTCTCTCTGTTATCAGCCATTCCCCGTCCTGCTGTCAGTCTATTTCTTTCTGTTATCAGCCATTCCCCTGTCCTGCTGTCAGTCTATTCTCTCTGTTATCAGCCATTCCCTTATCCTGCTGTCAGTCAGAGTGACCCGGCCCACCAAATCGGACCCAGAGTGACCCGGCCCACCAAATCGGACCCAGAGTGACCCGGGCCACCAAATCGGACCCAGAGTGACCCGTCCCACCAAATCGGACCCAGAGTGACCCGGCCCACCAAATCGGACCCAGAGTGACCCGGGCCACCAAATCGGACCCAGAGTGACCCGGGCCACCAAATCGGACCCAGAGTGACCCGGGCCACCAAATCGGACCCAGAGTGACCCGGGCCACCAAATCGGACCCAGAGTGACCCGGGCCACCAAATCGGACCCAGAGTGACCCGGGCCACCAAATCGGACCCAGAGTGACCCGGGCCACCAAATCGGACCCAGAGTGACCCGGGCCACCAAATCGGACCCAGAGTGACCCGGGCCACCAAATCGGACCCAGAGTGACCCGGGCCACCAAATCGGACCCAGAATGACCCGACCCACCAAATCGGACTCAGAGTGACCCGGCCCACCAAATCGGACCCAGAGTGACCCGGCCCACCAAATCGGACCCAGAGTGACCCGGGCCACCAAATCGGACCCAGAGTGACCCGGCCCACCAAATCGGACCCAGAGTGACCCGGGCCACCAAATCGGACCCAGAGTGACCCGGGCCACCAAATCGGACCCAGAGTGACCCGGGCCACCAAATCGGACCCAGAGTGACCCGGGCCACCAAATCGGACCCAGAGTGACCTGGGCCACCAAATCGGACCCAGAGTGACCCGGGCCACCAAATCGGACCCAGAGTGACCCGGCCCACCAAATCGGACCCAGAGTGACCCGGCCCACCAAATCGGACCCAGAGTGACCCGGGCCACCAAATCGGACCCAGAGTGACCCGGCCCACCAAATCGGACCCAGAGTGACCCGGCCCACCAAATCGGACCCAGAGTGACCCGGCCCACCAAATCGGACCCAGAGTGACCCGGCCCACCAAATCGGACCCAGAGTGACCCGGGCCACCACATCGGACCCAGAGTGACCCGGGCCACCACATCGGACCCAGAGTGACCCGGGCCACCACATCGGACCCAGAGTGACCCGGGCCACCAAATCGGACCCAGAGTGACCCGGGCCACCAAATCGGACCCAGAGTGACCCGGGCCACCAAATCGGACCCAGAGTGACCCGGGCCACCAAATCGGACCCAGAGTGACCCGGGCCACCAAATCGGACCCAGAGTGACCCGGGCCACCAAATCGGACCCAGAGTGACCCGGGCCACCAAATCGGACCCAGAGTGACCCGGGCCACCAAATCGGACCCAGAGTGCCCCGGGCCACCAAATCGGACCCAGAGTGCCCCGGGCCACCAAATCGGACCCAGAGTGACCCGGGCCACCAAATCGGACCCAGAGTGCCCCGGGCCACCAAATCGGACCCAGAGTGCCCCGGGCCACCAAATCGGACCCAGAGTGGCCCCGCCCACCAAATCCTCAACTACCAAACCAGCGTCTGAGGGGCACACAAGTGTGAAAGTCTTGCAGGGGCAGCCCGGGCACCATTCCAAAGCACTATCTGTAGTTCCTTCAGGAAATACCCATCTAGTTATTATTATTATTCAGTCCGCACGTAATGCGGCCCGAACCGCTTCACTCACAGACTCCAGTGAGGTGTCATTTCGAAGCCAGCGTTCCTGAGAGGTGTGCTAAGTATTTTTCGTGCCGATCGGATTTGTAGTTTTTGCGCAATTTGTGTTTGAAAAAAGTGTTTCAATGCATTTCAATAGAGAAATTTTCCAATACGTTTATAATGGGCCTGATTTCTGAGGCAATTTCTAAAAATAACTGCCACCTGGCTGATTAGCTCATTGATATGCGCAGTCAGACACAGTTACTATGCCAACGCCTATGAACTCTACATCAGCTCACCAGGTCACAAGTTTTGTCAGATAATATCAGCTCTTAAAGTGACAGTACAGCACAATTCCAAACCACTATCCGTAGTCTTATGATTATTAGACTGTGGCCCGATTCTAACTCATCGGGTATTCTAGAATATGCATGTCCACGTAGTATATTGCACAGCCACGCAGTATACAGTGCAGAGCCGCGCAGTACACAGCGCAGAGCCGCGCAGTACACAGCGCAGAGCCGCGCAGTATAAAGCGCAGAGCCGCGCAGTACACAGCGCAGAGCCGCGCAGTACACAGCGCAGAGCCGCGCAGTACACAGCGCAGAGCCGCGCAGTACACAGCGCAGAGCCGCGCAGTATAAAGCGCAGAGCCGTGCAGTACACAGCGCAGAGCCGCGCAGTATACCGCGCAGAGCCGCGCAGTACCCAGCGCAGAGCCGCGCAGTACACAGCGCAGAGCCGCGCAGTACACAGCGCAGAGCCGCGCAGTACACAGCGCAGAGCCGCGCAGTACAGAGCGCAGAGCCGCACAGTATAAAGAGCAGAGCCGCGCAGTATACCGCGCAGAGCCGCGCAGTACACAGTGCAGAGCCGCGCAGTACACAGCGCAGAGCCGCGCAGTACACAGCGCAGAGCCGCGCAGTATACAGCGCAGAGCCGCGCAGTATACAGCGCAGAGCCGCGCAGTATACAGCGCAGAGCCGTGCAGTACACAGCGCAGAGCCACCCAGTATACAGCGCAGAGCCGATCAGTATACAGCGCAGAGCCGCGCAGTATACAGCGCAGAGCCGCGCAGTATACTGCGCAGAGCCGCGTAGTATACAGCGCAGAGCCCCGCAGTATACAGTGCAGAGCCCCGCAGTATACAGCGCAGAGCAGTACACAGCGCAGAGCCGCGCAGTATACAGCGCAGACACGCGCAGTACACAGCACGGACACGCGCAGTACACAGCGCAGAGCCGCGCAGTACACAGCGCAGAGCCGCGTAGTATACAGCGAAGAACCACGCAGTATATAGCGCAGAGCCGCACAGTACAAAGCGCAGAGCTGCGCAGTATACAGCGCAGAGCCGCGCAGTATACAGCGCAGAACGCGCAGTACACAGCGCAGAGCCGCGCAGTACACAGCGCAGAGCCGTGCAGTACACAGCGCAGAGCCGCGCAGTACACAGCTCAGAGCCGCGCAGTACACAGCTCAGAGCCGCGCAGTATACAGCGCAGAGCCGCGTAGTATACAGCGCAGAGCCGCGTAGTATACAGCGCAGAGCCACGCAGTATACAGCGCAGAGCCACGCAGTATACAGCGCAGAGCCACGTAGTTATACTGCCCAGTCACGTAGTATATTGTCCAGTCACATATTATACTGCATATCCCTGTTAAAAAAAAAAAAAAGAATTAAAATAAAAAAGTTGCATACTCACCTCCTGGAGCGGCCGGTATCTGATGGTTGTTGCACCTCCTAGAGCGGCCGGTACACGATGCTTGTTGCACCTGGAGTGGCCGGTACCCGATGCTTGTTGCGCGCTCCGGTCCCAAGAGTGCATTGCGGTCTCACGAGATGATGACGTAGCGGTGTTGTGAGACAGAAAGACGGAAGTGCCCTTAGACAATTATATAGTAGATTACCCCGCTCACCAATTCGGAACCCGAGGGGCCCGGCCCACCAAATCGGACCCCGGGGGGCCCGGCCCACCAAATCGGACCCAGAGTGACCCCGCCCACCAAATCGGACCCAGAGTGACCCCGCCCACCAAATCGGACCCAGAGTGGCTCCGCCCACCAAATCGGACCCAGAGTGACCCCTTCCACCAAATCAGACCCAGAGTGACCCCTTCCACCAAATCGGACCCAGAGTGACCCCTTCCACCAAATCGGACCCAGAGTGACCCTGCCCACCAAATCGGACCCAGAGTGACCCCACCCACCAAATCGGACCCTGAGGTGCCCAGCCCACCAAATCGGACCGAGTGACCCCACCCACCAAATCGGACCCGGAGTGGCGCCGCCCGCCAAATCGGACCCGGAGTGGCGCCGCCCGCCAAATCGGACCCAGAGTAGCGCCGCCCGCCAAATCGGACCCAGTGTGGCGCCGCCCGCCAAATCGGACCCGGAGTGGCGCCGCCCGCCAAATCGGACCCGGAGTGGCGCCGCCCGCCAAATCGGACCCGGAGTGGCGCCGCCCGCCAAATCGGACCCGGAGTGGCGCCGCCCGCCAAATCGGACCCGGAGTGGCGCCGCCCGCCAAATCGGACCCGGAGTGGCGCCGCCCGCCAAATCGGACCCGGAGTGGCGCCGCCCGCCAAATCGGACCCGGAGTGGCGCCGCCCGCCAAATCGGACCCGGAGTGGCGCCGCCCGCCAAATCGGACCCGGAGTGGCGCCGCCCGCCAAATCGGACCCAGAGTGGCGCCGCCCGCCAAATCGGACCCAGAGTGGCGCCGCCCGCCAAATCGGACCCAGAGTGGCGCCGCCCGCCAAATCGGACCCAGAGTGGCTACAACTACCAAAACAGCGCCTGAGGGGCACCCAAGTGTGAAAGTCTTGCTGGGGCAACCCGGGCACCATTCCAAAGCACTATCTGTAGTTCCTTCAGGAAATACCCATCTAGTTCTTCTTATTATTATTCAGTCCGCACGTAATGCGGCCCGAACCGCTTCACTCACAGACTCCAGTGAGGTGTCATTTCGAAGCCAGCGTCCCCAAGAGGTGTGCTAAGTATTTTTCGTGTCGATCGGATTTGTAGTTTTGGCGCAATTTGTGTTTGAAAATGTTTTTTCCCCTCATTGTAATGCATTTCAATAGGGAAATTTTCCCATAGGTTATAATGGCCGGGTTTCTGAGGCAATTTGAAATGTACCTGCCACTTGCCACCTGGCTGATTAGCTCATTGATATGCGCAGTCAGGCCCAGTTACTATGCCAACGCCTGCGAACTCTACATGACCACACCAGCACAATTTTGGCAGATAATATCAGCTCTTAAAGTGATAGCACAGCACAATTTCAAAGCACTATCTGTAGTCATAGTATAATTATTGCCCCGCTCACCAAATCGGACCCAGAGTGGCGCCGCCCGCCAAATCGGACCCAGAGTGGTGCCGCCCGCCAAATCGGACCCAGAGTGGCGCCGCCCGCCAAATCGGACCCAGAGTGGCGCCGCCCGCCAAATCGGACCCAGAGTGGCGCCGCCCGCCAAATCGGACCCAGTGTGGCGCCGCCCGCCAAATCGGACCCAGTGTGACGCCGCCCGCCAAATCAGACCCAGAGTGGCGCCGCCCGCCAAATCGGACCCAGTGTGGCGCCGCCCGCCAAATCGGACCCAGTGTGACGCCGCCCGCCAAATCGGACCCAGTGTGGTGACGCCCGCCAAATCGGACCCAGTGTGGCGCCGCCCGCCAAATCGGACCCAGAGTGGCGCCGCCCGCCAAATCGGACCCCGAGTGGCGCCGCCCGCCAAATCGGACCCCGAGTGGCGCCGCCCGCCAAATCGGACCCCGAGTGGCGCCGCCCGCCAAATCGGACCCCGAGTGGCGCCGCCCGCCAAATCGGACCCCGAGTGGCGCCGCCCGCCAAATCGGACCCAGAGTGGCGCCGCCCGCCAAATCGGACCCAGAGTGGCGCCGCCCGCCAAATCGGACCCAGAGTGGCGCCGCCCGCCAAATCGGACCCAGAGTGGCGCCGCCCGCCTAATCGGACCCAGAGTGACCCGGGCCACCAACTCGGACCCAGAGTGACCCGGGCCACCAAATCAGACCTAGAGTGACCCGGGCCACCAAATCGGACCCAGAGTGACCCGGCCAACCAAATCGGACCCAGAGTGACCCGGCCCACCAAATCAGACCCAGAGTGACCCGGGCCACCAAATCGGACCCAGAGTGACCCGGGCCACCAAATCGGACCCAGAGTGACCCGGCCAACCAAATCGGACCCAGAGTGACCCGGCCCACCAAATCGGACCCAGAGTGACCCGGGCCACCAAATCGGACCCAGAGTGACCCGGGCCACCAAATCGGACCCAGAGTGACCCGGGCCACCAAATCGGACCCAGAGTGACCCGGGCCACCAAATCGGACCCAGAGTGACCCGGGCCACCAAATCGGACCCAGAGTGACCCGGGCCACCAAATCGGACCCAGAGTGACCCAGCCCACCAAATCGGACCCAGAGTGAACCGGCCCACCAAATCGGACCCAGAGTGACCCGGGCCACCAAATCGGACCCAGAGTGACCCGGTGCACCAAATCGGACCCAGAGTGACCCGGGCCACCAAATCGGACCCAGAGTGACCCGGGCCACCAAATCGGACCCAGAGTGACCCGGGCCACCAAATCGGACCCAGAGTGACCCGGGCCACCAAATCGGACCCAGAGTGACCCGGCCCACCAAATCGGACCCAGAGTGACCCGGGCCACCAAATCGGACCCAGAGTGACCCGGCCCACCAAATCGGACCCAGAGTGACACGGCCCACCAAATCAGACCCAGAGTGACCCGGGCCACCAAATCAGACCCAGAGTGACCCGGGCCACCAAATGAGGGGCTACAACTACCAAACCAGCGCCTGAGGGGCACCCAAGTGTGAAAGTCTTGCAGGGGCAGCCCGGGCACCATTCCAAAGCACTATCTGTAGTTCCTTCAGGAAATACCCATCTAGTTGTACCTGTTTTTATTATGTATACCCCTCCTCACATGTAAAGCACCATGGAATAAATGGCGCTATAATAATAAATAGTAATAATAATAATAATAATAATAATAATAATACAATCCTTTCTCATAAAATCTATACAGCCCCCATAGAATATAATGTAGCCCCCATAGCATATAATGCAGCACCCCATACTATATAACACAGCCTCCCTATAGAATATAATGTACACCCCATAGTATATAACACAGCCTCCCCCACAGAATATAATGTACCCCCCATAGTATATAACACAGCCTCCCTCATAGAATATAATATACTCCCCAATAGTATATAACACAGCCTCACCCATAGAATATAATATACCTCCCCAAAAGTACATAACACAGCTCGCATAGTACATAGCACAGCCCGCATAGTATATAGCACAGCCCACATAGTATATAGCACAGCCCACATCTTCCCCCCGCTGCTCCCTGCTCCTGTCTCAGGGCCGGCACTGCCTGGCACACAGTGAGACAATGAGAAATACAACAAGATGGGACAAAGCAAGAACTTGACTTGGACTCAGAATACATTTTTGGAAGATTTTAAAAAGATTGTGAATTAGATTAGATTGGAAAAAGATTGGAAGATGAGGCCCTCTCCCACGATTAAAAGATTGTGAGTTTTAAATTATAAAGATTGGGACATTTAAACTTTTAGAAGATTGTACAAATAGACAGAATCGGTCAATGAATGCATGGAAATAAGTTATCATGTTGTGGACTATGGGTGAGATGTATGTGACCAGAAGTATCACTCATTTCCATCAAATAGTACTGACATTTGATAATGAGAAATACAACAAGATGGGACAAAGCAAGAACTTGACTTGGACTCAGAATACATTTTTGGATGATTTTAAAAAGATTGTGAATTAGATTAGATTGGAAAAAGATTGGAAGATGAGGCCCTCTCCCACGACTACCGTGTACATATGAATTGTACAGCGAGACTGTGAATGGAGAATTAAATCAGTACATTTGCCATCTTTTGTGAATTTTTGTCTACTACAGATAAACAACCTGAATCTGTCAATGAATGCATGAAAAGAAGCTATCATGTTGTGGACAGTGGAAGAGATGTTATGTAACCAGAAGGAACACTCATTTCTATTAGATGATACAGACATTTGACAAGAAATAAAACAAGATGAGACAAAGTAGGAACTTGCTAAAAAGAGTAAAATATTCTAGTTCTACAAAAGTAAGAACTTGACTTGAATATAACTAAAGTTCTTGACGTGGCTAGTGAAGACTATATGGATAGTGAAGATGTTACCACTAGTGTTGAGCATTCCGATACCGCAAGTATCGGGTATCGGCCGATATTTGCTGTATCGGAATTCCGATACCGAGATCCGATACTTTTGTGGTATCGGGTATCGGTATCGAAACAACATTAATGTGTAAAATAAAGAATTAAAATAAAAAATATTGCTATACTCACCTCTCCGACGCAGCCTGCACCTTACCGAGGGAACCGGCAGCGTTGTTTGCTTAAAATTCGCGCTTTAACTTCCTTACTTGAAGTCCCGGCTTGTGATTGGTCGCGCGCCGCCCATGTGACCGCGACGCGACCAATCACAGCAAGCCGTGACGTAATTTTAGGTCCTTCAGGATTTTAAAATTACGTTCCGGCGTTGTGATTGGTTGCGTCGCGGTCACATGGGTGACGCGACCAATCACAAGCCGTGACGTCACGGGAGGCAGGACACGCGCGCATTTTAAAATGCGCGCGTCTCCTGCCTCCCGTGACGTCACGGCTTGTGATTGGTCGCGTCGCCCATGTGACCGCGACGCAACCAATCACAACGCCGGAACGTAATTTTAAAATCCTGAAGGACCTAAAATTACGTCACGGCTTGCTGTGATTGGTCGCGTCGCGGTCACATGGGCGGCGCGCGACCAATCACAAGCCGGGACTTCAAGTAAGGAAGTTAAAGCGTGAATTTTAAGCAAACAACGCTGCCGGTTCCCTCGCTGAAGTCCAGGCTGCGTCGGAGAGGTGAGTATAGGAATATTTTTTATTTTAATTCTTTCTTTTACACATTAATATGGTTCCCAGGGCCTGAAGGAGAGTTTCCTCTCCTTCAGACCCTGGGAACCATCAGGAATACCATCCGATACATGAGTCCCATTGACTTGTATTGGTATCGGGTATCGGTATCGGATTAGATCCGATACTTTGCCGGTATCGGCCGATACTTTCCGATACCGATACTTTCAAGTATCGGACGGTATCGCTCAACACTAGTTACCACCATTGCTGTATTAAAAATTTAAGAAACAGCACAAAACAACAATGGGATAGAGAAGGCCACATTCACTGTAACTAGTGAAGAGCAGAGGGTCAGAGCAGTTCAGTTAAAGAGAGTGACCGTCACATGAAGGAAGTGCATGGTGAGTCAATATCCATGGCCATTTTTTCATAGACTCATGTCCAGAGAAACAATTTTGAAACGATTGGGACTCTTACACTGCTAAAGCCTATTAGTGCAAGGCCTAGTAAAAATGTAAAGGAGAGACTGCATTACACCCTGGAAGAGACTTAGAGGAGGGCCTCAGAAAAACATTTTTTTTAAATTTGGAAGTAGTGGGACTCCTAGACTGGTAAAACGTATGCACTGTGTCCAAGGGCTGCCAACAATTAGAAGAAGGCACTGCAATACACCCTGGAACAGATGTAGAAGAGGGCCACAGAAAACATCTTTGTACCATTTGGAAGGAGTTTGACTCCTAGACTGGTAACCATATGCAACATGTGCAAAGGCTGACAAGAATTAAAAGGAGGCACTGCCATACACCCTGAAACAGATGTAGAGAAGGGCCTTAGAAATGTTCTTTTTACCATTTGGAAGGAGTGTGACTCCTAGATTGGTTAAGCCGATGCACTAAGTGCAAGGACTGAAAATCAAATACCCCTGGGGGGTATACATATAAAGTGGTTCAAATAAGTATTTGATACAATCAGGCTCGGACTGGCCCACCGGAGAACCGGAGGATCCTCCGGTGGGCCCAGGCACTGACACCTGCTGGCAGGGCCCCCACTGCTCCAGGGGCCCCCACTGCTCCGGGGGCCCCCCGGCCACCCCCCACCCACCCTCCTTGAAGACGATACTCACCCTGCTCCAGCGATGGTCTCGGCGTCTGCTCTGCACTGCATCTTCTTCCTGCTTGTGCGGTCACGTGGTACCGCTTCATTAAGGTCATGAATATGCGCATATTCATGACTTTAATCAGTATCACATGACCGCACAAGCACAAGCAGGAAGAACGAAGATGCAGTGCAGAGCAGACGCCGAGACCATCGCTGGAGCAGGGTGACTGGGTGAGTATCGCCTTCAAGGAGGGTGGGTGGCGGCCGGGGGGGCCCCCGGAGCAGTGGGGGCCCCTGGAGCAGTGGGGGACACTTGGGGGGTAGAATGCTGGAGACACACTGGGGCAGAATGCTGGACACACACTGGGGCAGAATGCTGGACACACACTGGGGCAGAATGCTGGAGACACACTGGGGCAGATTGCTGGAGACACACTGGGGCAGAATGCTGGAGACACACTGGGGCAGAATGCTGGAGACACACTGGGGCAGAATGCTGGACACACACTGGGGCAGAATGCTGGAGACACACTGGGGCAGATTGCTGGAGACACACTGGGGGCAGAACGCTGGACACACTGGGGGCAGAACGCTGGACACACTGGGGGCAGAACGCTGGACACACTGGGGGCAGAACGCTGGACACACTGGGGGCAGAACGCTGGACACACTGGGGGCAGAACGCTGGACACACTGGGGGCAGAACGCTGGACACACTGGGGGCAGAACGCTGGACACACTGGGGGCAGAACGCTGGACACACTGGGGGCAGAACGCTGGAGACACACTGGGGCAGAACGCTGGACACACACTGGGGCAGAACGCTGGAGACACACTGGGGCAGAACGCTGGACACACTGGGGGCAGAACGCTGGACACACTGGGGGCAGAACGCTGGACACACTGGGGGCAGAACGCTGGACACACTGGGGGCAGAACGCTGGACACACTGGGGGCAGAACGCTGGACACACTGGGGGCAGAACGCTGGACACACTGGGGGCAGAACGCTGGACACACTGGGGGCAGAACGCTGGACACACTGGGGGCAGTGCTGGACATACTGGGGCAGATTTTTGGACACACTGGGGGTAATATGCTGGACACACTGGGGCAGATTGCTGTACACACTGGGGGCAATACTGGACACACTGGGGCAATATGCTTGACATACTGGGGCAGATTGCTGGACACACTGGGGCAGATTGCCGGACATACTGGGGCAGATTCCTGGACACACTGTCTGGGGGCAATGCTGGACATACTGGGACAGATTGCTGGACACTGGGGCAGATTGCCGGACATACTGGGGCAGATTTCTGGACACACTGTCTGGGGGCAATGCTGGACACACTGGGGCAGATTGCTGGACATACTGGGGCAGGTTGCTGGACACACTGGGGGTAATATGCTGGACACACTGGGGTAGATTGCTGGACACATTGGGGGCAGGACTGGAGGCATGGGCAGAATGTAGATACAGGGCATGATTGGAGACACGGGGCAGAATGAAAGACATGGGGCAGGATTGGATCATGGGGCAGGATGGATACGATGGAGACAGATGGGGCAGGATGGGGAGATCATATGGGGTAGAATGGATACTCATGAGGGCAGGATGCGAGAACATATGGCTGGAGCCAGGAATGAGATAAACGGGGCCAGGGTGGGAAATATTATTACCATAGGGGCTAATTAAGGGATATTATTACTGCAGTGATGTATTTATTTTATTTTTTGAGTATACTGTTTTAATTGGGGGGGCGGTCCTGTTACTGTGTAGAGTGACACTATGTCGCCTTTTTTTCTTCATGTGGTGTAATGTAGAAGTTGTGAAAAATTAAGTAATGTGTTCTGCAAGCGGAGCTCGAGATAACTGTGTTATTTCCTGCAGAAATGAGTCCTGGCTGGAAGAAATGATGGCGGTCTGTGCTGGATGAAAGATGAAGGACTTCACCTAGAGACGTCACTGGTGAGTCAGTGTTACCTATACACTGACACTATACACTGTATACTATATACAGAGCTCCTGTGTACAATGTCACCAGTGATCACTGTATTACCTATACATTATATACAGAGCTCCTGTGTATAATACCACCAGTGATCTCTGTATTACCTCTACACAGACACTGCATACTAAGTACAGATCTCCTGTGTATAATGTCACTTAGGCTGCCATCACACATTCAGTATTTGGTCAGTATTTTACATCAGTATTTGTAAGCCAAAACCAGGAGTGGGTGATAAATGCAGAAGTGGTGCACATGTTTCTATTATACTTTTCCTCTAATTGTTCCACTCCTGGTTTTGGCTTACAAATACTGATGTAAAATACTGACCAAATACTGCTAGTGTGACAGCAGCCTTATGGTGATAGTATTGTGTTTTTTTTTGTTTGTTTTTTATTTCTGATCAGTATTGTAGTATTCAGTCACTATGTGGTGGTAATATGTGGTCTGGAAATGGTGTTGTGGTATTTGTCCCTTGTATGTGCTATTTGGTCACCAAGTGGTGGTAATATGTGGTCTTGACATGGTGCGGTGGTATTTGTCCCTTGTATGTAGTATTATTCGGTCACTATGTGGTCTGGTCATGGTGTGGTGGTATTTCTTCCTGTATGTGGTAATATTGGTCTTGGTATAGTGGATTGTGTTGTGTATGGCGGTCATTTGTTCTCTCTGATATTAATTAGGAGAAGATTCTTTATTTCCATTAGAGTTTTAATGCTTTGTACACAGCGGCGGAGATGCACTTACAGGGGGTTTCCTGTGGAAAAAAGTAATCACCTCTCCACAGGATAAGTGATAACATATTGATTGGTGGGGGTCTGACTGCTTGGACCCACTCAGCAAAATGTGGAACTTTTTATCCCCATTAGATTGGAGTGGCATGTCCGACTAGATCACTGATCCATTCATTCCCTCAGTGGCTGCACTTGTTTTTTTCTGGAAGCCCCAAAGAGAATGAATGGAGCTGCGGTCAGAAATCCCACCTGCCGCTGCATTTTAAAATAGTGATAAAAGTGTCCTGTCAGGGATAAAACTTCCCCAGTTTCTAATGGTTGGATCTAAGCGATCACCTATCCTGTGGAGCCCATGGATCAGTGATAACTTGTTTTACCAAGAACCTCATTAATGTAAACTACCGTAATTATACATCCCAGTTATTGGGGCACACGGTAGATGTGCAGCAGCCGCCGGTGTTTTACAGTCGATGCTCCACTATAATGACAGATATTTGCATATAGCTGTAGGGTGGGCCCCTAGAGTCCATTCCTCTGGTGGGCCCCAGACACCCCAGTCCGACGCTGGATACAATGCAGATTTTGCAAGCATTCCCACTGTGGTAGAGCGGCTCACTTGGCTACACACGGACGTAGACACGGGTACACTGCATCTTTAAGAACTTCCTTGGCTTTATTGTAGGCAGCATAAACCAAGGTGTTGTAAAGAAAATACAGCCCTCTGGGCAAGACAGGAAAACAAAACAAAATGGTGGCAGAACAAACACAGCCCCTCTGTGAGCGAACACTGAAAGTTCTTTCCTTCAGCCATTTAAACCCAGACCAGGCCAATCCTCAACCACATGGCTGATCACATGACTGTGATATCACCAAGGTCCTATCAGCACACAGTGGTGCCGACTCTGTAGGTGGAGATATGGGGGATACTCTCCCACCCCCTCTTTGAATGTCCCCCTATTAAACAGCCCATAGCATATGATAGCTTGACCTTCGCAACACTTACTGTGCTGTAGGAAATAAAACTCTGGATTTTATATCACTGATGCCATTAGGCGTAGTGAAACATATCGCCCCACTATTTCATTACCAGTGCCTGTCACACCATCTACAAAGAATGGAGAGGTCTGTAATTTTTAACGTAGGTACACTTCAACTGTGTGAGACAGAATCTTTAAAAAAATCCAGAAAATCACATGGTATGATTTTTACATAATTCATTTGCATTTTCTTGCATAAAATAACTATTTGATACAAAAGAAAAACAATGTAATATTTGGTACAGAAACCTTTGTTTGCAATTACAGAGGTCAGACATTTCCTGTAGTTCTTAACCAAGCTTGCACACACTGCTGCAGGGATTTTGTCCATACATTTTCTCCATACATATCTTCTCCAGATCTTTCAGGTTTCGGGTTTGTCACTGGGCAATATTGAGTTTCAGCTCCCTGCAAAGATTTTTTTATTGGGTTCAGACCTGGAGACTTGCTAGGCCACTCCAGGACCTTGAAATCCTTTTTATAGAGCCACTCCTTAGTTGCTCTGGCTGTTTGTTTTGGGTCATTGTCATGCTGGAACACCCAGCCAAGACCCATCTTCGATACTCTTACCGAACAGGAAGGAGGTTGTTGGCCAAAATCTCTCGATACATGACCCCAGCGATCCTCCCTTCAATACAGCGTGGTTGTCCTGTCCCCTTTGCAGAAAAGCACCCCCCAAGTATGATGTGTTTTCCACCATGCTTCATGGTTGGGATGGTATTTTGAGGTTATACTCATCCTTCATCCTTCTTCTTTCTCCAAACACACCGAGTGGAGTCAATACCAAAAATTCCTATTGTCGTCTCATCTGACCCCATGACCTTCTCCCATGCCTCCTGTTGGTCATCCAGATGGTCATTGGTGAACTTCAAACAGGCCTGGATATGTACTGGCATGAGCAGGGGGAATGTGCGTGCCCTGTAGGATTTTAATACATACGGTGTAGTGTCTTACTAATGGTAATGTTTGAGACTGTGGCCCCAGCTCTCTTTAGGTCATTGACGACATCCTCCCATGTAGTTCCGGGCTGATTACAGACTTTTCTCAGAATCATCCTTACACCATGAGGCAAGAACTTGCATGGAGCCCCAGACCCAAGAAAATTGACAGTCATCTTGTGTTTCTTCCATTTTCTAACAATTGTGCCAACTGTTGTTGACTTCTCACCAAGCTGCTCACCAATTGTCCTGTAGCCCATGCAGCCAAGTGCAGGTCTACAATTTTGTCCCTGTTGTCCTTAGATAGCTCTTTGCTCTTGGCCATGGTGGAGAGGTTGTAGCGTGATTGAGTGTGTAGACAGGTGTCTTTTATACAGGTAACGAGTTCAAACAGGTGCAATTAATACGTAATGAGTGCAGAGTAAGAGGGCAATTTAAAGAAAAACTAACAGGTCTGGGAGAGAGAGAGAAAGAATTCTTGCAGGTTGGTAGGATGTCAGATACATATTTCTTGCAATAAAATGCAATTTAAATATTTAATAATCATACAATGTGATGTTCTGGTTTTTACTTTTAGATTCTGTCTCTCACAGTTGAAGTGTACCTGCAATAAAAATTACAGATCTCTCCATTCTTTGTAGGTGGCAAAACTTGCAAAATCGGCAGTATATCAAATACTTATTTTCCTTCATATGTAACTGAAGGAGGGGGAAAAACTAAAAATTAGAAAACAAGAACTGTATGCCCTTGTGCAGGGGTGCATGGTGATATAGAAGGGTTAATAGGTTGCCTTTAAGTGCCTCTTGCCTTTAATTGCTAGAATTACTAGAATCTGTTAACACAGTAGTCTGATGGTCTCCCCTTCAAGGAGACTACACTTCTTATCATCTTTGTTCTCAATAGTCAGTCACAACATGTTTTTGGTACGTTGTGAGGAACAAAGGTCAGTATGACCCTGGGTGATGGTGGGGGCTACATGAATTACATTTTGTGTTACATTTGTTGTAAATGGAATAAAATACTGCATCTTGCTGCATTACATCAGATAAAAGTGACTTGCTCACAGGATATGTGTGAGGTGTCTTTTTGTCTCCAAGCGCACTTGTAAAATGACGGGCGTAACTACCTGATTTGGCCTCACTGGTGATCTGGTGTACTGACATTGGGTCAGAATGAAAACAGCTATGACAGTTTTGGCGCCCGAACGGGGGCCGTGGTAACCAGCCTATTCGGAATCCGTATGTGGGAGCTTCCTGGGAGATTGGACATGCAAAACACCAGCTGCAGCAAGGTGAGAAATTTTATTCTTACAATCTGTTTTGCACTTGCAATCTCTTTTCGGGATCTGTCTATACCTCTGGGTAAAAGGCTGCGAACACGGTTCAAAGAATCCACACCACCAGTGAGTTTTGTGTTTTGTCTGTATGTCCGTATGAGAGTTGAATAATAGAGTTATAAGATGATAATTGTGATAATCGTTATCTGTATTATTTGTCAATATCCTAATTGGTTATGTATTTGTTTAGTGTGTGTGTAATACCGAGCTGGGATAGGCTCTGTGCAGTGTTGTTATTTTGGTCATTTTGGATTGGCAGTACATTATATGAAGCTGTATTTTGTATAAGGCCGTGGTTTTTGTTGTTTGGCCTTAAAGTGCTTTCAGAGTGTCAGTGGACACTGCTGCAGTTTTATTTATGTAGAGTTGTGTTAATTCCAAAGTGCAAAATAGGCAAGCTGTGTGAACTTTGTATGTATGTCTATGAGAACCTCTGAATGAGATGAGAGGTGAGTATATAAGTATAAGGGATAAGTAAATAAATCCATCCCCGATTGATGAGGGGTTCCGTTAGGTGTGGTCCTCTGTATGTGACAGCAGACATTATTCAACTCAATATGAGCTGAATTAGGTGGAGTGATTGAGATAAGGGATTTTCCTCTTGTAAAAATCAACTGAGAAGTGAAAGGAAAAGAAAAAACAATCCCTGAATGAGCACGTATGAATGAGTGATCACATAAGTATCATTACTTATCTAACTGTTGTTGAGGGTCCAGGATGAATGAGTTGTGGATATTTTTAATGTACATTTAATTTACATCTGAGATTCAGTGAAACCCGTGTTATATATGGTTTGACATTGGATAGGTTTCTATATGTGTTTTGGCCGGACGCGGTCAGAATCAGCTTATTCAAATTGTGCAGTAATCTGCCTGTTTAGAGAAACTGTTTTTAATTCAGAGAGGATGAATGTTTTGTAGAGATTAAGTCTGAAAACTGCTGCATTCTGTTTCTGTGTGTGTAAGACACCAAGCTCTTATCTGTGCAGAATA
Source organism: Ranitomeya variabilis (assembly GCF_051348905.1). NCBI lineage: Eukaryota > Metazoa > Chordata > Amphibia > Anura > Dendrobatidae > Ranitomeya > Ranitomeya variabilis. The sequence continues at coordinate 376,828,652 of NC_135235.1, read as the reverse complement.
CTTGATGGGAGGGGTGAGTCGTACCTCTGCACGAATTGTTTGTGATTCCTCCTCTCTGTCCTTATCTGTGCTGAGTGCCAGAGGAAGGGGGGCATGGAGCTGCGCTTAAATATTCTGTCCTTGGTTTAGTACACGCTGAGAGATTTGTGGTTAAAACAATAGTAATGTATGTATTGAAGTAGAAAGAAATATTGTAAGTTGTAAGTTGAAAGTGAAAAGAACTGTGCCTAGTCTTAGAAGGAAACTTGTAAGTGATTGAAAAGATTGGTAAAAGATTCACCTGCTTCAAGTTGAGTGATTGATATAGCAAATTGAGGATCAACAGAGGAGGTAACCAACTGCACGGCTGATGTAGTAGGTGGTGTAACCTTGCTACAGTCAGCTTACGGCACATAGGTGGTGTAACCTTGCCGTTCCATGGAGCTGTGCTAGCCAGCTGATCTACCGAGTGGTAGGTGGTATAACCTGCTTGCTAAATCCTTTAAGTCTACCGAGTGGTAGGTGGTGTAACCTGCTCGGTGTTGTTTGAGCGGATAAGTTGAAGCCATGGGCAACTTATTTTGTGTGCAGTCAGGGCCCCCAATGGGATCCAAAAACCGCTGTACAGATTGAAAAAGGAAGCAGTGAAAGATGTGAGACCGAGATTGAAAAAGGCAAAAATGCCAGTGTGTAGATGTTTGGATGTTCAAAAAGGCACAGACAAAGGAGGAAAATAGCAAGTGAATAAATGGCGTCTGAGAGAGTACAGCAGGACAGAAGTAAGGTATATTATGAATGTTTTGATGAAGTCCGACTATGACTGACATATTACTGCTACGGTCATACCTTTGTATAGCCAGAGACCCAGACAAGACAGATGGATTTCTCAACACTGTGGTCAGACAAACCCAGACTGGAGAAATAGTTGTATGATCTGTGCTGCAACCCGACCTAAGAGAATTGCACTGAATCCTGTCCAGACAAGATCACATGTAGTGACATAAGAAGCTGACACAGGATTGTGGTTGGTGGATAGTGGGGACATTAACTTTTGGGAGTAGGCTGACAGTAATCCTTTTGGGAAGGAGCTGTAGACCAGCATGTCATGTCACCCCCAACCGGTCATGTAGTCACCCCCACCACCAGAGAACCAACCACATCAGGTAGGGTAAAACAGATACAGGAGTATTATCCCTGGAGGCCCTCTGACTAGCTAGCTACGCTAAAACAATTGGCTGACCCTGAGAACCAACCTTTTCCATTTTACAGACAAAGACAATATGATGGACATATAAGTACACCTGGGCAGACCTAGAGAGTTAGTGAGCACAAAAGCAGGTGACGTACTAGGATGCAAATTAAGACTTTTACAGATGTGACAAAAGGAGAGAGTGTAGAGATGTACTTTGGACGGTTACAGCTGAAATGGGCTGACATGGGGTACAGTCCCATAAACCCACTCGATGTTAAAGTATTGGTAAATACATTCATTGACGGTATGACCAAAGGCTTACGAGACGTAGTACAGAGAGCTAGACCTGAATGGAGAAATGTAGATCCAAAAGACCTGAAGGTTCCTAAAGGAGTTGACCAAACTAGGACAATAAGACGACGTGTCATGTATGCTGGAGTACAAGGAAAACAGTAGAGACGTAGTAAGGGACCTAAGGACTTAGAAACAGTAAAGTGCTGGAATTGTGGAGAAAATGGACACTCAGACCAATCTTCCACCTTCTTCACCTCCAGACTAGGAAACTGACAACCCAGTGACAAATGTGTGCCCTGTTCTTGTCCCCTCCGGACCTTGTCCTGCCTTGATGACCACTATACCAATGCCAGGAGGGAAAGAGACAGAATTCTTGATTGACACTGGGGCAGCCGGAACTGTGGTACACAAAGACTTGATAATGCCAGACATGATTACTGACGAGACTGTGGAATGCGTAAGTGTAGAGGGACAAGCGACTGAAGCCCCTATGACTAAACAAATAAGACTAGAATCACGAGACAGCCAAGAGGTGCTTACAAACTTATTGTTAGTGACAATTCCCCTATGAATTTGCTGGGAGCAGAGTTGAGTGCTGTCTAGGCCATAATACAGTACTCTTCTGAGGTTATTACAGTCACAAGTCCCCTTTCATATAAACACTTGGGGCAGAGGGACGCCAGGGTCTTCCACGTGCACATTATACCACAGGTAAATCATGCCCTATTATAGTTACACTTAATTCCATTCATTTGCCAGTTTAGTAGTTTCCTTACACAAGATGGTATAGTTACCATGTATTTCTAGGTTGTCTTCATATGATATATAGTTTTTTAGCCATTCATTATATTGGCTCAAACCATAGTCACTGTTTATTTGTCCTTTACACTTCCTATACCTTATTGCAAGCAACTGGTATTGATATTTGGTATTTTATTTTTCAAATCCCTTCTTTGTATATTTGGAACTGTTAGTTATGGATTTATATAGGGCTGCTACTTTCTTAGAATAAGCTTGTGCTTTGCTGTGCCCTATGGCACTGTGCTCCCCCATTTTATGACTCAGTATCTTTTTCGTAATTATATATTTTCATATATATAATTTTCTTTTGGTAACATATTCTGTGAATCAAATTTAGTTCTTAAGGGGTACTCTACCCAATGAAATACGGGTATAAATAATATTTGGACATTAATGTGTGACTTATATAAACACTTGTGTAATATTGCAGAACTGGTGTATATGGCAAGAGTAGTGAAAGTAACACCTGACACCAGAATGTCTGAGGACAGGAAAAAAGAGTCAGGTACCAGACACAGTTTGGGCAAGGGGAAAATCTAATGTGGGTCAGCTACCCATTCCCCCTGTCATGATTAATTTAAAAGAAGGAACTACTCCTTTTTGGTTAAAACAATACCCTTTAAGTCTAGTCAAATCAATGGCCCTGAGCAGGGATATTAAAGAGTAAGTTAAGGCAGGGGTTCTGGTGCAGAGATCTTCCCCCTGCAACACCCCTTTGTATCCCATTAAGGAAAAAAGGACCCAAGGGTTCCCCTACCGCTTACAGAATGGTTCATGACTTAAGGGCTATTAATGAGGTTACAGAGAGTATGACTTCAATTGTCCCTAACCCACACACCTTACTGTCACAGATTCCAGCGACGTCGAAATGTTTCACAGTCATTAATTTGGCAAATGCATTCTTCTCTGTACCCCTGCACTCTGTCAGTATCTTTTCTCTTTTACTCAGGAAGGTAAACAATACTGTTGGACGGTCCTCCCACAAGGGGGAAAGAACTCCCCAACCTTCTATTCAACAGCGATGGCAGGGATTCTTGAGCAGTGGCAACCACCTCATCCACAGACTGTACTATTGCAGTACGTGGATGACCTCTTGCTCTGCTGCCCGGACCAGACGTCCTGCAAGGAAACTACAGTTTCCTTGCTGTGTTTTTTGGCAGAGAAGGGTTGCAAGGTCTCACGTGACAAATTACAGTATTGCAAACAAAAGGTGACATTTTTAGGACATTGTATTGCTGAAGGTACAAGACACCTGACTGAAGACAGAAAACAGGCAATACAAAATCTCCCTTTACCCAGGTCACACCAGCATCTACGCATTTTCCTAGGTTTGGTGACCTACTGTAGGCCTTGGATAAGGTCTGCTTCACAAATTATGCAATTACTCTATGACAGGTTGTCATCAGACCCCTACAATCTCACTCAAGAAGCAATTGATTCCTTCTATTCTCTGAAGCTGCTCATTGTGTCAGCCCCGGCCTTAGGCATTCCAAACTATGATCAGCCATTTTTCTTATTTTGCACAGAGCAGGGAGGACATGCTACCGCAGTACTGACACAACAACATGGAGAAAAACAGAGACCAATAGCTTACTACTCAGCACAATTAGACCCAGTGATTAGCGGGTCTCCTATGTGTGTCCGTGTTGTAAGAGCTGCTGTATTACTGCTAGGCATGTGAGCTCACACTGACTTTCTTTTGACAATTTGTTCCCCACATGACATTAATGCCATAATCGTACAAGTTCAACCAAAACACATGTCTATGGCTAGATAGATCAGACTTGAATGTGCTCTAATACTAATTCCTGAATACGTCACCTCAAAAGACATAATGTTCTGAATCCAGCCACTCATCTGCCTGTGGATTCAGAAAAGGGGGAATTGGTGACAGCATTAGAAAAAAAAAAAAAAAGTACTCTGGTACGTTGACATGACGCACAAACATGACTGCATAGGAACTGATGAGTCAGGAGGCAGTATGTTTTACATATGTTCATGAAAAACCTGTTCCTAATGCATATTTTGAGATTTTTATTTTTGTAGATGGCTCCAGATACCACCAGGATGGGCGATTCTACACTGGACATGCAGTACTATCCTCACATGAGGTAATCCAAGCTGAACCACTCCCTCCTCACATGTCGGTGCCGGAGGCAGAGTTGAAGGCACTCACTGAGGCGTGTAGAGCTGCTGCAGGTAAAGTCGCTAATATTTACACAGATTCGAATTGTGCATGGGGAATATCCCATGATTATTGCCCTATCTGGAAAAGCAGAACATTTCTTGCATCAGCCGGTAAGCCCATTAAAAAAAATGCAGAGCTGGTGAAACAATTAGTGGAGGCATTGACGTTACCAGTCCAGGTTGGCATCGTCAAGGTAAAAGCACACATGGACGGTGACTCTGTGGAGGTAGAGGGCAACAGAAGGGCGGACGAGGCTGCTAAAGTAGCAGCAAGGCGGCCTAGGGAGCAGTGGACGGTGGCGGGGAGTCAGCGTATTCGAGCCACACTGAGCCTAGATGTCCTGAAATCCCTCCAGCTGCCCAAACAGAGAAGGAACACGGGGGAGAATGGGAGCTGAGCTGAACTCAAAAGGAGTTTTGGGAGAATAAGGATAAATTGTACATACCAAGGTCCCTGTTCCTAATTATGGCGCAAGCAACACCTGGCCCCACTCACACCTCAAAATGTCACATGTGTCCATGATAGATGCCTTCTGGATCGCTCCTGGTTTCAGTTACGCAGCAGCAAAGCCCGTACAGTCATGCCTTATCTATGCACAGCACAACCCTGGTAAAACAGTAAAAATCCCTAAGAAAGCGACACCCAGGCCTCTCTACCCGTTTCAGAGACTGCAGACTGGCTACATACAGCTACCCAAGGTAGGAGTGTGTGGAAAAGAAAAAAAAATGTCCTAGTATGTGTGGATCTCTTCTCTGGTTGGCTGGAAGCCTATCTGGTAAAATGTGCAAATGCTAAAGCGACTGCAGACAAACTGATGAAAGAACTGATCTGCAGGTATGGTGTACCAGAAACCATAGAGAGTGATAGGGGTACACACTCCACGGGAGAAATAATGAGGGAAGTCATGCAGGCCCTGGGAGTACAGCAAGCTGTTATGATCCTAGTGGCTTAGGATCACAAATCTAACCAGCTAAGTAGAAGATAATAGGACGAGCTCTGGGGATGTGGTAACTGGACTGACCGCAAACCTGATCCTAACCGCAAACACTATAGGCAGCCGTGGAACGTTTCCTGAAATCCTAGACGTCTCTTCACAGCCTGAGAAACTGACTACCCCTAAAGAGAAAGTAAAGACCTCACATGCCTCAGAGAAATAACCCCAGAGATATAGAAGCCCCCCACAAATAATAACGGTGAGTTAAGAGGAAAAGACAAATGCAGAGATGAAACAGGTTGAGCAAATGAGGCCCGCTAACGCTAGATAGCAGAAAATAGCAAGGGATCTGTGCGGTCAGTAAAAAACCCTATGCAAAAATATCCACGCAGAGAATGCGAGAACCCCCACACCAACTAACGATGTGGGGGGAGCAACTCAGCACCCCAGAGCACCAGAAAGCAAGGAAATCACATATTAGCAAGCTGGACAAAACTCATCATTTACTTGGAGACATCTTGAACACAGATGAGCAAAAATAAGCAAACAAAACTTAGCTTCTCTTGAGAGACTGATAACGGATGTAGACAGGAGCAATCAGAATAGCACTGAATACAACGACAACAGGCAAGGAATGAAGGACCAGGTGGATTAAATAGGAAACCTGACTAGCAGATGACGAGACAGCTGATCCCAGCCAGAAACCTGCAAACTAACAAAAAGAGCCACCAGGAGGAGCCCAAAGAGAGAACTCACGACCACAGGAGGGAGCCCGGAAACAGAGTTCACAACAGCAAGCATATCATGCACCATATAGAAAACAAAGTAGTGGGAAAGTGGAAAGACTAAATGGGACACTTAAACTGAAAATTCAAAGGCCATGACAGACACAGGAAAGAGCGGGGTAGAGTGCTTGTCTATTGCACTCTTGTCTCCTTTTGAAGTCCTGTTTAGTAGGTTGCCAGAGACTGGTCTGTACTTCCCACAGGTGCTACAAATGCAACACCGTGCTATGACAGCCCATGTCCAGGCCTTGCAGAGAAGACTTAATGTGGTGCATAAACATGTGTTTTCATCCATTCCAGATCCTAATGCCAGTGCAGACATACATCTGCTGAATCCAGGTGATTGGGTGGTCATACACAGACATGTGAGAAGGAGCCTAGACCCACGGTTTGACGGCCCGGTTTAAAGTCCAGCTGACCACATTCACCTCAGGGATCCATACCAGTCACTGCAAAAAGATCTTTTCACCAGCAGAAAGACTTGTTCTAATCACCTTGCTGGCAGCGGTAGGATGTTTGCACCTTACAGAGACACTGGATAAACTTTTAAATGTTGACAAGGCCAACAAACTTATTACATAGACTTGGACTCAGATTTTCTTGGTTCCTTAAGGTTCTTAATAAGACTAATACAATATAGAGACTTCTTTTTAAATCCAGCCAATTGGCTTAGCGGTCTAGAGGGATGGATTATTTTTGGTATTTTACAGACTTGTATGCAAATCTTGTTGCTTTGCTTATTGTTTTATGTAGCGTAAAAGCGCTAATATATGTATTACCTAAGGCTGAACCTTCTGTAGTGTATCATAGGCCCCGTATAGTCACTGCTGAAGGGGGAGGTGAGTGTCCACACTGAGGGTGGATGGGCGAAGCAGGTAGAAAGCCCCCTTGTGGGTACTAGACCCATGAGACAGTAGCTCCTTTGTGGACATCAGCTGACCCTGTAGCAAAGGTTATACCATTTACAAAAGGGGGAAATTGATATAGAAGGGTTAATAGGTTGCCTTTACGTGCCTCTTGCCTTTAATTGCTAGAATTACTAGAATCTGTTAACGCAGTAGTCTGATGGTCTCCCCTTCAAGGAGACTACACTTCTTATCATGTATGTTCTCAATAGTCAGTCACAACATGTTTCTGGTACGTTGTGAGGAATAAAGGTCAGTATGACCCTGGGTGAAGGTGGGGGCTACATGAATTACATTGTGTGTTACATTTGTTGTAAATGGTATTAAATACTGCATCTTGCTGCATTACATCAGATAAAAGTGACTTGCTCACAGGATATGTGTGAGGTGTCTTTTTGTCTCCAAGCGCGCTTGTAAAATGACGGGCGTAACTACCTGATTTGGCCTCACTGGTGATCTGGCGTACTGACATTGGGTCAGAATGAAAACAGCTACGACAATGGGAATACACCTGAAAAAAGGAATTTTTTCTTTACTTTATGTTCCGCTGCTGTCATCCTGTGGTACTGAGAAGTCTGGGCCAATCCAGGCCTTGTTCATTTTGCTAAAAGTCAGCCTGTAAGCATTTTCAGTTGATGAGCGGATGCTCCTAAATCGCCAGACTGGGGACGGGGATGTTTCACGGTGGTGGTGACTTGGTCCATGGCCCTGGGTGCCCATGCAAAAGGGAAAGTGTTTAAAGGGGTTTTGAATAAAGTTTGTGTTCATGACGCCACCTGTGGTATTCAGTCAGTGGGGACAGACGCTGCTTAAAGGGGTCCTCTGGGGTGATGTTATGGCAGCTAGGATGGTATAACTTCCCACAAGTGAAGTAGATCCCCAGGGCTCCCGGTGTGTAGATGGGGATGGTGAGAGGTGCAGTAAAGAAAGGAGGACACAGGTTTGCAGTCTCTTTATCTGGTTTACTGTAGGCTTCAGGCAACCGCAGTCCAGGGCACCAGATCACAGGTACAGGCAGGGTCCAGCCGGCTTGGAAGCGAATTCAGAGTCCCCTTTACCAGGTGGAGTTAGAAGCCTTCCTATTAGCGTGGTGATGTTGAAGTCCCTTACTGCCTATGGCTTTTGGCAAAGTCCTCACAGTTCTCTCTGTCCTCTATAAAGGTTAGACAATAAACATGTAAGAGCGCAGCATGAGAAGCACCAGGTGGTTTGACTGGGATGTTGCAATGGAAGGTGGGTGATTAGCCTCTCACCTGGAAGGGTTGTGCACCCCTGCACAAGTCAGGTAGCGGACCTCTCCATCCAATCCTGCTCTGTTGCTGAGACTGCTCCTGTGCTGTGCTTCCTGGTCTGGCCACGTGGGCCCAAGATCCAGTCACGTGATGCAACTTCACAGGATGTGTCTTCACTTCAGGTCCTGTTGCCTGGAGATGAGCTCTATGGCCCCCAGCTGCTCCAGCCACAATCCCTCAAGGGGAATGTAAACAATTTTCTTTTAAAAATGTGGTCAATTTAAGGAGTGCTATGCCTATAGAGCACACTGCAATAGATTAGTGGTAAACAAACCTTTTATTGAACCACTATGCATTTCGGCAGCAGACTGCTACCTTCCTCAGGAATCCACCTAAGGAAGGTAGCTGTCTGCTGCCGAAACACGTAGTGGTTCAATAAAAGGTTTGTTTACCACTAAACTATTGCAGTGTGCTCTATAGCCATAGTGCTCTTTAAATTGACCACATTTTTTAAAAAAACTCCATAAAGGTTAGGACACAAACCCGTATGACAGGTGGCTCAAGCATTTTTATATTATATCTATTACGACGGCTCTATATGCCACTGTGCCTCCTGGGTATTAGGGCGGACAGGTTACAAGTCCAGCTGTCCTGCCGGTTTCTGCTGTGCCTCTTAAAGTCCGACACAACCTCAGTCTTACGGCTACCGGAATCTGTGCTCGGCCAGGGAGGTAGCCAAATCGCTGCTATGCTCCCCTGGTGTCTCTCTCCTGTGCTCCACGCCCCTACATGTCCACTAAACACTGTCCTTTCCATCTTGTTCTCTCAATCCTGGAGCTGCAGCAACTCTGGCTGCACGGCTTCATACACCTCTCTCTGCCTCATTTTGCCTCCAAGCCAGAATCTATATTAGGAAAGTTCCCCCTAAACCAAGTTTAGAGCTCCCCCTTCTGGCCTGGAGTGTCAACATGTTGTGTGCATTGTGTTTACCTGGTGAAAGAGATCTTCCTTCGCTTCCAAGCGTGATATCACTCTCCCATGAGGAAAGCAATGCCAATGTAAAAACCAGGACCCTGGGGTGTTACACTCCTATCAGGTATGATGCCCCCAGCGGCACTAAAAGCCTTCTCTGTCAAAACACTACCAGTAGGACAGGCCAGCATCTTCAAGGCTTAGAGCACGGGTGGGGAATCTTTTATCTGCAAAGGGCCATTTGGAAATTTATATCATCCTTTGGGGGGGGGGGCCATACAAATTCTGCTCTATCTTCACCCACAAAGTACGACCTGATGCTGGAAATGGTGTCAGTATGTAATCTTTCATTTCATTGCATGGTTAATAGTGAACACTGTGTTTGTGCTCATAGAGCAAAAAGAAATTTATGGAAAGGTCAAAATACAGCTGCCAGCCAAAGCATGCTAGTCCCCAGGAATCTGCCTGGGGCCAAATAAAAGGTCATCAGGGGCCCCGGGCCTGGGGTCCTCCACCCCTGGTGTAGAGGGACAGTTCATTCCATATGTAAATCTTAGACACCCAACAGTTGTACAGCACAGAGGAATCACAGAGGACGCTGGTACAGTCTGATAGATTCTCCTTCACCATCTTCATAAACGTTTCCCTCCTTGTCAGAGTACTCCGCAAATCAGTACCTGGGTGCTCGGAGGGTCTAAAGAATCTGTCCCAGACCTTTGATAGTGTTCCTCTTCCTCTCATGGACCTGTGTTTTTCTCCCTCTTTTCTACTCCTTGGTTCTTGGTTGTCTAAAGAATTCTGACCTCTGCCTGCAGCATTGTCAGATGGGAATTTTATGAACAATACTTCAAACATGGCCTTCTGGTATTGCACCATTGCCCTCTCCACCACATGAAGGAAAGATGGAGAGTTCTCCTTGGTGCATGGGGTGAGAAGGGTGGGCAGTCAGTAATTGATGGTAGACATAATACTTATAATTCAAGCACCACGTGAAAGGCAGTGGGACATATACTATATGTGCCAGACTCCCAACAGGCAAGACTTCCCTGTCCCCACCAAAAGGATGACTCTCCATCTCCTCCTAATCCTGATCCTACTCTTCAGGCCATCCACGCTGATCAGACAAGAAGCTGGTGTTGGTAGTACAACCATTTCCTGTTCTTCCTCCTACTCCTCATTATAACCCAATCCACGCTGACAAGATCAGATGAGGCTGGGTAGTATCACCCTATGCATTCTCTTCCTCCATCTGCACCTGGTCGACATGCAATGCTTCCTCTTCAATTGTGAGCAGCGAGCATTTCAGTAGACACAGAAGTGGGATGGTTATGTCGTCATCCTCGAAGTTTTTGAGAACCACGCAGATGTCAGATATCTATGGTCACTCATTGGTTGTTATGTGTGGAGGTTGAGCAGAATACCGACTGCCATGCTGTAGCTGGTATTCAACTACTGCACTCCGCTGCTTACAAAGCCTTGCCAACATATGCAAGACCAGGGACAGATGTAGATGTAGTTGATTTTGAAAATGGGCACACTCACAGTGTACCTTCACAAGTAGCTCAGACAAATCTGTGTAGATTTTCAGAAAGCGCAGAACCACTAAGTCCAGCACATGAGCCAGACATGGTGCGTGTGTGAAATTGCCAAGCTTCAGAGCTGCCCCTTGGTTACAGCTATTTTTACACATAACCATGCCTCCTTGTAGGTTTAGCGGCGAGAGCCATAGATCAGGAGGGGGTGCAGGAACTGGAGAAGGAGAAGGGGGAAACCCTGAATGAACTTGGGCCCACAATTCTAGGTCTGGTTAACACTTGTGCCATCCCAGGGTTCAACTTGGTCCTGGCCTCCACTAGGTTCACCCAGTATGCAGTCAAGTAAATGTAGTGTCCATGGCTAAAAGCACTTGTCAGTGTTTATCTGGACCTTCCCAGTAACTGCTTTGGCAGGGCATGGGTGATGTTATAGTACCTGTGCTGGTGTAAGGTGGGGACTGCACATAGGAAACATAGTCACGGATGGGGGCCGAGTACCAAGGAACGGCTGCCACCATGAGGTTTGCAGAAACCTCAGTGACTTCATATTCCACCACCTCGTCTTTTATTTCCTCACTCTGGTCCTCCTCCTGAATTGTTGACTTAACTTGACTTTTTGGCAACTGTGTTTCATCATCATCCACCTCTTGAGACAGTAATTGCTGTTCCCTATCATCTGCTTCTCACCATGGTTGCTCTAATATTTAGGAATCACTGCTCACGATCTCCTCATGTCCTTCTTTAAACTTGCATAGTTAGAGGCATGAAATAGCCATAAATAGAAAGGTAAAGAGCTTCTCAGAGTGTCCAAGTGTGAGGACACTTGTCTGCTTGGACTCACCGTGGTGGGATAAATGATGAGGATTATATGGTCCGGACTCTTGCCTAGTAAGACTAGAACATGTGGAAGACAGGGTAGTGCTGTGAAACAGACTGAATCCATTATCTGCAATCCAAGCGCCACTTGTTTGCACTGTTCTGACTTCAAGAGTGGTGATCCGCACCTCCCTGCAAAGTGGAACAAGAAGCTAAGTCTAATGTTCATCCCCGGAGCCTATGCAAGTCGACTGGGTGAATTTAGCAAAGCAACACCAGGAGACGTGTCGCTCTGAGGGGAGGTGTTTCTACTGTGGCAGTTCTGAACACTTGATCTGTTCCTGTCCTGAGTGACTGGGAAATTCCAGAGCCTAGGGTCTGTGGGAGAGCCCTCCCTAGGTGAGAATCACTCCTCTCCTTCTCTGCTAACGTCTGTGTCTTTGTCCTTCAGCACTATCAGTTTTTCTGTGTCTGACTACTTGGATTCTGGGTCCGCTGGGAACTTCACCCAGCAAGCTGTGGTGGATCGATACCAGATTCCAGTCCTATGCCTCCAGAACCCAGTGCTGGTGACCTCCGTAGATGACACAGCCCTGACCAAGCCCGTTCGTTTCAAAACTGTGCTGGTGCAACTTTGGGTAGGTCTGACACACCCTGAGATAGTCTTCTTTCATGTGTTGCCAGGATTGTTTCACCCCTTGCTTTTAAGTCTACCCTGGTTTCCAGCACATGAGCCAGTGTTTAATTGGAAGACCAGTGAGGTCCTTCGCTGAGGAGATTCCTGCTTTCGCAGGTGTCTTGCTCTCATCCGTCCTGTTCGTCCTCCTATAGCACCATCCACCCTGCCTGGATTACCATCCTCCTATTGGTCCTTCTCTGACGTCTTCGATAAGAAAGAAATGGAGACGTTACCTCCTCACAGGTCAAATGACTGTCCCATTGAGATGCTCCCCGGGTTGTCTCCTCCTCGAGGATGCATTTATCCTCTCTCTCTGGCAGAGAACCAAGGCATGTCAGAGTATATCAAGGAGAATCTAGCTAGAGGATTTATTCAGAAATCCTCTTCTTCAGCAGGTGCAGGTTGTCAAGAAGAAGGATGGATCTCTCCACCACTGTATTGATTACAGGGATCTAAACCAGATTATGGTGAAAAATAGATATCCGTTACAGCTTATTTCAGAGCTTTTTGACCATCTCAGGGGTGCCAAGATCTTCACCAATTTGGATCTCAGAAGAGCCTATAACCTGATCCGCATACGCCAGGGGGGCGAGTGGAAGACAGCCTGTAACACCCGAGATGGTGTCAGGAATCCCACCGCGCTGCCACGAATATGTCACGGTTCATGGAGAGGATACCTTTATCATCCCAACCACTCACACCAATTTGTCATGAACCGGGGTTGTTTGGTTGCCCCTGGTTCTTTCTGAAGGAGATTTATATATATCCCACTTCTTAGTTCCAGTTTAGAACTTGCAGCTCTCTGGTGCCCCCTTACCCTCAGATCAGTTAGGGCAATGCACCAAGGGTAATTATTCACCAGAAAAGCTGCCTGCTATGTACTGGCTATTGGGCACGCTGCAGCGAGGGCGATATAACTACTCCCACTCAGGTGGGAACAATAATTATCAACGCCACCGGTCGCTACCAAGCCTCCCAATTGCACAGGACAAATTCTGCTGCCGCCAGCTCCGATTTTGTAATTATTATTGGGCCAACCCAGACTAGTAGAGTAATTCACTTCAGAGGATGGGACCGTACGTTATAGAGCAAGGAGAGACAAGCTAGTAATTTTATATTTTACTCCAAAAAAAAGGTAGGCAGTGTTTGCAGAAGTATAAAAAGATATTATAAAGTAGACAAATATCATATGTTCAATACAATTACAAATAAAATGGGATTAAGGTTGAAAAATCACTTACATGTGGTTATGTCATCTTATCTCATGGCCGACCGTGTGCTGTGGAGGAGGGGACACATCTAGATGCATAGCACATCTGTATAACAGCTAGACCCCGGACAAAGACACGTGAAGACTGCTGCTTCACTCAGTTATTTAATAGCCTAAAACCAAAGCCCTCCCCCCGGCGGTGACCTCACTTAGAGGCTGGTTACTCCCCTGTCTTAGCAGTATGAAAAATCATCATCCCACATATCTTGGCCTAGGAACCTCATAGAAAGATGACACCCATGTCGTTATGCTCAGCCTTCCATAGGGATTCGTTTAAGTATAGACATGGGGTGGCTGGGTGACCCAGTTCCATAGTAATACATTTCTCAATTGTGCTAGTTCTGGAACCTAGAAAACTCACTGGCTGATAGTTCTACGGAAGCCATGTAAAAAATGTATTTGTCCCACTTCTATCATTAATCGGTGCTATGATTAGTGTTGAGCATTCCGATACCGCAAATATCGGGTATCGGCCGATACTTGCGGGTATCGGAATTCCGATACCGAGATCCGATACTTTTGTGGTATCGGGTATCGGTATCGAAACAACATTAATGTGTAAAATTAAGAATTAAAATAAAAAATATTGCTATACTCACTTCTCCGACACAGCCTGGACCTCCGCGAGGGAACCGGCAGCGTTGTTTGCTTAAAATTTGCGCGTTTACTTCCTTACTTGAAGTCCCGGCTTGTGATTGGTCGCGTGCCGCCCATGTGGCCGTGACGCGACCAATCACAGCAAGCCGTGACGTAATTTTAGGTCCTTCAGGATTTTAAAATTACGTTCTGGCTTGTGATTGGTCGCGTCGCGGTCACATGGGCGACGCGACCAATCACAAGCCGTGACGTCACAGGAGGCTGGACACGCGCGCATTTTAAAATGCGCGCTTGTCCTGCCTCCCGTGACGTCCCATGGGCGACGCGACCAATCACAGCAAGCCGTGACGTAATTTTAGGTCCTTCAGGATTTTAAAATTACGTTCTGGCTTGTGATTGGTCGCGTCGCGGCCACATGGGCGGCACGCGACCAATCACAAGCCGGGACTTCAAGTAAGGAAGTAAACGCGCGAATTTTAAGCAAACAACGCTGCCGGTTCCCTCGCGGAGGTCCAGGCTGCGTCGGAGAGGTGAGTATAGCAATATTTTTTATTTTAATTCTTTATTTTACACATTAATATGGTTCCCAGGGCCTGAAGGAGAGTTTCCTCTCCTTCAGACCCTGGGAACCATCAGGAATACCGTCCGATACATGAGTCCCATTGACTTGTATTGGTATCGGGTATCGGTATCGGATTAGATCCGATACTTTGCCGGTATCGGCCGATACTTTCCGATACCGATACTTTCAAGTATCGGACGGTATCGCTCAACACTAGCTATGATATTTACATTAGCAAAGACAAAGAAGCTTGCTTTTTTCCTATGTGCTTCTACTTGTACTTTCACTTTGAAGCCATATAAATTCTTGAGGAAAGGAGAAAAATGAGGGGTCTTGAGTTACATACACAGGCAGAGTGGGAAGAGGGGGGTCGAAAAGGCCCACAGCGTGTGTCTGAAAAGCCAATGTACTTTTAGGTAGATACTCAAACATGGCATATTCACATTATGGTGACAGATGGTCACTATGAATACCAGGTCATGGCATTCGGACTCACTAATGCTCCCGCAGTCTTCCAGGAATTTGTTAACGACATTTTTAGGGATCTCCTCTACTCTTGCATTGTTGTCTACCTGGATGACATCTTGATATACTCTACATATTTAGCATCGCATTGCAGGAGTGTCCACCAGGTCCTGCAGAAACTTGGGGAGAACAGACTGTATGCGAAGTTTGAGAAGTGTATCTTCAAGCAGTCCTCTCTGCTCTTCCTGGGCTATATTGTCTCATCCTGTGGTCTAAAGATCCAGAGAAGTTAGCCTCTGTCCTCAAATGGCCTCGTCTGACTGGGGTTAAGGCCATACAATGGTTCCTGGGGTTCGCTAACTATTACCATCAATTTATTCCACACTTCTCTTCCTGCGTGGCTCCCATCTTTGCCCTGATGCGAAAAGGCGCCAACTCCAAGGATTGGTCTCCTGAGGCAGAAAAGGCTTTTACTTCACTAAAGAAAGCTTTTTCTTCCGTGCAATTCTTCCTAGAGGTAGATGCTTCCTCCACAGGCGCTAGTGTGGTTCTCTCCCAGAAGTCCTCCATTGGGCGGATGGTTTCCTGTGGCTTCTTCTCAAAGATTTTTTCCGCTCCCGAGAAAAATTATTCCATTGGAGATCAGGAACTGCTGGCAATCAAGTTGGCTCTACAGGAATGGCATCTTCTCGAGGGAGCAGTACATCAAGTCATTATTTTCACTGACCATAAGAACTTAGCCTATATCTAGTCTTCACAGAGGTTGAATCCTCGCCAAGCCAAGATGGTCCTTACTTTTTGCTCGATTCAACTTCGCTCTTCATTTTAGGCCTGCCAGCAAGAATGTCAAGGCTGACGCACTATCCAGGGCCTTCCTATCTCCCGACGTGGAGGAAGAACCCCAACACATCATTGAGCCATCCAAAATGGTGACTGTTGCCACAGTCAGTCTTGGGTTCCTTCTGATAAGACAGTATCCAGTTCGGACCATCACAAGTTCTTCATTGGGGCCACTCTTCCAAATTGGCAGGTCATGCCAGACAGAGGAAGACTATGCAACTCATTTCCCATCACTATTGGTGGCGTACCATGAGAAAGGACACCTTGGAGTACGTCTTGGACTGTCCCTCCTGTGCCCGAAACAAGACTGCGACGCACTTACCGTCTGGACATCTTCTGCCTCTTCCCATTCCTTTTATTCTCTGGCAGCACATTGCGGTGGATTTCATTATGGATCTCCTGGTCTCCTCTGGCTGCTCCGTCATCTGGGTCGTGATGGATTGCTTTTCCAAAATGTCTCACTTTATTCCTCTGCCAGGTCTGCCATCTGCTCCTGACCTTGCGGACCACTTCATTCAGCATATTTTCCATCTCCACGGATTTCGTCTCCAAATTGTGTGTGACAGGGGTGTCCAGTTCACGTCCAAGTTTTGAAGGGCAACTTGTAAATTTTTGAAAGTGAAATTGGATTTCTCATAAGATTATCATCCCCAATCCAATGGTCAGGTGGAGAGTATCAATCAGATCATGTCTGGGTTCCTACATCACTTCATCAACGTACATCACAATGACTGGTTCAAGGTACTACCATGGGCAGAGTTCTCCTATAATAACCATGTAAGTGAGTCCTCTGCTAGGTCTCCTTTAGAGATTGTGTTTTGTCTCCAACCCAGAGTTCCTCTGACTGTCTTCGGGTCTTTGGACATTCCGGCCACCGATGCCCTTATGGCGGATTTCTCTAAGGTGTGGAAAGACACCAGGATCGCTCTAGAGAGAGCATCGCTGAGTATGAAGAGGCATGTCAACAAAAGACATCTGGATGCTCCGACCTTACAGCCTGGGGATAAGGTGTTGCTTTCCTCAAAGTACATGCGTTTGAAGGTGCCGTCTTACAAATTGGGACCCCGTTTCATTGGTCCTTTTGAGGTTTTGAAACAAATTAATGCTGTTTCTTACAAATGTAAATTGTTTGCCTCTTTGTGTGTGCCTAATTCCTTTCATGTCTCTCTCCTCAAGCTGGTAATTTTGAGCTCTTTCTTTAAGGACCGGGGTACCACTCCTGATCCCGTCTGCAAGGAGGATGTCTTTGAGGTGGAGAATATTTTGGCCACAAAAAGGGTAAGAGTAAAGACTTTTTTCTTAGTGGATTGGAAGGGTTTTGGTTCTGAGGAAAGGTCGTGGGAACCCAAACAGAATGTCCAAGCCCCTCTTCTACTGAAGATATCTTTTGCTGACCTAAAAAGATGAGCGGGCGTAAAGGGGCATTGCAGAGGCATCGCCATGCTCCCTGCTCTCGGGCCGCTCCTTGGTGACCTTCTCACCTCGGGGCCAGCGTTTCTGTATGATCCCGAGTAGATGCGCCGACCCACTGAAGCCTCCGGCCATTGTCCCACACGTCCTCCTCCTGCTCTTGCTTCCTGGATGCTATGTGCTCCCTTCAGGTGTCCTGGTATGGTTCTGAGGGCGCGCGCTCCCAGTCTCTTAAAGAGACAGCGCGCTAATTCCAAAAAGTGCTTCAACCAATGGTTGTGTGATTCATGCTTTTTCAGGCACCTCTGTCCTACGGAAGGTGCCTGAGCATCGTGTTTCCAGTTGCTAATTCCAGGTCACTTGTTCCTGTGTGCCTGTATTCTACGAGTACGTTGCTAATTCCAGTTTGTCTTCCCAGAGTACCAGCTGAGCCTTTCTTCACCTCTCTGGACTACACCAGTGCCCTCTGCTCCAGTTCCCGCCAGCTTCCACCAGCTACCCGCTCCAGCCGTCTACTATCTTCCTAAGTCTTCGCCTGCTGCTATTCCTGCCAGCCCGCCTGTCCCGCTGGGTCAGCTTCCACATGTTCAGGGTCTAAATGGAGGTAGCACCTTGCATCCCTCAGGCATTCCAACCTGGCCCTGTTTGAGGGGTCTTGCTAAGGGTGTCAGTGGTTCACATAGTTATGCCCCCTTCAGAGCCCCCGAATTGTGGTCCTGTGGTTTCACAAAAATTGTATTAAACGAATGTGCACTTCAACATCTGTGTCTCCGCTTCCAGTCATTACAGGGAGTTTGGTGACCCTAATAAGAGCCACACTTCCCCACCAGTTGATCCCAGGGAAATACATCGGCATCTGCAGTATCCATGGGGACATCAAGGACTACCCCATCGCCAGAGTGTAGATAAAAACAAGTGGTGTCCCATGAGGTCGGGGTAGTGTTACATCACGTGATAATCAGGTGGGACTTCAACCTGTTCTGGGACTTGTGGGGAAAGGCAAAGATACCAAATGACTCAGACAGGAGCCAGGTCAGCTCTATGCACTATTGACCCTATAGACATTGGGCCAGGTCTATTGCATTTTCTCATGTCTTGGGTGGCATCTAGGCATAGATAAAACCCAAGAATGGGTCCTTCAGAGGTTCTACTGACCTGGGTGTCACAGAGACATTGTTAGTTTCTGCCTATCCTGCCCTACCTGTCAGATAACTGCTCCTGTATCTCACTTCTGCAGTCCCCTAGTTCCATTACGCGTTATAGAGGTCCCGTTTGACCAGATTGCCATGGACCTTGTAGGACCCCAAGTTAAGTCCGCCAAAGGCCATCAATCTTGGTGGTCATGGACTATGCCAAATGGTACCAGGAGGAGGTGCCACTGAATGCATCATGTACTTGAACAAGCCCATATTTCGGGCATAATATATACTAACTAAATTAGACCCTATTATTCCAGTATTTTATATACTCCAAAAAATTCTTAAACGACTGGATAGATCCTATGGTAGGCCCATAGTCGCATCCATGGATTCCATTTCAATTCCATTATTGATTTTGTTACAAAAAGTGCTGTCCCTATTGGTCAAGAATATGCTATCTTTTATCTTAGACACATGGGCCTTTATCGCGATCATAAAAAACTTCGGACAAGTACCTACAGAAACCATATTATTCTCATTTGATATTAACAATTTATACACCTCAATACAGCACTCTAAGGCTGTGTGCACACGTTCAGGATTTTTCGCGTTTTTTTGCGGTTTTTCACTATAAAAACGCGATTAAACAGCGAAAAAAATACATACATTAAGCATCCTATTATTAGAATGCAATCCGCAATTTTTGTGCACATGTTGCATTTTTTTCCACGGCGGAATCGCATTCCGGAAAAAAACACAGCATGTTCATTCCTTGTGCGGAATCGCGGGGATTCTGCACACATAGGAATGCATTAATCCGCTTACTTTCTGCATGTGGCTATGCCCACCATGCGGGAAGTAAGTGGATCATGTGCGGTTGGTACCCAGGGTGGAGGAGAGGAGACTCTCCTCCAGGCCCTGGGAACCATATAATTTAAAAAAAAAAAAAAAGAATTGAAATAATAAATTGTGATATTCTCACCTTCCAGCGTCCCTCGCAGCGCTCCCGCTCCTCGCGATGCTCCCGTTCCCAGGGATGCTTTGCAGCAATGACCTGTGCATAGGCAGCATAATTAGTAAAAAGTGGGTCACACTTGTCAAACACTATGTTTGACAGGTGTGACCATCCTGTCAATCAGTTTTCCAAGCCATGCTACAGATCACTTGGAAAACACTAACATTCTGCAAGCTAATTACGCTTGTAAAATGCTAGTGTTTAGCGGGAAAACGCAAGCCAATTCCGCATGCGCTTTACCCGCGGCACAGTTCCGGAATTGCTGCGGACATTTCCACGGCAATTCCAGATGTGTGCACATAGCCTAAGGGAATATATTAGAGCAACTAAATGATTACTAGATCAATCTGATATGGAACCATCAGGCATCTGTTTACTCATAGATCTCCTTAAACTTGTCCTTACAGAGAAATTTTTCCTTTTTAAGGCACATACTATTTACAATCAAAGGCACGGCCATGGGCTTGAATGTAGCACCACCATATGCGAATAGCTTCATGCCTTACTTCAAAACATATATCTATACTAAACATCTATACCATACCCATTGTCTATTATGGTGCAGATACACAGATGATATCTTTTGTTTATGAAATGGGACCCTTGAGGCACTAGGGCTCTTTTACAGCCAACTTAACAGCGTGTGGCCTGAACTAAAATTTACTAAAAATAGTGATTCAAAACAGATCAATTTTTTAGACACCATTATAATTAAAGATACTAATGGCACGTTATCTATAGATCTTTTTGTCAAAAGTAAGGCTCTCAATAACATACTTTTATATCAAAGCTGTCATCCTTATGCAGTTGAGAGATCAATCCTAATCTCTCTTTTCCAAAGGGTGAAAAGAATTGTCACCAATGCAAAGACATGCTCCAAATGTCTGGGTGAAAGGGAAACCAAGTTTTAACAGAGATGGTACCCCAAGAACCTACTTCAATGCTGTCATACCACACCACATTCAACAAAGATCAAAGATACAATAAACAGAATTCCATTTGTACACACATTCCACCCCTTTGCTTACAGGTTACATAAAAACATCCGTTAACACTGGTCTCTGTTACACAAAAGTTATCAGGGTATTCCGGGGTTTCAATTACCATTTTACCATGTTTTAGAAGGCCTAGTCATCTTCGGAATAAACTTGATAGGGCTGATGAAAGATTAGCCCTAAAAAAAATCACGACAAATATTGTTAAATACACAAAGAGGCACTTTTTTTTCTTTTACAAATTCTAATCTCTGATTTTTCCCTATTCATCATTTTTTTATCATTAATTTTTTATTTTCTTATTTTTAAATTTCTGTTTTTCAGTTCTCATTTTTCTATTTTTCATCCCCTTTTCCCTTCCCCACCATTTCCTTTTTCTCCTTTTTCCCTTGTTCTATTTTTTCCTTACTAATGCTATTATTTTCATTTACAGACGGCTTCTGGATGTTTTCTGTTTACATCTATCTGACATTCCCACAGCCCTCAAGCACGATGACTATACGTTCCAAATATGTGGTTCACTGCGTATCATTTCTTGTCCCGGCCACAGTAACGAACCTCTGGTGCGTTCCAGATTTGTGTCCTATAATTACTCACCCAGGCTTTTCTGGTTCTCGCTATACACTTCCTATGCGAGTTTGATCTTTTTTCCATGGTTACCTAGACACACCTCTTCCTGCCTCATTTTCTTAGCTCAGCTATTAAAACTCACTAAGCTCTAGATACACCTGTGCTTTCCACAGGGATTACACTTACTCCCAGCTTCCACGACGTTGTCTTTTCCTGGTACATATTGTCTCCAGTAATCTGATAAGCATGCTATAGGCACTCTTCTAAAAGGGTCCATTTGTCTTTTCATACTATTGTGTCTAATCAATAGTATTTATACAATAGTATTTATTCCTCCCTTCTTTTTTTCTCCCATTGCCCTCTCAAGTAGTTGTACATTAAGGTGGTTAATATGTTTCCACTACCTTAACATATCCTTTTGCTGGATTTTTGTCAGGAATACCACTTTTCAGAGGCATATGATCTTTGATCAAGATTTTTTTCATTTTATCTTAGGTACCTAAATTCTGCACATGGTCGAACCACTTATTGTTCCATACCTCCATATCACTTTTTTGAGTGACTTGATCGACATAGTAAACAGCTATACTTATCATATACTATTTGAATCTATTTTACATAATATGTATGTATGTTTTGCCTTCTCTATGGATTAATATGGTATTATTGCTACTATTGATATTTTTCCCTTGACATTATTATTGTTCTGTGTACAATTTACTTATGTATTTTTTACATTGTATATTACAGTCTGATGAAGGTCGATGTTTATGGCCAAAACATTACTTTATTGGGATTGCTTCACTAAATAAATATATTCTTTATTTCTGAAAGAGTGCCAGATTTTGTTTTCTATAAATGAGTCCATTCTCGATTCAAGCCAATTTTGCATTCAAAAAGTCAAAGTGGGATCCTTCCCTTCCGAGCCCTGCTGTGCACTCAAACAGTAGTTTTCCCCCACATATGGGATATCGAGGTACTTTGGAGAAATTACACAGCAAATTTTGCTATCCATTTTCTCCTATTACCCTTGTGAAATTAAAAAAATTGTGAAAAGTAAAATGTTCACTTTTTCCTTCCACATTCCTTTAATTCCTATGAAGAATCTGAAGGGTTAATAAACTTCTTGAATGTGGTTTTATGCACTTTGAGGCCTGTGGATTTTAGGATGGTGTCACTTTCAAGTATTTTCTGCAAATACTCCCCTCAAAGTCACTTCAAATGTGATGTAGTCCCTAAAAAATGGTTTTGTAAATGTTGGAAAAATGAGAAATTGCTGGTGAATAGTGTTGAGCATTCCGATACCGCAAGTATCGGGTATTGGCCGATATTTGCGGTATCGGAATTCCGATACCGAGATCCGATACTTGGCGCATATCGGATACCGGAATCGGAAGTTCTCAATTCAAACAGCACGAATTCAGCCAATGAGGACTGATTACAAGTGTGGGCACATCCTGTTCAGCATGGTGGGCATGAAACTTCTGGCAAGGCTGTGATTGGCTGCTGAAATGATGTCATGCTGCAGTTTAAAAGTCGCTGGCGCCATTTTGGGCTCAGTCTGCTGTGAATTCAGTTAGCCATAGGATGCTGTGTTCTGACTGAGGGCCAGTTGAGATAACGATTTGCTTCTTTGTGCTTTTCCCAGGCTAATTTAGCAACCGCTGTGTGTTCACCTTGCTTTTGCCTTGCAGCGCTATTTTCACAGCGTTCTGCAAGGTCTCTGTGTGTGTGTGTGTGTGAGTGCAGCCCACTCTCTAGTCTGTGTGCAGCCATAGCTGGTTATATTCAGATCAGGGTGGTTCACTGCCTCATACTGTTCTATCCATTCCATTGTCCTTTTTTGCAAGTAGTGCAGGCTGCTGCACATTTTTTTCAAATAATTCCTATTAGTGACTTTCCACCCGTATCCAGCTAAATTGTGGAAAAACACTACATAGGATAACGTAGAGGAGGTTTTTGGGGCCTTGTAGCGCTGTTAACGGCTGTCTGCACGGTCTCCGTGTGAGTGCAGCTCGCCCTGTAGTCTGTGTGCAGCCACAGCCGGTTGTATCCAGCTCAGGGTGGTTCACTGACTCATACAGTTCTATCCATTCCATTGTCCTTTTTTGCAAATAGTGCAGGCCGCTGCACATTTTTTCAAATAATTCCTATTAGTGGCTTTCCACCCGAATCCAGCTAAATTGTGGAAAAACACTACATAGGACAACGTAGAGGAGTTTTTTGGGGCCTTGCAGCGCCGTTTACGGCTGTCTGCATGGTCTCCGTGTGAGTGCAGCTCTCCCTGTTGTCAGTTCAGCCCCAAAAAAATAAATAAATAATAAAGTTCACCAAACACACCACTTTACAGTTGTGTAGGCCACATTAGCTCATATTAAAGTCTAGTCCACACTTTAGAAAATTAGTGTTTCTTATACCTGTTAGGAGCTGTTCAGGAATAAGCACACTAAGCCGTTAGTACTTTTCTTCTTATCTTTATCAGTCAACCAAGATGAAGAAGGCAGGGAGTAAGGCACGTGGGCGTGGAGCAGGGAGAGGACGTGGGGATTCTGTGCCTGCTGCGGGCACCGGTGACTCATCATCACCCAGTTTCAGCAGGGAACAGTCCTTCATGCGCAGCTTTGTCGGAGAGCGCCGTACACCGCTGCTGCGTGATGACCAAATTGAAGCCGTTGTCAGATGGATGGCAGCTAACGCATCGACTTCAATTAGTGCCACATCCTCTCAGACACAGAGCACTGGAGAGCACCCATCTGTCTCTTCACCACCTGCCAAATTGCCCAGGCAGACAGAGAGCCCAGGACAGGAGCCGTCTCTACTTCTGTTCTCTGAATCTCTTGGCTTGGAAACAGGGGGCCAGCTGTTATGGTCCTGGTGGTTAGGAACACATGAAATGACCAGATAGGTAACCTAGAAATAAAGGACAAGCTCTGGGAATGTGGGAACTTTACTGACCGCAACCCTGATCCTATCAACACACACTATAGGCAGCCGTGGAGCGTTCCTGACTCTGCCTAGACGCCTCATCACAGCCTGAGAACTGGCTATCCCTAGAGAGAAACAAAGCCTCACTTGCCTCAGAGAAATTTCCCCAAAAGTGTAGACAGCCCCCCACAAATAATAACGGTGAGTTAAGGGGAAAACACAAACATAGAAATGAAAACAGGTTTTAGCAAATGAGGCCCACTAATAACTAAATAGTCAGAAGATAGCAAGGAATCTGTGCGGTCAGTATAAAATACTACAAAAATTATCCACGCAGAGAATACAAAAGACCCCCACACCGACTCACGATGTGAGGGGCGCAACTCTGCAACCCAGAGCTTCCAGCTAGCAGAAAAATAGCATATAAGCAAGCTGGACTAAACACATCATATACTGAGAAACATATTCAAAAAAGCAATGGGCAAAAATGAACTAGCATGAACTTAGCTTCTCCAAGAGGAGACAGGTCACAAGGGAAGTCCCAGAGAGATCTGAACCAGTACTGAATACAATGACAGCAGGCAACAAGTAAAGGTCCAGGTGGAGTTAAATAGTCAGCCAGCATAGCAGAAAACAAGGCAGCTGGGGCCCAGCTAAGACCAGCCGTAACACTCAAAGCCACCAGAGGGAGCCCAAGAACAGAACTCACAAAGTACCACTCATGACCACAGGAGGGAGCCCGAGAACGGAATTCACAACAGTACCCCCCCTTGAGGAGGGGTCACCGAACCCTCACCAGAGCCCCCAGGCCGATCAGGACGAGCCAAATGAAAGGCACGAACCAAATCGGCAGCATGGACATCAGAGGCAACAACCCAGGAATTATCCTCCTGACCATAGCCCTTCCATTTAACCAAGTACTGAAGCTTCCGTCTCGAAATACGAGAATCCAAGATCTTCTCCACCACATACTCCAACTCTCCCTCGACCAATACTGGAGCAGGAGGATCAACAGAAGGAACCACAGGCACCACATACCTCCGCAACAATGACCTATGGAACACATTATGAATGGTAAAAGATGCTGGGAGGTCCAAACGAAATGACACAGGATTGAGGATTTCTGAAATCTTATAAGGACCGATGAAACGAGGCTTGAACTTAGGAGAGGAAACCTTCATAGGAACATAACGAGAAGACAACCATACCAAATCCCCCACACGAAGTCGGGGACCCACACAGCGACGGCGGTAAGCAAAGCGCTGAGCCTTCTCCTGTGACAACGTCAAATTGTCCACTACGTGGTTCCAAATCTGCTGCAACCTATCCACCACAGAATCCACCCCAGGACAGTCAGAAGGCTCAACCTGACCTGAGGAAAAACGAGGATGAAAACCAGAATTACAAAAAAAAGGCGAAACCAAAGTAGCAGAACTAGCCCGATTATTGAGGGCGAACTCAGCCAATGGCAAAAAAGTCACCCAATCATCCTGATCAGCAGAAACAAAACATCTCAGATAAGTTTCCAAGGTCTGATTAGTTCGTTCAGTTTGGCCATTCGTCTGAGGATGGAAGGCCGAAGAAAAAGACAAATCAATGCCCATCTTAGCACAAAAGGACCGCCAAAATCTGGACACAAACTGGGACCCTCTGTCAGATACAATGTTCTCCGGAATACCATGCAAACGAACCACATTCTGAAAAAACAGCGGAACCAAATCAGAGGAGGAAGGCAACTTAGGCAAGGGCACCAAATGGACCATCTTAGAAAAACGATCACAAACCACCCAGATGACAAACATCCTCTGAGAGACTGGAAGATCCGAAATAAAATCCATGGAAATATGCGTCCAGGGCCTCTTCGGGACAGGCAAAGGCAAAAGCAATCCACTGGCACGAGAACAGCAAGGCTTGGCCTGAGCACAAATCCCACAGGACTGCACAAAGGAACGCACATCCCGCGACAAGGAAGGCCACCAAAAGGACCTAGCCACCAAATCCCTGGTACCAAAAATCCCAGGATGACCCGCCAACACCGAAGAATGAACCTCGGAAATAACTCTACTGGTCCATCTATCCAGGACAAACAGTCTCTCCGGTGGACAACGGTCAGGTTTATCGGCCTGAAATTCCTGCAGCATCCGCCGCAAATCAGGGGAGATGGCAGACAAAATCACCCCCTCTCTGAGGATACCAGCCAGGTCAGAAACTCCCGGAGAGTCAGGGACAAAACTCCTAGAAAGGGCATCAGCCTTCACATTCTTTGAGCCCGGAAGGTAAGAAACCACGAAATCGAAACGGGAGAAAAACAGCGACCATCGAGCTTGTCTAGGATTTCACCGCTTGGCAGACTCGACATAAATAAAATTCTTGTGATCCGTCAAGACCACCACGCGATGTTTGGCTCCCTCAAGCCAATGTCGCCACTTCTTGAATGCCCACTTCATTGCCAACAACTCCCGATTACCAACATCATAATTCCGCTCGGCAGGCGAAAACTTTCTAGAAAAGAAAGCACATGGTCTCATCACAGAGCCATCAGAGCTTCTCTGCGACAAGACAGCCCCTGCTCCAATCTCAGACGCATCAACCTTGACCTGAAAAGGAAGAGAGACATCCGGCTGACGCAAGACAGGAGCTGAAGAAAACCGACGTTTCAGCTCCTGAAAGGCCTCAACGGCCGCAGAAGACCAATTCGTCACATCAGCACCCTTTTTGGTCAAATCCGTCAAAGGCTTAACCACACTAGAAAAATTAGTGATGAAGCGACGGTAAAAATTAGCAAAGCCCAAGAACTTCTGAAGACTCTTCACAGATATAGGTTGAGTCCAGTCATAAATGGCCTGGACTTTAACTGGATCCATCTCGATAGTAGAAGTGGAAAAAATAAAGCCCAAAAAGGAAACCTTCTGGACTCCGAAGAGACATTTAGAGCCCTTCACAAACAAGGCATTAGCACGCAGGACCTGAAATACCATCCTGACCTGCTTCACATGAGATTCCCAATCATCAGAAAAGACCAAAATATCATCCAGGTACACAATCATAAATCTATCCAGATACTCTCAGAAGATATCGTGCATGAAGGACTGAAACACAGAAGGGGCATTAGAAAGCCCAAAAGGCATCACCAAGTACTCAAAATGGCCTTCGGGCGTATTAAATGCTGTTTTCCATTCATCGCACTGCTTTATACGCACAAGATTATAAGCACCTCGAAGATCTATCTTGGTGAACCAACTAGCCCCCCTAATCCGGCCAAACAGATCAGACAGCAGAGGCAAAGGGTACTGAAATTTGACCGTGATTTTATTTAGAAGGCGATAATCTATACAGGGTCTCAGGGAACCATCCATCTTGGCCACAAAAAAGAACCCTGCACCCAAAGGTGACGAGGGTGGACGAATATGCCCTTTCTCCAAAGACTCCTTTATATAACTCCGCATAGCGGCATGTTCTGGTACAGATAAATTAAAAAGTCGACCCTTAGGGAACTTACTACCAGGAATCAAATTTATAGCACAATCACAATCCCTATGAGGAGGTAGGGCACTGGATTTGGGCTCATCAAATACATCCCGGTAATCCGACAAAAATTCAGGAACTTCAGAAGGAGTAGAAGAAGCAATTGACACCAAAGGAACATCGCCATTTACCCCTTGACAACCCCAACTTGACACAGACATTGCTTTCCAATCCAGGACTGGATTATGAACCTGCAGCCATGGCAGACCCAACACGACAACGTCATGCAAATTATGTAACATCAGAAAGCGAATAACCTCCTGAAGTGCAGGAGTCATGCACATGGTCACTTGAGTCCAGTACTGAGGTTTATTCTTGGCCAATGGCGTAGCATCAATTCCCTTTAGTGGAATAGGGAATTGCAAAGGCTCCAAGATAAAACCACAGCGCCTGACAAATGACAAATCCATCAAATTCAGGGCAGCGCCTGAATCCACAAAAGCCATAACTGAGTAGGATGACAGAGAGCAAATCAAAGTAACAGACAAAATGAATTTAGGCTGTACAGTACCAATGGTGACAGACCTAGCGAACCTCCTAGTGCGCTTAGGACATTCAGAGATAGCATGAGTGGAGTCACCACAGTAGAAACACAACCCATTCTGACGTCTGTGATTTTGCCGTTCAATTCTGGTCAGAATCCTGTCACATTGCATAGACTCAGGCTTCTGCTCAGAAAACACCGCCAGATGGTGCACAGGGTTGGGCTCCTACAAACGCCGATCAATCTGAATGGCCAAAAACATCGACTCATTCAGACCCGCAGGCATGGGGAACCCCACCATAACATCCTTAAGGGCTTCAGAAAGACCCTTTCTGAAAATTGCTGCCAGGGCACACTCATTCCATTGAGTGAGCACAGACCACTTCCTAAACCTCTGACAGTAAACCTATGCTTCATCCTGACCCTGAGAGAGAGCCAGCAAAATCTTTTCTGCCTGGTCTACTAGATTAGGTTCCTCATAAAGCAATCCAAGCGCCAGAAAAAAACGCATCCACATTTAGCAATGCAGGATCTCCTGGCGCCAGGGAGAATGCCCAATCTTGAGGGTCACCATGTAACAAAGAAATAATAATTTTAACTTTCTGAGCAGGGTCACCAGAGGAACGAGGTCTCAGAGAAAGAAACAATTTGCAATTATTTTTGAAATTCAAAAACTTAGATCTATCTCCAGAGAACAACTCAGGAATCGGTATTTTAGGTTCTGACATAGGACTGTGAACTACATAATCCTGAATGCTTCGTATCCTTGTAGTGAGATGATCCACACTAGAGGACAGACTTTGAATGTCCATATCTGCAGCTGAGTCCTGAACCACCCAGAGATTAAGGGGAGGAGAGAGGCTAAACACACTGCAGAGGGAAAAAAAAAAAAATGAGCTCAGAACTTCTCTTATCCCTCTTTTGCGATGCATTAACACTTTACTGGCCTGCTGTACTGTTATGGTCCTGGTGGTTAGGAACACATGAAATGACCAGATAGGTAACCTAGAAATAAAGGACAAGCTCTGGGAATGTGGGAACTTTACTGACCGCAACCCTGATCCTATCAACACACACTATAGGCAGCCGTGGAGCGTTCCTGACTCTGCCTAGACGCCTCATCACAGCCTGAGAACTAGCTATCCCTAGAGAGAAACAAAGCCTCACTTGCCTCAGAGAAATTTCCCCAAAAGTGTAGACAGCCCCCCACAAATAATAACGGTGAGTTAAGGGGAAAACACAAACATAGAAATGAAAACAGGTTTTAGCAAATGAGGCCCGCCAATTACTAAATAGTCAGAAGATAGCAAGGAATCTGTGCGGTCAGTATAAAATACTACAAAAATTATCCATGCAGAGAATACAAAAGACCCCCACACCGACTCACGATGTGAGGGGCGCAACTCTGCAACCCAGAGCTTCCAGCTAGCAGGAAAATAGCATATAAGCAAGCTGGACTGAACACATCATATACTGAGAAACATATTAAAAAAAGCAATAAGCAAAAATGAACTAGCATGAACTTAGCTTCTCCAAGAGGAGACAGGTCACAAGGGAAGTCCCAGAGAGATCTGAACCAGTACTGAATACAACGACAGCAGGCAACAAGTAAAGGTCCAGGTAGAGTTAAATAGTCAGCCAGCATAGCAGAAAACAAGGCAGCTGGGGCCCAGCTACAGACCAGCCGTATCACTCAAAGCCACCAGAGGGAGCCCATGAACAGAACTCACAAAGTACCACTCATGACCACAGGAGGGAGCCCGAGAACGGAATTCACAACAGCCAGCCAAGCAGCATTGGAGAAATGGAAGAAGAGGCAGTGTGCAGTGATGCCCAACAGCTTTTTCTCTCTGAGTCTGAAGAGGCGAGTGGGCCAGTGCCTCCGGTCACCGCACCGCAGAACGCATCCGCTGATGACACTCAGGTGCCACTTTCTGGTGCATGCTGTGCTGCTGAGACTACCCAGGAGGAGCAGTTGGTGGCAGAGGGTAGTGTAGATGATGAGGTCTTTGACCCATCGTGGCGTGAGGGGCAGGAAGGTGGTGGGAGCAGCTCTGAGGAGGAGATTCCCCGAACGGGCCAAAGAGGGAGAGGGAGGGGGAAGACTGCGGATCCTGTAGCCTCCACTTTGGCACCCATTAGGAGCATGTCTCTTCCAAAAGCCAAAAAGGGGGCTCCCAAGACTTGCAGTGCCTGGTCCTTTTTTGACACAATTGCAGATGACATTTGCTATATCAAATGCAAGGTGTGTCTTCATAAAATCAAAAAAGGGAAAAATGTCAGCAACCTCAATACCTCCAACATGTGGAAACATGTGCGCGCGGAGTTACAAAAACACACTGAAGACCTAGGCCAACCAACAGCGGCAGCTACCACCTCTTCAGCTCGTGTCGCCTCTTCCTCCAGCTCACACACAGCTGGTTCGGCTTCCTCCCAGGATCGCCATGGAAAAACCTCTGGCACTGTTGTCCAGAGACCCACTGTAATTCCACCCGCAGCACCACGTTCCCAGTCATCCTCACACTCCCAGCCCAGTCTACAGCCATCGGTAGTACAGGGATGGGAGAAAAGTCGGCCTTTCTCGTCAAACCACCCACGAGCACAGGCTCTGACAGCAGGCATTGCCAAACTTCTGTCACTGGAAATGCTGTCATTCAGGCTGGTGGAGACTGACAGCTTCCATGACTTGATGTCATTGGCAGTCCCACAGTACAATGTGCCCAGCCGCTTTTATTTCAGCAGGCAAGCCGTCCCTGCCCTGCACAAGCATGTGGAGGGACACATAAAACACGCGCTACTGAACGCCATCAGTAGCAAGGTCCACCTCCCCACCGATGCGTGGACCAGTCAACATGGACAGGGGCGATACCTTTCCTTCACTGCCCATTGGGTTAATGTTGTTGAGCCGGGTACAGATCGTGCGAGTGGCGCAGGACGTGTCCTGCCCACTCCAAGGATTGCAGGAATCCAGTCTGTACGCATTGACTCCTCCTCTTACACAAGTTCCTCAGAATCATCGCTGCAGGAGCCGTCACAGTCCACCTCCACATGGACCCGTGAACGTTTACCTGTTATAACCGACATGAGCACAGCTGTGGCCAAACGTCAACAGGCCGTCTTGAAATTAATTTCTTTGGGGAATCGAAGCCACACAGCGCAGGAGCTCTGGAATGCCATCAAGCAGGAGAGCGATGTGTGGTTTGTGGTAGCGAATCTCCAGCCAGGCATGGTAGTGTGTGATAATGGCCGAAATCTGGTGGCAGCTCTGGGCCTCGGCAACCTCACTCACATCCCATGTCTGCACATGTGCTCAATTTGGTCGTGCAGAGATTTTTGAGGGACTATCCGGATCTTGATGCACTGCTGCACAAGGTCCGCCTAGAGTGTGCTCACTTGCGGCGTTCCAGCACGGCAAAATCGCGCATTGCGGCTCTGCAGCGCCAATTCCGCCTTCCGGAACATCGCATCATATGTGACCTACCTACCAGGTGGAATTCCACGTTACATATGCTGGAGCGGTTGTGTGAGCAGCAGCAAGCAGTAATGGAGTACCAGCTGCATCAGGCGCAAAGAAGTCGCACTCCGCGCCGTTCAGACTTCACAACCACAGAGTGGGCCACTATGAAGGACGTCTGCCAGATTTTGCGTCCCTTCGATTATTCCACGCAGATGGTGAGTGCAGATGATGCACTAGTCAGCATGACTGTCCCCCTTATCTGCCTGCTTGAAAAATCACTGCAAGCGCTAAGGGATGATGTTGTGGAAGAGGTGGAGGATGAGGATTCGCCATTTCCATCATCTTCTGGACAGTCAGCGCCACGTGGTTCCTCACAAACGCGTAGGCAGGGGACACTTTGTGAGGAGGATGAGGAGGAGTCAATGGAGGAGGAAGACATCCGTCCAGAGGAGAAAGTTACCCAATTGTCCAGTAGTCAGTGTGTACAGCGAGGGTGGGGTGATGACGAGCCGGCAGAGATCACGCCTCAAGCAGGGGACAGCGTTTCTTGGCCATTTGGCAGTCTGCAGCACATGGTTGATTACATGCTGCAGTGCCTGAGAAACGACCACCGCATCGCCCACATTCTCAACATGTCTGATTATTGGGTGTCACTGTTCACCCTCCTCGATCCTCGCTACCGGGACAATGTACAAAGCCTCATCACACCGTTGAACCGGGAGTGTAAAATGCGGGAGTACCGAGACACACTGGTGAATTCCATCATCTTCTCCAGTCCAACTGAGAGAAGTGCTGCTAGTGCTTTACAAAGCAGCTCAGTGCGTCCAGGCAGTGGAGGAGGCTCTGCACAAAGAGGGAGCAGAAGCAGTGCCTCTGCCCAAGGCAAGACCAGTATGGCCCAACTGTGGCACAGTTTTGTGTCCCCGCCACAAATGTCTACACCATCACAGACGGCTCCAGTCAGCAGGAGGCAACGGTTCCGTCAGATGGTGACAGACTACATGTCTTGCCCTCTTGCTGTACTCCCAGACGGCTCTTCCCCTTTAAAGTTTTGGGTCTCTAAGCTGGATACATGGCCAGAGCTAAGCCAGTATGCATTGGAGGTGCTGGCTTGCCCTGCGGCTAGTGTATTATCGGAACGCGTCTTTAGTGCTGCAGGTGGTGTACTAATAGAACGTCGCATGCGACTATCCTCCGATAACATTGACCGGCTTACTTTCCTGACAATGAACCAGGCCTGGATCTCGCAGGAATTTGCCACTCCTCTTCCTGATTAAATAATTGGGTGACTGTCTACAGTATCCAGGTCTCCTGTTGTGTTCATCTTTCTACCACCTGAACTTAAATTCCTGGGCTCCAACACCGCCAGTTGAGGCTCAGAAGTGCCGTCTGCACAGTCAAAACATACGACCCAGTGTTATTGGGTGTCAGTAACGTCAGCTGATCCCCAGCTGTGTAGCTGGCAATGTGTCCTGCGACCGCCACGCTGACACAACTGAAATGTAAGGGAACCTGTCCCCCCCCCAGGCGTTTGTTACTGAAATAGCCACCTTGTGCAGCAGTAATGCTGCACAAGGAAAAGGTAACTATTTTTGTTTAGCTCCTTGCACACGCAGAACTTAACACTTTTAAAGTGTGTCCACTGATACCGTAAAACCATCCTGGAGGTGGGACTTTCCTTTGTAATGGTGCATGGCCGCTGCGGCGGTGGTCACTGCACGGCTCTGCTCCGTTAGGGCGTTAGGACCCACTACGAGGTTTGCCGTGAAGGGGCAGTGGGCTTCATACAGTCTGATCAGAATGTTAAACTGAAAACCTTATGTTCAGTATTTAAAGTTTTGCCTAGCGGCTTTAGATCAACGTATGATTTTGGGATGTGCGGTTCATGCTCTTTTTTTTCTTTTTGCACATAGCCTTTCCTTTGTAATGTGACGCAGCACACCCGTCATTCCTACTCCCTTGGCGACGTGCGCCGCCTCCTCCGCGTTGTTTTATTCTGTCCCGGAGCCAGCGCTGTTTTGTTATCCCTTGGCCAGGCACACTTTGCGGTGCCCGTCTTCTGACATCATTTGGTGTCAGGCTGGCTGCGCCTGTGCAGCCGCGCTGGATGAGATCCCGCCTCGCAGTGTCTTCTGATTTAATCACACTGCATCCTGGGATCCATGGGCATGCGCAGTGCATATCTTCACCTCCGCCTCTCACTCATCTCCCTCCGCCTTCTTCAGACTGTGCGCCGTCAGCTGATCCCAAATAGCATGCCACGGCCGTGACACCGCACAGTCTGAAGAAGCCGGAGGGAGGGGAGTGAGGTGAGGATATGCACTGCGCATGGCCACGGATCCCAGGCCCGCAGTGGGATTACATTAGACGACACTGCTAGGCGGGATCTCAGCCAGCGCGGCCGCACAGGCGCAGCCAGCCTGACACCAAATGATGTCAGAAGACGGGCACCGCAAAGTGCGCCTGGCCAAGGGATAACATAACAGCACAGGCTCCGGGACGGAATTAAACAACGCTGAGGAGGCGGCGCATGGCACCAAGGGGGTAGGAATGACGGCTGGGCTGCGTCACATTACAAAGGAAAGTCCCACCTCCGGGATGGTTTTACGGTATCAGTGGACACACTTTAAAAGTGTTTAGTTCTGTGTTTGCAAGGAGCATAATGAAAAGAGCCACCTTTTCCTTTGGCTTCCTTTGTGATGCAAAAGCTGGCTCTTTCAGCTACAAACGCCTTTTTTGGGGGGGGTTAAAGGTTCCCTTTCGACTTGCTCCTATCTGGCTTCGGCCTAAATGGTGTTCCTCTGCTCCTCCTGCTGTCCCTGGGCTCCAACACTGCTAGTTGGTGCCTAGAAGTGCTGGATGCAGTTAACACTTGCTGCCGTGTTATTAGGGCTCAGTAACGTCAGCTGCTCCCCTGCTGTGTGTGCTGCAATACCTCCTATCTGCTCCTCCTGCTGTCCCTGGGCTCTAACACCGCTAGTTGGTGCCTGGAAGTGCTGTCCGCACAGTCAACAGTCGCTCCTCTGTTATTGGGGTTCAGTAACGTCAGCTGCTCCCCAGCTGAGTATCTGGCAATGTGTCATGCGACCGCCACGCTGGCACAACTAACAGACATTTACATGCCTCCAGTGTAGGCTTCGGCCTACACTCTGCTCCTCCTGCTGTCCCTGGGCTCCAACACTGCTGGTTGCTGCCCGGAAGTGCTGTTTGCACAGAGCCAAACACCTCGCCAATTTGTTAGTGGGGTTCAGTAACGTCAGCTGCTCCCCTGCTGTGTATCCGGCAATGTGTCATGCGACCGCCACGCTGGCACAACTAAAATTTAAGGGAACCTGACCACCCCCACCCCCCCAGGCGTTTGGTACTGAAAGAGCCACCTTGAGCAGCAGTAATGCTGCAGAAGGAAAAGGTGGTGCTTTTAATTATGCTCCTTTCAAAGGCTGAACTACACACTTATGAAATGTGTCTCCTCACACCGTTTAACCGTCCCGAAAGTGGGACTTTCCTTTGTAATGTGACGCAGCACAGCCGTCATTCCTACCCCCTTGGCATCGTGCGTCGCCTCCTCAGCGTTGTTTGATTCTGTCCCGGAGCCTGTGCTGTTATGTTATCCCTTGGCCAGGCACACTTTGCGGTGCCCGTCTTCTGACATCATTTGGTGTCAGGCTGGCTCCGTCTGTGCAGCCGCGCTGGACGAGATCCCGCCTCGCAGTGTCTTCTGATTTAATCACACTGCGGGCCTGGGATCCATGGGCATGCGCAGTGCATATCTTCACCTCCGCCTCTCACTCATCTCCCTCCGCCTTCTTCAGACTGTGCGCCGTCAGCTGATCCCTAATAGCATGCCACGGCCGTGACACCGCACAGTCTGAAGAAGCCGGAGGGAGGGGAGTGAGAGGCGAGGATATGCACTGCGCATGGCCACGGATCCCAGGCCCGCGGTGGGATTACATTAGATGACACTGCGAGGCGGGATCTAGGCCAGCGCGGCTGCACAGGCGCAGCCAGCCTGACACCAAATGATGTCAGAAGATGGGCAGCGCTAAGTGTGCCTTGCCAAGGGGTAACATAACAGCGCAGGCTCCGGGACAGAATCAAACAACGCTGAGGAGGCGGCGCACGGCGCCAAGGGGGTAGGAATGAAGGCTGTGCTGCGTCACATTACAAAGGACAGTCCCACCTCCGGGACGGTTTAACGGTGTGAGGGGACACATTTCATAAGTGTCTAGTTCAGCCTTTGAAAGGAGCATAATTAAAAGAGCCACCTTTTCCTTTTGCATCATTAGTGCTGTACAAGATGGCTCTTTCAGCAACAAACGCCTGGGGTGGGGGTTAAAGGTTCCCTATCAACTTGCTCCAGTGCAGGCTTCGGCCTACACTCTCCTCCTTCTGACCCCGGGCTCTAACACCGCCAGTTGGTGCCCGGAAGTGCTGGCTGCACAGAGCCAAACACCTCGCCAATGTGTCAGTGGGGTTCAGCAACGCCAGCTGTGCCCCCGCTGTGTAGCTGGCAACGTGTCCTGCAAAAGCCATGCAGACACAAAGCTGCCGCCACTGCAGGCTTCGGCCTACACTCTGCTCCCTCTCCTCCTGCTGACCCCGGGCTCTAACACCGCCAGTTGGCGCCCGGAAGTGCTGGCTGCACAGAGCCAAACACCTCGCCAATGTGTCAGTGGGGTTCAGCAACGCCAGCTGTGTCCCCGCTGTGTAGCCGGCAACGTGTCTTGCAAACGCCACGCAGACACAAGAACTGAAATTGAAGGGAACCTGTCCCCCCCCAGGCGTTTGTATGTATAACAGCCACCTTGTGCAGCAGTAATGCTGCATTTGTACAAGGTGGCTCATTAAGTAACTCTCCTTGCACACACTGAACGCAAGACGTCTAAAATGTGTCCCCTGAGACCATTAAACAGTCCCCAAGGTGTGACTTTCCTTTGTAATGACACGCTGCAACCCCCTTGGTAGCGCTGCCCGTCTTCTGACATCA
Source organism: Ranitomeya variabilis (assembly GCF_051348905.1). Classification (NCBI taxonomy): domain Eukaryota; kingdom Metazoa; phylum Chordata; class Amphibia; order Anura; family Dendrobatidae; genus Ranitomeya; species Ranitomeya variabilis. The sequence continues at coordinate 376,792,099 of NC_135235.1, read as the reverse complement.
TTGGTTGGCTGGCTGCGCCTCTGCGGCCGCCCTGCCCGACACAACGCCCCTCGGTGTCTTATTTATTTAGACTGCGAGGGTGTGATTGACGGGCATGAGCAGTGCATATCTTCGCCTGTTGTCACTCATCTCCTTCCGCCTTCTTCAGACTGTGCGGCTTCATGGCCGTGGCATGCGATAAGGGATCAGCTGACGCCGCACAGTCTGAAGCAGGTGTAAGGACCTGAGCGAGAGGCGAACATATGTACTGCGCAAGGCCATGAATCCCAGCCCCGCAGTGTGAATTAAGGAAAAGACACTGCAGGGCTGGGATTCACGGACATCGCAAACCGCACCGGCCGACATTAAATTATGTCAGAAGACGGGCAGTGCTAACAGCGCAAGGCCAAGGGATAACACGACAGCGCAGACTCCTGTACAGCAAATAACGACGCTCAGGAGGCTGCGCCCAGCACCAAGGTGGGATTTTTGACAGCTGTGCTACGTCTCATTACGAAGGGAACTCCCGCCTCCAAGACAGTTTGACTGTATAAGGGCCTAAATGTTGTACGTGTTTCATTCAGCGTGTGCAAGGAACAAAATTAAAAGAGCAACCTTTGACTTGTGCAGCATTACTGCTGCCCAAGCTGTGGCTCTTATACTTTGTAACACCTGAGGGGAGGCTAAAGGTTACCTTTAAAATTGGTTCAATTAGGCTTCGGCCTACACTCTGCTCCTCCTGCAGAGCCTGGGCTCTAACAATGCCAGTTGGCGCCCGGAAGTGCTAGCTGCACAGAGAAAAACACCAGCCAATGTGTCAGTGGGGTTCAGCAATGCCAGCTGTGCCCCTGCTGTGTAGCCGGCAACGTGTCCTGCAAAAGCCACGCAGACACAAAGCTGCCGCCAGTGCAGGCTTCGGCCTACACTCTGCTCCCTCTGCTCCTCCTGCTGACCCTGGGCTCTAACACCGCCAGTTGGTGCCCGGAAGTGCTAGCTGCACAGAGAAAAACACCAGCCAATGTGTCAGTGGGGTTAAGCAATGCCAGCTGTTCCCCTGCTGTGTAGCCGGCATTGTGTCCTGCAAATGCCACGCAGACACAACAGACCTCCAAATGCCTCCAGTGCAGGCTTCGGCCTACACTCTGCTCCCCCTGCTGACCCTTTGCTCCAACACCACTAGTTGGGGCTCTAAGAAGACAAGCTTGAATAGGTCCCCATCCTGGTTCCAGTACAGTCAGCTGGTTCCAGGCAGAGCCTTTGGCTTAGGTGCCTCCCTCTGGGTATCCGAGTTCCACCAACGTCAGCTGGTCCTCGGTAATTCCATTGGCTCTTGGACCTTCGGCTACCCATCCGGGTTCCAGTACCGTCAGCTGGTTCTCGGCAGTGTCTTTTGCTCTTGTACCTTCTGCTCCCCATCCTGGTTCCAGTACCGTCAGCTGGTTCCGGGCAGAGCCTTTGGCTTAGGTGCCTCCCTCTGGGTATCCGAGTTCCACCAACGTCAGGTGGTCCTTGGTAGTGCTTTCAGGCACGGGTACCTCCTGCTTAGTAACCGGGTTCCAGTAACGTCAGCTGGTCCTCGGTAGTTCCATTGGCTCTTGGACCTTCGGGTAGCCATCCGAGTTCCAGTTCCATCAGCTGTTTCTCGGCATTTTCTCAGCCTTCTTGTACCTTCTGCTACATTTCCAAGTTCAAGACCCTAAAGACGATGACCCGGAAGACCACTCCTAAGATGACGACGACACCAGAGACGACAACCACTGAGATGACGACGACCCTGGAGACGACGACGACGACGACATGAGAGATCGAGAAGCAGAAGAACAAGAGGCTGCAGAACAAAGAGCAGAAGAACATTAAGCATAACACAAAATATCAGAGCAAAAGATATTATCTAAATTATAAGCAGAAGACGACTAAGCAGTGTATGGGGGTGAGTCCGTTCCTCCTCGTGGTGCCCCTGGATAAAGCCTGATGCTGCAGGCCAAACTGAACGCGGACAAATGTAACTGTTTTGTGACAGGCAGAACGGAAGGTGTAATCTTCAAACTTTTATAGATAACTACGGGAATGCCGGTCACAAATAAGAATTTGATGAAGAACTTGAATATGAAGAAGAATAATAGTTAAATAAAAAGAATATGAACAATGTAACAAAAAAAATTATAGGTAGAAGATGAAGAAGAAGATGAATAAGGTGAAGAAGAACTTGATGTCAAAGATGCTGATGATGATGAAGAACAAAGTGTGGGAGAAGTAAAAAAGAGGGTGAAGGGCGTGGAAGTAGTGACACATCAATATCTGACAAAGTAAAAAAATCTTAACATAGTCAATATCTTTGTAACTCCGAACGTCTTAAAAAAATTTAAAATTCCTGCTATTCTATTTGATTGGGCTAAACCTCTATGCCTTTAATGTCTCCGCCACCTCCCCCAATACATCCTACATTATTCTTAGTTGTTTTCCTTCATGTAGAATGAACCTACAAGGAAAGAAAGGGTTTATTTTAATTCTGATATTTTCGTCCCATTGACTTGCATTGGTATCGGGTATCGGCGAGATCCGATATTTTGCCGGTATCGGCCGATACTTTCCGATACCGATACTTTCCGATATCGGAAGGTATCGCTCAACACTACTGGTGAACTTTCAATCATTTTAATTTCCTAACAAAAAAATGTTTAAAAATGATATAGATGTAAAGTAGACATGTGGGAAATGTTATTTATTAAATTTATTAACTGTTTTGTGTGGTATAGCTATCCGATTTAAGGGCATAAATATGTAAAGCTTGAAAATCGCGAAATTTTCCATTTTCTTGTCAAATTTTTGATGTTTTCATAAATAAACGCTTCTCATATCGAACCAATATTTACTCATAACACGAAGTACAACATGACATAAGAAAACAGTCTCAGGATCACTGGGATATTTTAAAGCATTCCAGAGTTATTACCACATAAACGGACACTGGTAAAGTTTAAAAAATGAGGCTCAGTCATCAACGTGGCTCGGTCTTTAATGGGTTAAATTACTTTTCATGTTCATGTTATTTAAAAAAACAAGCAAAAAAAGAGGTTAAGGTTTTGAAATTGTTTGACTAGTCACATTTAACTATTGTAGATTACTGGCTGCTACCGCAAATTATTTTTCAAGCCTGTACTTGCAAAGTGACCTCTTTATTTGGGCTTCAGCTTTTAAACCAAAAATGTGTTAACTTTAATTATAACAATTTTCTTTATTTATATAGCGCCAACATATTCCTCAGCGCTTTACAATTCAGCAGTTCACATACAACAATCTTAAATAATATAGTTAAAGGTGATACAGTCATTTAAGCAAATATAATGATGCCCCTGCCCGTAAGAGCTTACAATCTATAATGAGGTGGGGGTGACACTAAGCACAGGAGCTTATTCACAATGATGACGACCCTGCCATCTTGAGGAAACAGGTGATAGATAAAGACTGCATGAGCTAGTCACCAGACAATAGTGGGCGCTGTGGAGTTTGATGGAGGATTATGTTCTGAGAAATAGTGAATGGGCTATAAAGAAAAATACATCGATTAGGGAATGTGATAGGCCATCCTAAACAGATGTGATTTTAGAGAGCACCTAAAATGGTGTAAGTTATGTTTAGTCCTAATTTCTGGTGGTAGAGCATTCCAGAAGATTGGTCCAACTCGTGAGACGACTTGGAGCTGTGAGTGGAAGGTTCGGATTAGTGCAGAGGTTAGTCGAAAGTCACTTGTGGAGAGTAACAAGTGGGTAGGCTGATAAACAGAAAAGTGGGAGGAGATGGAGTGGTGTTCCGCACTGTGGAGAGCTTTGTGGGTGAGAACAAGCAGTTTACATTGGATGTATAATGTTGTCAGTATTCCGGGTTTTCCAAGTTACCTTGTGAATGATTTTGCCCTTTGTTAAGATGGGGTTTGCTGTTTTTGTATGCCCTAGTTCCTGTTCATTTGTTTAAAACCCGAGTCAGGTGTCAGCCTCTTTGCTGTAGTATTCTGCTTCTGTTTCTCCTTCAGCTCAGCTGCTTGTTTGCTGTACTTCTACCCATGGCTGTGGACATTCTCTGCCTATGTAAGTTACACTCTCAGTCTGTTGGCTTGGGAACTTAACCCTTGGTTCACTCCTCCGGGTAAGAACTCTGTTTTGGAACTGTGTTTGGAACTTTGCTGCTGGACTTAGACTGTGTTTGGTACTTAATCCTTATTTACTCCCCCCAGTGGGAGCTATTGGAAATTACACCGGTATAATACTTTAAGGTGAACTTGTTCAGGACTTACCCGTGTTTATGCCACAACTGAGATAAACTTGAGAACTTGTTCTGGACTTACCCGTGTTCATGCCACAACTGAGATAAACTTGAGAACTTGTTTCTGGACTTACCCGTGTTCATGCCACACCTGGGATTTACCTGAGGACTTGTTTCTGGAATTCCCTGTGTTTACTACATACCCGGATTTGACTCTTTCTGCACCAACTGTGTTTTGGATCTGCACGTCACCCGTCACACTCACCTTGCCAAGGACTTTGTCCTAAGAACTGTTGTGAATTCCGTTCTCGGGCTCCTGTTGTGAACTCTGTTCTCGAACTCCCTCCTGTGGTCAGGAATGGTATTTCTGTGAGTTCTGTCCGTGGGTTCCCTCCGGTGGCTGAAAGTGGAGCTGCTGGTCTGGAAGTGGCTTCCTCAGCTGCATCGTTTAGGACTGGGCTGGTTCCTCTATTTAACTCTGCTCAGATCATTACTTGATGCCGGCTGTCAATGTATCAGTACTGGTTCAGATCTCACTTGGATCTCCTGATGACCTGTCTACTTCAGCAGAAGCTAAGTCCCTGCTAAGCTCATTTGTTGTTCATTTGTGTGCTGAATATATTTCTGAGTACCTATTAAGTTTTGTCCAGCTGGCCATCATGATATTGTCATGATATAGCTGGAAGCTCTGGGTTGCAGAGTGGCACCTACCGCGCCGTGAGTCGGTGCGGGGGGTTTTGCTCACTCTGCGTGGCTTTTTGTAGTTTTTTTGTGCTGACCACAAAGATCCCTTTATCTATCTTCTGTCTATTTAGTAAATCTGGCCTCCTTTGCTGAAACCTGTCTCATTCCTATGTTTGTGCCTTCCTCTTAACTCACAGTCAATATATGTGGGGGGCTGCCCTTTTCCTTTGGGGAATTTCTCTGAGGCAAGGTAGGCTATATTTCTCTTTAGGGGTAGTTACATCTCAGGCTGTGAAGAGTCATCTAGGCAGAGTCAGGCACGATCCACAGCTAAAGGTACCGTCACACTAAACGATATCGCTAGCGATCTGTGACGTTGCAGCGTCCTGGCTAGCGATATTGTTGAGTTTGACACGCAGCAGCGATCTGGATCCTGCTGTGATATCGCTGGTCATTACTGAAAGTTCAGAACTTTATTTGGTCGTCAGATCGGCGTGTATCGTCGTGTTTGACACCAAAAGCAATGATGCCAGCGATGTTTTACAATGGTAACCAGGGTAAATATCAGGTTACTAAGCGCAGGGCCGCGCTTAGTAACCCGATGTTTACCCTGGTTACCAGCGTAAAAGTAAAAAAAAAAAACCACTACATACTTACCTTCTGCTGTCTGTCCCCCGGCGTTCTGCTTCTCTGCACTGTGTAAGCACAGCGGCTGGAAAGCAGAGCGGTGACGGCACCGCTGTGCCCTGCTTTCCGGCTGGCACTTACACAGTGCAGAGAGGCACAGCGCCGGGGGACAGACAGCGGAAGGTAAGTATGTAGTGTTTGTTTTTTTTACATTTTACACTGGTAACCAGGGTAAACATCGGGTTACTAAGCGCGGTCCTGCGCTTAGTAACCCGATGTTTACCCTGGTTACCAGGTGACCTCGGCATCGTTGGTCGCTGGAGAGTGGTCTGTGTGACAGCTCTCCAGCGACCAAACAGCGACGCTGCAGCGATCGGAATCGTTGTCTGTATCGCTGCAGCGTCGCTAAGTGTGACGGTACCTTAATTCTAGTGTGTGTGATAATAGGATTAGGGCTGTCGTCAGCAGAGCTCCCACTTCCCACAGCTCGCTCTATTTTTCAGTTTTGACTATCAGGTCATTCCAGGTGCTCCTAACCACCAGGTCCATCATAACAGTACAGCCGGCCTAAAAGTGTTAATGCATCTCAATAGAGGGATAAGAGAAGTTCTGAGACCATTTTTTTTTCTCTGCAGTGTGTTTTGTCTTTTTTTCCCCTAACCTCTGGGTGGTTCAGGACTCAGGTGTAGATATGGACATTCAAGGTCTGTCCTCTTGTGTGGATAATCTCACTGCAAGGGTGCAAAGCATTCAGGATTATATAGTTCTGAATCCTATGTTAGAGCCTAGAATCCCAATTCCTGATTTGTTTTCTGGGGATAGATCTAAGTTTCTGAATTTCAAGAATAATTGTAAACTGTTTCTTGCTCTGAAACCTCGCTCCTCTGGTGACCCTAGTCAGCAAGTAAAAATAATTATTTCCTTGTTGCGTGGTGACCCTCAAGACTGGGCATTCTCCCTTGCGCCAGGAGATCCTGCATTGCTTAATGTAGATGCGTTTTTTCTGGCGCTTGGATTGCTCTATGACGAACCAAATTCTGTGGATCAGGCAGAGAAAATCTTGCTGGCTCTATGTCAGGGTCAGGATGATGCTGAAATGTATTGTCAGAAGTTTAGAAAGTGGTCTGTGCTTACTCAATGGAATGAGTGTGCTCTGGCAGCAATTTTCAGAAAGGGTCTTTCTGAGGGCCTTAAGGATGTTATGGTGGGGTTCCCCACGCCTGCTGGTCTGAATGAATCAATGTCCTTGGCTATTCAGATCGATCGGCGTTTGCGGGAGCGGAAAGTTGTGCACCATATGGCGGTGTCCTCTGAGCAGAGGCCTGAGCCTATGCAATGTGATAGGACTTTGACCAGAGCTGAACGGCAAGAGCACAGACGTCAGAATGGGCTGTGTTTTTACTGTGGTGACTCCACTCATGCTATCTCTGATTGTCCTAAGCGCACTAAGCGGTCCGCTAGGTCTGTCACCATTGGTACTATACAGCCTAAATTCCTTTTGTCCGTTACTTTGATTTGCTCTTTGTCATCCTACTCCGTTATGGCGTTTGTGGATTCAGGCGCAGCCCTGAATTTGATGGACTTGGAGTATGCCAGGCGCTGTGGTTTTTTCTTAGAGCCCTTGCAGCATCCTATTCCATTAAGGGGAATTGATGCTACGCCTTTGGCCAAGAATAAGCCTCAGTACTGGACCCAGTTGACCATGTGCATGGCTCCTGCACATCGGGAAGATATTCACTTTTTGGTGTTGCATAATTTGCATGATGTGGTCGTGTTGGGTTTGCCATGGCTACAGGTCCATAATCCAGTATTGGACTGGAAATCTATGTCTGTGTCCAGTTGGGGTTGTCATGGGGTCCATGGTGATGTTCCAGTGTTATCTATTTCTTCTTCCACTCCTTCTGAAGTACCTGAGTTTTTGTCAGATTACCAGGATGTATTTGATGAGCCCTAGTCCAGTGCCCTGCCTCCTCATAGGGATTGTGATTGTGCTATTAATTTGATTCCTGGTAGTAAGTTTCCTAAAGGCCGACTTTTCAATTTGTCTGTGCCAGAACACGCCGCTATGCGGAGCTATATAAAGGAGTCCTTGGAGAAAGGGCATATTCACCCGTCGTCGTCACCGTTGGGAGCAGGGTTCTTTTTTGTGGCCAAGAAGGATGGTTCTCTGAGACCTTGTATAGATTACCGCCTTCTTAATAAAATCACGGTCAAATTTCAGTACCCTTTGCCTCTATTGTCGGATTTGTTTGCTCGGATTAAGGGGGCTAGTTGGTTTAACAAGATAGATCTTCGAGGAGCGTATAATCTTGTGCGTATTAAGCGGGGCGATGAATGGAAAACCGCATTTAATACGCCCGAGGGCCATTTTGAGTATCTGGTGATGCCATTCGTGCTTTCTAATGCGCCATCAGTATTCCAGTCCTTTATGCATGACATATTCCGAAAGTATATGGATAGATTCATGATAGTATATTTCGATGATATTTTGGTCTTTTCGGATGATTGGGAGTCTCATGTGAGGCAGGTCAGAATGGTGTTCCAAGTCCTTCGTGCTAATTCCTTGTTTGTGAAGGGGTCTAAGTGTCTCTTTGGAGTTCAGAAGGTTTCCTTTTTGGGCTTCATTTTTTCCCCTTCTACTATCGAGATGGATCCAGTTAAAGTCCAGGCCATTTATGATTGGACTCAGCCTACATCTGTAAAGAGCCTTCAGAAATTCCTGGGCTTTGCGAATTTTTACCGTCGCTTTATCGCTAATTTTTCTAGTGTTGTCAAACCACTGACTGATTTGACCAAGAAAGGTGCGGATGTGGTGAATTGGTCCTCTGCGGCCGTTGAGGTGTTTCAGGAGCTGAAACGTCGTTTTTCTTCGGCTCCTGTGTTGTGTCAGCCAGATGTTTCGCTCCCTTTTCAGGTTGAGGTTGATGCTTCTGAGATTGGAGCAGGGGCTGTTTTGTCTCAGAGAAGTTCTGATGGCTCTGTGATGAAGCCATGTGCTTTCTTTTCTAGAAAGTTTTCGCCTGCTGAGCGTAATTATGATGTTGGCAATCGGGAGTTGTTGGCCATGAAGTGGGCATTCGAGGAGTGGCGACATTGGCTTGAGGGTGCCAAGCATCGCGTGGTGGTCTTGACGGATCACAAGAATCTGACTTATCTTGAGTCGGCCAAGATGTTGAACCCTAGTCAGGCTCGATGGTCACTGTTTTTCTCCCGTTTCGATTTTGTGGTTTCATACCTTCCGGGTTATTATTATTATTATTATTTATTGTTATAGCGCCATTTATTCCATGGCGCTTTACAAGTGAGGAGGGGTATACATAATAAAAACAAGTACAATAATCTTGAGCAATACAAGTCATAACTGGTACAGGAGGAGTGAGGACCCTGCCCGCGAAGGCTCACAATCTACAAGGGATGGGTGAGAATACAGTAGGTGAGCATAGAGCTGATCGTGCAGCGGTTGGTTGATCGGTGGTTACTGCAGGTTGTCAGGTTGTAGGCTTGTCGGAAGAGGTGGGTCTTCAGATTCTTTTTGAAGGTTTCGATAGTGGGCGAGAGTCTGATGTGTTGTGGTAGAGGGTTCCAGAGTAGGGGTGATACGCGAGAGAAATCTTGTATACGATTGTGGGAAGAGGAGATAAGAGGGGAGTAGAGAAGGAGATCTTGTGAGGATCGGAGGTTGCGTGTAGGAAAGTACCGGGAGATGAGGTCACAGATGTAAGGAGGAGACAGGTTGTGGATGGCTTTGTACGTCATGGTTAGGGTTTTGTACTGGAGTCTCTGGGCAATGGGGAGCCAGTGAAGGGATTGACAGAGGGGAGAGGCCAGAGAATAGCGGGGGGACAGGTGGATTAGTCGGGCAGCAGAGTTTAGAATAGATTGGAGGGGTGCGAGAGTGTTTGAGGGTTCTAAGAATGTGAAGGCTGATGCCCTTTCAAGGAGTTTTGTGCCTGATTCTCCGGGAGTTTCTGAGCCGGCTGGTATTCTCAAAGAGGGGGTGATTTTGTCTGCCATCTCCCCTGATTTGCGGCGGGTTCTGCGGGAGTTTCAGGTGGATAGACCTGACCGCTGTCCTGCAGAGAGACTTTTTGTCCCTGATAGATGGACTAGTAGGGTTATCTCGGAGGTTCATTGTTCGGTGTTGGCTGGTCATCCTGGAATTTTTGCTACCAGAGATTTGGTGGCTAGGTCCTTTTGGTGGCCTTCCTTGTCCCGGGATGTGCGTGCTTTTGTGCAGTCCTGTGGGACTTGTGCTCGGGCGAAGCCCTGCTGTTCTCGTGCCAGTGGGTTACTTTTGCCCTTGCCGGTCCCGAAGAGGCCCTGGACGCATGTTTCCATGGATTTTATTTCAGATCTCCCTGTCTCTCAAAGGATGTCGGTCATCTGGGTGGTTTGTGATCGCTTCTCTAAGATGGTCCATTTGGTACCCTTGCCTAAGTTGCCTTCATCCTCTGATTTGGTTCCGTTGTTTTTCCAGCATGTGGTTCGTTTGCATGGCATTCCAGAGAACATTGTGTCGGACAGAGGTTCCCAGTTTGTTTCGAGGTTTTGGCGGTCCTTTTGTGCTAAGATGGGCATTGATTTGTCTTTTTCTTCTGCTTTCCATCCTCAGACAAATGGCCAAACTGAACGAACCAATCAGACTTTGGAGACCTATCTGAGATGCTTTGTTTCTGCTGATCAGGATGATTGGGTGACCTTCTTGCCATTGGCTGAGTTCTCCCTTAATAATCGGGCCAGTTCGGCTACTTTGGTTTTACCTTTTTATTGTAATTCTGGTTTCCATCCTCGTTTCTCTTCGATTCTGTGGTGGACAGGTTGCAGCAAATTTGGACTCATGTAGTGGACAATTTGACATTGTCACAGGAGAAGGCTCAACGTTTCGCTAACCGCCGTCGCCGTGTTGGTCCTCGACTTCGTGTTGGGGATCTGGTTTGGTTGTCATCTCGTTATGTTCCTATGAAGGTTTCTTCTCCTAAGTTTAAGCCTCGTTTTATTGGGCCTTATAAGATTTCTGAAATCCTCAATCCTGTGTCATTTCGTTTGGACCTTCCAGCTTCTTTTGCCATCCATAATGTGTTCCATAGTTCGTTGTTGCAGAAATATATGGCGCCTATGGTTCCTTCCGTTGACCCTCCTGCTCCGGTGTTGGTCAAGGGATAATTGGAGTATGTGGTGGAGAAGATTTTAGATTCTCGTATCTCGAGATGGAAACTTCAGTATCTGGTCAAATGGAAGGGCTATGGTCAGGAAGATAATTCCTGGGTTCTTGCCTCCGATGTCCATGCTGCCGATTTGGTTCGTGCCTTTCATTTGGCTCGTCCTGATCGGCCGGGGGTTCTGATGAGGGTTCGGTGACCCCTCCTCAAGGGGGGGGTACTGTTGTGAACTCTGTTCTCGAACTCCCTTCTGTGGTCAGGAATGGTATTTCTGTGAGTTCTGTCCGTGGGTTCCCTCTGGTGGCTGAAAGTGGAGCTGCTGGTCTGGAAGTGGCTTCCTCAGCTGCATCGTGTAGGACTGGGCTGATTCCTCTATTTAACTCCGATCAGATCATTACTTGATGCCGGCTGTCAATGTATCAGTACTGGTTCAGATCTCACTTGGATCTCCTGATGACCTGTCTACTTCAGCAGAAGCTAAGTCCCTGCTAAGCTCATTTGTTGTTCATTTGTGTGCTGAATATATTTCTGAGTACCTGTTAAGTTTTGTCCAGCTGGCCATCATGATATTGTCTCGCTAGCTGGAAGCTCTGGGTTGCAGAGTGGCACCTACCGTGCCGTGAGTCGGTGCGGGGGGTTTTGCTCACTCTGCGTGGCTTTTTGTAGTTTTTTTGTGCTGACCGCAAAGATACCTTTATCTATCTTCTGTCTATTTAGTAAATCTGGCCTCCTTTGCTGAAACCTGTCTCATTCCTATGTTTGTGCCTTCCTCTTAACTCACAGTCAATATATGTGGGGGGCTGCCCTTTTCCTTTGGGGAATTTCTCTGAGGCAAGGTAGGCTATATTTCTCTTTAGGGGTAGTTACATCTCAGGCTGTGAAGAGTCGTCTAGGCAGAGTCAGGCATGATCCACAGCTAATACTAGTGTGTGTGATAATAGGATTAGGGCTGCGGTCAGCAGAGCTCGCTCTATTTTTCAGTTTTGACTATCAGGTCATTCCAGGTGCTCCTAACCACCAGGTCCATCATAACAGGCTCCCTCCTGTGGTCGTAAATGGTACTTTGTTGGGTTCTGTTCGTGGGCTCCCTCTGGTGGCTTTGAGTGATACTGCTGCTCTTTAGCTGGGCTCCAGCTGCCTCGTTTTCTGCAGTGCTGGTTGCCTATTTAACTCCACCTAGATCTTTACTTGTTGCCAGCTGTCGTTGTATTCAGTATTGGTTCAGATCCCTCTGGGACTTCACGTGTGACCTGTCTCCTCCTGGAGAAGCTAAGTTCATGTTAATTCATTTTTGCTCATTGCTTTTGGAAAATGTTTCTCAGTATATGATAAGTTCAGTCCAGCTTGCTTACATACTATTTTCTTGCTTGCTGGAAGCTCTGGGGAGCAGAGTTGCGCCCTCACATCGTGAGTCGGTGTGAGGGTCATTTTTTGTATTCTCTGCGTGGATATTTTTGTAGTATTTTATACTGACCGCACAGTTCCCTTGCTATCCTCATTCTATTTAGTACTAGTGGGCCTCTTTTGCTAAAACCTATTTTCATTACTATGTTTGTATTTTCCTCTTAACTCACAGTCATTATTTGTGGGGGGCTGACTTTACTTTGGGGAAATTTCTCTGAGGCAAGTGAGACTTTTGTTTCTCTCTAGGGGTAGCTAGCTCTCAGGCTGTGAAGAGACGTCTAGGGAGAGTTAGGTACGTTCCACGGCTGCCTATAGTGTGTGTGATAGGATCAGGTTTGCGGTCAGTAAAGTTCCCACGTCCCCAGAGCTTGTCCTATATTTCTGGTTTACCTATCAGGTCAATTTAAGTGTTCCTAACCACCAGGATCATAACAGTACAGCTGGCCAATAAAGAGTTAATGCATCGCAAAAGAGGGATAAGAGAAGTTCTGAGCTCATTTTTTTTTCTCTGCAGTGTGTTTTGCCTCTCTCCTGCCCTTAATCTCTGGGTGGTTCAGGACTCAGCTGCAGATATGGATATTCAAAGTCTGACCTCTAGTGTGGATCATCTCACTGCAAGGGTGCAAGGCATTCAGGATTATGTAGTTCGGAATCCTATGTTAGAGCCTAAAATACCAATTCCTGATTTGTTTTTTGGAGATAGATCTAAGTTTTTGAATTTCAAAAATAATTGTAAATTGTTTCTTGCTCTGAAACCCCGTTCTTCTGGTGACCCTACTCAGCAAGTTAAAATTATTATTTCTTTGTTGCGTGGTGACCCTCAAGATTGGGCATTTTCCCTGGCGCCAGGAGATCCTGCATTGCTAAATGTGGATGCGTTTTTTCTGGCGCTTGGATTTGCTTTATGAGGAACCTAATTTAGTAGACCAGGCAGAAAAAATCTTGCTGGCTCTGTCTCAGGGTCAGGATGAAGCGGAGGTTTACTGCCAGAGATTTAGGAAGTGGTCTGTGCTCACTCAATGGAATGAGTGTGCCCTGGCAGCGATTTTCAGAAAAGGTCTTTCTGAAGCCCTTAAGGATGTTATGGTGGGGTTCCCCACGCCTGCAGGTCTGAATGAATCAATGTCCTTGGCCATTCAGATTGATCGGCGTTTGCGGGAGCGCAAACCTGTGCACCATCTGGCGGTGTTCTCTGAGCAGAAGCCTGAGTCTATGCAATGTGGTAGGATTCTGACCAGAATTGAACGGCAAAATCACAGACGTCAGAATGGGTTGTGTTTCTACTGTGGTGACTCCACTCATGCTATCTCTGAATGTCCTAAGCGCACTAGGAGGTTCGCTAGGTCTGTCACCATTGGTACTGTACAGCCTAAATTCATTTTGTCTGTTACTTTGATTTGCTCTCTGTCATCCTACTCAGTTATGGCTTTTGTGGATTCAGGCGCTGCCCTGAATTTGATGGATTTGGATTTTGCCAGGCGCTGCGGTTTTTTCTTGGAGCCGTTGCAGTTCCCTATTCCACTGAGGGGAATTGATGCTACGCTATTGGCCAAGAATAAGCCTCAGTACTGGACTCAAGTGACCATGTGCATGACTCCTGCACACCAGGAGGATATTCGCTTTCTGGTGTTACATAATTCAATGTCGGTGTCTAGTTGAGGTTGTCAAGGGTTCCCTTGGTGTCAATTGCCTCTTCTACTCCTTCTGAAGTCCCTGAATTTTTGTCGGATTACCAGGATGTATTTTATGAGCCCACACCCAGTACCCTACCTCCTCATAGGGATTGTGATTGTGCTATAGATTTGATTCCTGGTAGTAAGTTCCCTAAGGGTCGACTTTTCAATTTATCTGTGCCAGAGCATGCCGCTATGCGGTGTTATATAAAGGAGTCCTTGGAGAAAGGGCATATTCGCCCGTCCTCGTCACCCTTGGGAGCAGGGTTCTTTTTTGTGGCCAAGAAGGATGGTTCTCTGAGACCCTGTATAGATTATCGCCTACTTAATAAAATCACGGTCAAATTTCAGTACCCTCTGCCTCTGCTGACCGATCTGTTTGCTCGGATTAAGGGGGCTAGTTGGTTCACCAAGATAGATCTTTGAGGAGCGTATAATCTTGTGCGTATAAAACAGGGCGATGAATGGAAAACAGCATTTAATACACCCGAAGGTCATTTTGAGTACTTGGTGATGCCATTTGGGCTTTCTAATGCCCCTTCTGTGTTTCAGTCCTTTATGCACAACATCTTCCGAGAGTATCTGGATAGATTTATGATTGTGTACCTGGATGATATTTTGGTCTTTTCTGATGATTGGGAATCTCATGTGAAGCAGGTCAGGATGGTATTTCAGGTCCTGCGTGCTAATGCCTTGTTTGTGAAGGGCTCTAAATGTCTCTTCGGAGTCCAGAAGGTTTCCTTTTTGGGCTTTATTTTTTCCCCTTCTACTATCGAGATGGATCCAGTTAAAGTCCAGGCCATTTATGATTGGACTCATCCTACATCTGTGAAGAGTCTTCAGAAGTTCCTGGGCTTTGCTAATTTTTACCGTCGCTTCATCACTAATTTTTCTAGTGTGGTTAAGCCTTTGACTGATCTGACCAAAAAGGGTGCTGATGTGACGAATTGGTCTCCTGCGGCCGTTGAGGCCTTTCAGGAGCTGAAACGTCGGTTTTCTTCGGCTCCTGTCTTGTGTCAGCCGGATGTTTCTCTCCCTTTTCGGGTCGAGGTTGATGCTTCTCAGATTGGAGCAGGGGCTGTCTTGTCTCAGAGAAGCTCTGATGGCTCTGTGAGGAAGCCATGTGCTTTCTTTTCTAGAAAGTTTTCGCCTGCCGAGCGTAATTATGATGTTGGTAATCGGGAGTTGTTGGCAATGAAGTGGGCATTTGAGGAGTGGCGTCATTGGCTTGAGGGAGCCAAACATCGTGTGGTGGTCTTGACGGATCACAAGAATTTGATTTATCTCGAGTCGGCCAAGCGGCTAAATCCTAGACAGGCTCTGTGGTCACTGTTTTTCTGATGCCCTTTCTAGGAGTTTTGTGCCTGACTCCCCGGGAGTTCCTGAACCGGTTGGTATCCTCAGAGAGGGGGTGATTATTTCTGCCATCTCCCCTGATTTGCGGCGGGTGCTGCAGGAGTTTCAGGTCGATAGACCTGACCGTTGTCCACCGGAGAGACTGTTTGTCCCTGATAGATGGACCAGTAGAGTTATTTCCGAGGTTCATTGTTCAGTGTTGGCGGGTCATCCGGGGATTTTTGGTACCAGAGATTTGGTGGCTAGGTCCTTTTGGTGGCCTTCCTTGTCGCAAGATGTGCGTTCTTTTGTGCAGTCCTGTGGGATTTGTGCTCGGGCCAAGCCTTGCTGTTCTCGTGCCAGTGGATTGCTTTTGCCTTTGCCTGTCCCAAAGAGGCCCTGGACGCATATTTCCATGGATTATATTTCGGATCTTCCGGTCTCTCAGAGGATGTCTGTCATCTGGGTGGTTTGTGATCGTTTTTCTAAGATGGTCCATTACCTTCCTCCTCTGATTTGGTTCCGCTGTTCTTTCAGAATGTGGTTCGTTTGCATGGTATTCCGGAGGACATTGTGTCTGACAGAGGGTCCCAGTTTGTGTCCAGATTTTGGCGGTCCTTTTGTGCTAAGATGGGCATTGATTTGTCTTTTTCTTCAGCTTTCCATCCTCAGACAAATGGCCAAACCGAAAGAACTAATCAGACCTTGGAAACTTATCTGAGATGTTTTGTTTCTGCTGATCAGGATGATTGGGTGACTTTTTTGCCATTGGCTGAGTTCGCCCTCAATAATCGGGCCAGTTCTGCTACTTTGGTTTCGCCTTTTTTTTGTAATTCTGGTTTTCATCCTCGTTTTTCCTCAGGTCAGGTTGAGCCTTCTGACTGTCCTGGTGTGGATTCTGTGGTGGAAAGGTTGCAGCAGATTTGGAACCACGTAGTGGACAATTTGGCGCTGTCACAGGAGAAGGATCAGCGCTTTGCTAACCGCCGTCGCTGTGTGGGTCCCCGACTTCGTGTGGGAGATTTGGTTTGGTTGTCTTCTCGTTATGTTCCTATGAAGGTTTCCTCTCCTAAGTTTAAGCCTCGTTTCATTGGTCCTTATAAGATTTCTGAAATCCTCAATCCTGTGTCATTTCGTTTGGACCTCCCAGCATCTTTTGCCATCCATAATGTGTTCCATAGGTCATTGTTGCGGAGGTATGTGGTGCCTTTTGTTCCTTCTGTTGATCCTCCTGCTCCGGTGTTGGTCGAGGGAGAATTGGAGTATGTGGTGGAGAAGATCTTGGATTCTCGTGTCTCGAGACGGAAGCTTCAGTACTTGGTTAAATGGAAGGGCTATGGTCAGGAGGATAATTCCTGGGTTGTTGCCTCTGATGTCCATGCTGCCGATTTGGTTCGTGCCTTTCATTTGGCTCGTCCTGATTAGGGTTGAGCGACTTTCATTTTTTAAAGATCGAGTCGGGTTTTGTGAAACCCGACTTTGTCCAGACTCGAGTCGAGTGCAGTCGGCCGATTATCGCTAAAAGTCGGGGATCGACCGAAACACGAAACCCAATGCAAGTCAATGGGGAAGCATAGTCGGCAGTGAGTGGAGGCCAGGAAAACACCTACAGTGCCCATTTTAATGCCAAAAACATCCATTCTTGTTTCTGAAGCTTGTCAATCTTAATTAACTTTATAATAATAGTTGTTCAATGGAACTTGGGGGTCATTTGGCAAAAGTTGTGGGGGGTAGGGCTGGTTCAAGGTTTTAGTGGGCCCAGGAATCGTGGACTACGTCACGGCGGTGGAGCAGGGAGAGGTAAGTATTTCAACGTTGCAAGTGCTGTGATCCTGAGCAAGCAGGGGGGCACACTCGTTCGCATTGGCACTGGCACAGGGCCCCTCAAAGTACAGCGGTGTGTTTGCACGGCGGGGGCGCCTCCCACCAGCAGCGACACTTTTGCGTACTCTGAGGGGCCCTGTGCCAGTGACGTCGCCAACGAGTATGCCCCCCACCTGATGAAGGAACCTGCACTTTCATCTGCACCTTCCTCTTTGTCCCTGTGTAAGGTGGTATAACATGCGGGAAGGGGAACCTTACTTTCAGCAGGGTCAGATTCTGGCTGTGTAGAGTGCAAGGGGAATGTAGTGGTCTAGGTCAATGTACCAGCAGACTCATCTAGCAGTGGCTGGGCAATGGGCAGGATGAGGAGGAAACAGATATAGGGCCAAAGAATAAAGTAGGCTAAATGCAGTTCAAAATTGGTAACAGGACTAAACAGGTGGCATTGCTTTGTTCAGTGGAGTAGCAAACCCAGGAGCAGCAGACACTGTTTTAAGGGCCCAAACACACTAATAGGCCAAATGCAGTTTAATATCTGATACTTTAGGCCAAAAGCCTAAGACTGAAGCTCAGCTTTATTCAGTTGAGGGCAAACACCAGGGAGGGGCAGACACTTTTAGTAGGCCCTAACCACCAATTTTTAAAAACACAGCACTTAATGAGAGCCAGAAGGTTGAAGCTCAGCTTTTTTCAGTTGAGGACAAACACCAGGGAGGGGCAGACTGTTGTGGATTCTGTTTTTGGGCTCCCTCTGGTGGTTACAACTGGTACTGGGTGACTTTGGTGGGTTGCGGTCTCTGGTTTCCACCTGTCCATCAGAGGCTGGGTGTTTCCTATTTAACCTGGCTTTCCTGTCATTCCCTTGCCGGCTATCAATGTATCAGTGTGTCTCTGTTACCTTTGCTACCTGCTCCTAGGCCTTCAAGACAAGCTAAGTCTGGATTTCCCTGTTTCATGTTTGCTTTCATGTTTTTAGTCCAGCTTGCAGATATGTAATTCTCTGCTGCTGGTTGCTCTAGTGGGCTGAAATTACCACTCATGTACCATGAGTTGGCACATGAGTTCAAGTAATTTCAGGATGGTATTTTGAAGGGTTTTAAGCTGACCGCGCAGTTCACCTTTTGTATCCTCTGCTATCTAGCTTAAGCGGGCTTCATTTTGCTGAATCTGTTTTCATAGCTACGTTTGTGCCTTCCTCTCATTTCACCGTCATTATATGTGGGGGGCTGCTATTTCTGTGGGAATATTTCTCTGGAGGCAAGATAGGTCTGTGATTCTTCTGATAGGGGTAGCTAGATCTCCGGCTGGCGCGAGACGTCTAGAGTCCCCCCAGGAACGTTCCCTGGCTGCTGTTAGTTGAGTGTTGAGGTTCAGGATCGCGGTCAGCTCAGGTTCCATCACCCTAGAGCTCGTCCTGTTTTTGCCCGTGTTATGTTGCTAAATTTCCTGCCATTGGGAACATGACAGCAGACACGGTTAGTAGGCTGTAACCAAAGTTGAAGGCCAAATGCAGTTTAATATCTGATACTATAGGCCAAAAGCCAGAAGGTGGAAGCTCAGCTTTATTCAGTTGAGGGCAAACACCAGGGAGGGGCAGACACCGTTAGTAGGCCCTAACCACCAATTTTTAAAAACACAGCACTTAATGAGAGCCAGAAGGTTGAAGCTCAGCTTTATTCAGTTGAGGACAGACACCAGGCAGGGGCAGACACCGTTAGTAGGCCATAACCAAAGTTGAAGGCCAAATGCAGTTTAATATCTGATACTATAGGCCGAAAGCCAGAAGGTGGAAGCTCCGATTTAGACAGTGGAGGACAATTTGAATTAGGGACTGCAGACAGACTTAGTAGGCTGTCCCCTGTGGACCATGCATCCACCACATTAACCCATTGCGCCGTAATGGACACGTAATCTTCCGTGGCCATGCCTACAGGTCCATGCGTCTGTTGTCAGGTCCCCCTTTTTTACTCACAGATTGCCAGAGTGCATGGACAATGCGGTCTTCTACATGCTGGTGGAGGGTTGGGATGGCTTTTCTCGCAAAAGAAGTGTCGACTGGTTAGCTTGTAGCGTGGTACAGCGTAGTCCATCATGGCCTTATTAATAGTAAATAAAATATATAACTAGGCTCTATGAACTTTTAAATAGGTTCCAGGGGTACACGGGCAGCATTGGTGTGGTCAGTGGAGGAGTATTGCAAGTAGGGGCCGCAGACAGGCTATCAAAGGCCTAAAATAACAAACAATAGGCAGGCATGGCAGTTTTAAATCGGCTACATGGATACACAGGCAGGCAGCATTGTGGTCAGTGTAGGAGTATTGCAGGTAGGGGGCCGCAGACAGGCTATCAAAGGCCTAAAATAACAAACAATAGGCAGGCATGGCAGTTTTAAATCGGTTACATGGATACACAGGCAGGCAGCATTGTGGTCAGTGTAGGAGTATTGCAGGTAGGGGGCCACAGACAGGCTATCAAAGGCCTTAAATAACAAACAATAGGCAGGCATGGCAGTTTTAAATCGGTTACATGGATACACAGGCAGGCAGCATTGTGGTCAGTGGAGGAGTATTGCAAGAAGTGTCTGACACAGTTAGCACTCCCAAAAAATAAATAGATGTTAATGTCTCGCAAAACAACTAGAAATAAAAAAAAAGGGTGGCATGCTTAGGTACAGGGGTGGGCTCATCTGCAGAGTTTATGACAAAGTAATTTGGCAGTAAATTAGTATTTACTGGTGTCAATATAGGACACTGACCCAGACTACTTTAACTATCATCATAGATGTCAAAAAATTGGTATTGTTTGTCAGTGCCAGGCATTGAATGATGTCAGCGCATAGACTAAACATTGGTGGAGCTGTGCGAGATAATTTTGAACGTGGTAGAGCACAGTTTGAGCTGGGGGGGAACTCTCTTGTGGCCGGCGGTACCGCCCCAGGGCCCCTCATGTTACAAAGGTGTGTCTGATGTTGGGTGCGCACCACCACCGCCAGAGACACTACATTGTACTATGAGGGACCCAGTGGCAGTGCCGTCGACCAAAAGCGAGCACACCCACCTCTTCTGACAAACAGCACTGTAACTAACGGGTGCTTGCGCCAAGTGTCGAGAGTGAGACAACGGCCCCGTGGGGGGAGTTTTCCCATTGGGGGATGTGTAAACATGTCGTATGCTGGTCAAACAGCTGCTGCAAATTAAGAGATTTGAACACTCAGTAAGACCAGTCCACAAGCAAGACCTTTTTATAGGAAAGCTAGGGGTCAGCCGGGAAAGGTGGGGCAAAATAATTTGAAATCCAGGAGTGGTTCATTTTAATGAAGGTGAGATCATCCACATTTTGGGTAGCCAGATGAGTCCTTTTTTCGGTTAATATTGAACCAGCAGCACTGAATACTCTTTCTGATAGCACACTAGCTGCTGGGCAAGCAAGCTCCTGCAACGCATATTCTGCCAATTCAGGCCAGGTGTCTAATTTGGATGCCCAGTAATCAAATGGGAATGACGGTTGAGGGAGAACATCAATAAGGGCTGAAAAATAGTTAGTAACCATACTGGACAAATGTTGTCTCCTGTCACTTTGAATAGATGCTGCAGTACCTGTCCTGTCTGCGGTCATTGCGAAATCACTCCACAACCTGGTCAGAAAACCCCTCTGTCCAACGCCACTTCTGATCTGTGCACCTCTAACACCTCTGCCCTGTAGCCCCCTGCAGCTCGTGTGAGAATCATCACCGGCGCTGTGCGCTGGGAATGCCTGAATCAAACGGTCTACAAGAGTAGCTTGTTTGGTTGCTAATATTTGTTCGAGGTTCTCATGTGGCATAATATTTTGCAATTTGCCTTTATAGCGAGGGTCAAGGATGCAGGCCAACCAGTAATCGTCATCGCTCATCATTTTAATAATGCGTGGGTCCCTTTTGAGGATACGTAAGGCATAATCCGCCATGTGGGCCAAAGTTCCAGTTGGCAAATCTGCGGTTGTGCTGGTTTGAGGGGCATTTACAGGCAAATCTACGTCACTTGTCTCCCTTACAAAAACAGAACCCAGCCTTGCAACGCCACTAATTTCTGTTGGCCCAGGAGAAGCTTCCTCATTAAAAAAGTACTCATCCCCATCATCCTCCTCGTCCTCCTCCTCGCCCGCTACCGCGTCCTCTACACGGCCCTGACCAGACAATGGCTGACTGTCATCAAGGCTTTCCTCTTCCTCGGCTGCAGACGCCTGCTCCTTTATGTGCGTCAAACTTTGCATCAGCAGACGCATTAGGGGGATGCTCATGCTTATTATTGCGTTGTCTGCACTAACCAGCCATGTGCATTCCTCAAAACACTGAAGGACTTGACACAGGTCTTGTAGCTTCGACCACTGCACACCTGACAACTCCATGTCTGCCATCCAACTGCCTGCCCGTGTATCCTCCCACAAATACATAACAGCACGCCTCTGTTTGCACACTCTCTGAAGCATGTGCAGTGTGGAGTTCCACCTTGTTGCAACGTCGATGATTAGGCGATGCTGAGGAAGGTTCAAAGAACGCTGATAGTTCTGCATATGGCTGGAGTGTACAGGCGAATGGCGGATATGCGAGCAAAGTCTGCGCACTTTGAGGAGCAGGTCGGGTAACCCCGGATAACTTTTCAGGAAGCACTGCACCACCAGGTTTAAGGTGTGAGCCAGGCAAGGAATGTGTTTCAGTTGGGAAAGGGCTATGGCAGCCATGAAATTCCTTCCGTTATCACTCACTACCTTGCCTGCCTCAAGATGTACAGTGCCCAGCCATGACGGAGTTTCATTCTGCAAGAACTCGGACAGAACTTCCGCGGTGTGTCTGTTGTCGCCCAAACACTTCATTGCCAATACAGCCTGCTGACGCTTGCCACTAGCTGTCCCATAATGGCACACCTGGTGTGCAACAGTGGCAGCTGCGGATGGAGTGGATGTGCGACTGCAGTCTGTGGACGAGCTCTCGCTTCTGCAAGAGGAGGAGGAAGAGGAGGAAGGGGGGCGAACGCCTACAGCCAACTCTTTCCTTGACCGTGGGCTAGGCAGAACTGTCCCAATATTGCTGTCCCCAGTGGAGCCTGCATCCACCACATTCACCCAGTGTGCCGTGATGGACACGTAACGTCCCTGGCCATGCCTACTGGTCCATGCATCTGTTGTCAGGTGCACCTTTGTAGTCACAGACTGCCTGAGTGCATGGACGATGCGGTCTTTAACATGCTGTTGGAGGGCTGGGATGGCTTTTCTAGAAAAGAAGTGCCGACTGGGTAGCTCGTAGCGTGGTACAGCGTAGTCCATCAGCGCTTTGAAAGCTTCGCTTTCAACTAACCGGTAGGGCATCATCTCTAATGAGATTAGTCTAGCAATGTGGGCGTTCAAACCCTGTGTACGCGGATGCGAGGATGAGTACTTCCTTTTCCTAACAAGAGTCTCATGTAGGGTGAGCTGGACTGGAGAGCTGGAGATCGTGGAACTAGTGGTGGTGCCGGTGGACATGGGTGACTGAGAGAGGGTTGGAGATGGTATTCTTGCCGGTGCCCTACATGCAGTGTTTCCTACTGCAAACCTGGTGATTCCCTGACTGCTTTGGCCTGGCGACGAAAGCTGCACAGATACTGCAGGTGGTGTGGGAAATGGTCGGCTTACAGGGAGGGAAGGGATGTAGCGTTGCTGACTAGCTTCATTGGCCGAGGGTGCTGCAACCTTTAGGGACGTTTGGTAGTTAGTCCAGGCTTGCAAATGCATGGTGGATAAATGTCTATGCATGCAACTTGTATTTAGACTTTTAAGATTCTGACCTCTGCTTAAGGTAGTTGAACATTTTTGACAGATGACTTTGCGCTGATCATTTGGATGTTGTTTAAAAAAATGCCAGACTGCACTCTTTCTACTATCGGATACCTTTTCAGGCATTGCAGACTGAGCTTCTTTAACCGGATGGCCACGCTGTCCTCCAACTGGTTTTGGTTTTGCCACGCGTTTTTGGCCAGATACGGGCCCAGTAGATGGAACCTGTTGTGATGTTGATGCCTGCTGCGGCTCCTCCTCCTCCGCTTCAGAACTACTGCCGCCTGCACCCTGTTCCCCCAATGGCTGCCAATCGGGGTCCACAACTGGGTCATCTATGACCTCCTCTTCTATGTTGTGTGCAACTTCATCTGTGTCACCGTGTAAGCCGGTGGTATTGCGTTCGTGACGGAGCACCATAGTCTCCGCTGGTTTTGATTCTGCCTCAGTACACTGCGAGGGCAATGTTCTGGTCTGAGTCAAAGGAACAGCATAGTAATCTGGCTGTGGCTGTGCATCTGTGCACTCCATGTCCGATTCAACTTCTAATGGGCATGGCCTGTTAACTGTTTCACTGTGTAACCCAGGAACGGTATGTGTAAAGAGCTTCATGGAGTAACCTGTTGTGTCGACTGACGCATCCTTCACTGTTGTTTTTAGTGAAGGACACAAGGAAGCGACTTGTTCCTGACCGGGAGCATCCACTGACGATGCACTGCTCTGACCTTTGGCACTTTCCGAGGAGGAGGCGAAAGAGTAAGGCTACTTTCACACTAGCGTCGGGAACAACCCGTCGCTGTGCATCGGGCCGACGTTCCCGACGCTAGCGTGGTCTCCGCCGCACAACGGGGGCAGCGGATGCATTTTTCCCACGCATCCGCTGCCCCATTGTGAGGTGCGGGGAAGTGCGGGGAGGTGGGGGCGGAGTTCCGGCCGCGCATGCGCGGTCGGAAAAAGCGGACCGTCGGGAGCAAAAAACGTTACATGTAACGTTTTTTTCTCCCGACGGTCCGCTACCACACGCCCAAGCGTCGCAAAACAGACGCGACGTTTGGCAATGCGTCGCAAATGCGTCGCTAATGTTAGTCTATGACGAAAAAACGTATCCAGCAAGAACTTTTGCTGGATGCGTATTTTCGGCAAAACGACGCATTTGCGACGCATTGCAGTTAACGCTAGTGTGAAAGTAGCCTTAGAGGCAGAGTCAGCAATGAAAGATAATACTTGTTCCTCCTGCTCCGGCTTCAAAAGTGGTTTTCCTACTCCCAGAAAAGAGAGCGTTCGAGGCCTTGTGTAGCCAGACAATGAACCTGGCTCAACAACTCGAGACTTAGGTGCTGTACCGCTTTTACCACGACCACCTGATGCTCCACCACCACTACCATAATTACCAGCTGACAATGACCGCCCACGGCCACGACCTCTTCCACTAGACTTCCTCATTGTTTGCAAAACGTAACCAAAGTAACGCTATTTGTTACTGTAAAACAAATTATCAGGTGAACTCAAACTTCTGTAGGATTTATATATACCTTTATAGGTGCCTGACACTGAAAGGAAAATCAGGCCCAATGTTACACACTAGGTTTTCTGTGCCCCAATAATTTGAGACAGATGGCACACACAGGACCAGCACTCAAGCAGAAATGCCAATCTTAATCTCCCACTATTTTTTTTTTTTTTTTCTGGGAGAATTTACCCTAAAAAAAAAAAAAAAATTGCCAAGTATTACACAGTGTTTTCGGTGGGACACAATGAGAGACAGATACCACACACAGCAATGGCACGGAGGCAGACTTGCCAATATTTATCTCCCACTAATTTTTTTTTTGGAAAAGGGAGAATGTACCCCCCCCAAAAAAAAAATGGCCAAGTATTACACAGTGTTTTCGGTGCCACACAATGAGAGACAGATGCCACACACAGCAATGGCACGGAGGCAGACTTGACAATATTTATCTCACACTAATTTTTTGGGGGGAAAAGGGAGAATTTAGCAAAAAAAAAAAATGGCCAAGTATTACACAGTGTTTTCGGTGGCACACAATGAGAGACAGATACCACACACAGCAATGGCATGGAGGCAGACTTGCCAATATTTATCTCACACTAATTTTTTTTGGGGAAAAGGGAGAATTTAGCAAAAAAAAAAAATGGCCAAGTATTACACAGTGTTTTCGGTGGCACACAATGAGAGACAGATACCACACACAGCAATGGCATGGAGGCAGACTTGCCAATATTTATCTCACACTAATTTTTTTTGGGGAAAAGGGAGAATTTAGCAAAAAAAAAAAGGGCCAAGTATTACACAGTGTTTTCGGTGGTACACAATGAGACAGATAGTATCTGTCTCTCATTGTGTGCCACCGAAAACACTGTGTAATACTTGGCCATTTTTTTTTATTTTGGGTACATTCTCCCTTTTCCAAAAAAAAAAATTAGTGGGAGATAAATATTGGCAAGTCTGCCTCCGTGCCATTGCTGTGTGTGGTATCTGTCAGATACCACACACAGCAATGGCACGGAGGCAGACTTGCCAATATTTATCTCCCTGCAGTTATCTCAGAAAAGTATGGCAGGCAGCTATAAAAAGGACTGCTGCACACAAAAGTGTGGACAAACACACAAGATAGCTGTGCAGAAAGGAAGGAAAAACAGGATTTGTGCTTTGTAAAAAGCAGTTGGTTTGCACAGCGGCGTACACACAGGCACAGCAACGCAGCTATCAGGGTCAGGGAGCCTTCTAGTGCAGCCCAATGAGCTACAGCGCTGAGGAAAAAAAAATGTAGCTTCCACTGTCCCTGCAATCAAAAGGTGGTGTTGGACAGTGGAAATCGCTACAGCACAAGCGGTTTGTAGCTTTATGTACCCTGCCTATCACTATCCCTGCTTCTGAAGAAGCTGCAGCAACCTCTCCCTATGCTCAGATCAGCAGCAGTTAGATGGCGGTCGGCGGGAACGCCCCTTTATAGCCCCTGTGACGCCGCAGAAAGCAAGCCAATCACTGCAATGCCCTTCTCTAAGATGGTGGGGACTGAGATCTATGTCATCACGCTGCCCACACTCTACGTCCACCTTCATTGGCTGAGAAATGGCGCTTTTAGCGTCATTGAAACGCGACTTAAGTCGCGTTCTGCATGGCAGACCCCACACAGGGATCGGCTCGGTTTCATGAGACGCCGACTTTGCCAAAAGTCGGCGACTTATGAAAATGAACGATCCGTTTCGCTCAACCCTAGTCCTGATCGGCCTGGGGGCTCTGGTGAGGGTTCGGTGACCCCTCCTCAAGGGGGGGGGGTACTGTTGTGAATTCCGTTCTCGGGCTCCCACCTGTGGTCGTAAATGGTACTTTGTTGGGTTCTGTTCGTGGGCTCCCTCTGGTGGCTTTGAGTGATACTGCTGCTCTTTAGCTGGGCTCCAGCTGCCTCGTTTTCTGCAGTGCTGGTTGCCTATTTAACTCCACATAGATCTTTACTTGTTGCCAGCTGTCGCTGTATTCAGTATTGGTTCAGATCCCTCTGGGACTTCACGTGTGACCTGTCTCCTCCTGGAGAAGCTAAGTTCATGTTAATTCATTTTTGCTCATTGCTTTTGGAAAATGTTTCTCAGTATATGATAAGTTCAGTCCAGCTTGCTTACATGCTATTTTCTTGCTTGCTGGAAGCTCTGGGGAGCAGAGTTGCGCCCTCACATCGTGAGTCGGTGTGAGGGTCATTTTTTGTATTCTCTGCGTGGATATTTTTGTAGTATTTTATACTGACCGCACAGTTTCCTTGCTATCCTCATTCTATTTAGTACTAGTGGGCCTCTTTTGCTAAAACCTATTTTCATTCCTATGTTTGTATTTTCCTCTTAACTCACCGTCATTATTTGTGGGGGGCTGACTT
The DNA here is from genome assembly GCF_051348905.1 of Ranitomeya variabilis. Lineage (NCBI taxonomy): Eukaryota > Metazoa > Chordata > Amphibia > Anura > Dendrobatidae > Ranitomeya > Ranitomeya variabilis. Next base: position 376,765,474 of record NC_135235.1, on the reverse strand, counting down.
TACTTTGGGGAAATTTCTCTGAGGCAAGTGAGGCTTTTGTGTTGTGAATTCCTTTCTCGGGCTCCCTCCTGTGGTCATGAGTGGTACTTTGTGAGTTCTGTCCTTGGGCTCCCTCTGGTGGCTTTGAGTGTTACGGCTGGTCTTAGCTGGGCCCCAGCTGCCTCGTTTTCTCCTATGCTGGCTGACTATTTAACTCCACCTGGACCTTTAATTGTTGCCTGCTGGCGTTGTATTCAGTACTGGTTCAGATCTCTCTGGGACTTCCCTTGTGACCTGTCTCCTCTTGGAGAAGCTAAGTTCATGCTAGTTCATTTTTGCTCATTGCTTTTTTGAATATGTTTCTCAGTATATGATGTGTTCAGTCCAGCTTGCTTATATGCTATTTTCCTGCTAGCTGGAAGCTCTGGGTTGCAGAGTTGCGCCCCTCACATCGTGAGTCGGTGTGAGGGTCTTTTGTATTCTCTGCGTGGATAATTTTTGTAGTATTTTATACTGACTGCACAGATTCCTTGCCATCTTCTGACTATTTAGTAATTAGCGGGCCTCATTTGCTAAAACCTGTTTTCATTTCTATGTTTGTGTTTTCCCCTTAACTCACCTTTATTATTTGTGGGGGGCTGTCTACACTTTTGGGGAAATTTCTCTGAGGCAAGTGAGGCTTTGTTTCTCTCTAGGGATAGCTAGTTCTCAGGCTGTGATGAGGCGTCTAGGCAGAGTCAGGAACGCTCCACGGCTGCCTATAGCGTGCGTTGATAGGATCAGGGTTGCAGTCAGTAAAGTTCCCAAATTCCCAGAGCTTGTCCTTTATTTATAGTTTACCTATCAGGTCATTTCATGTGTCCTAACCACCAGGACCACAACACTTTTGTTTCTCTCTAGGGGTAGCTAGCTCTCAGGCTGTGAAGAGACGTCTAGGGAGAGTTAGGTACGTTCCACGGCTGCCTATAGTGTGTGTGATAGGATCAGGTTTGCGGTCAGTAAAGTTCCCATGTCCCCAGAGCTTGTCCTATATTTCTGGTTTACCTATCAGGTCAATTTAAGTGTTCCTAACCACCAGGATCATAACAAAGAACTCTTCTGTTTTGCTGTATAGGGTTAAGGGACTTGTTTCATTGCGGGTTATCAGTATATTGTTTTGTGTGTTATTGCTTTGTTACAAATACACTATTTGCACTAAAGAAACCCGTCTCTGTCTGTTCATTGCCCCACGCTACCAGAATCCTAGAGTTCCTAGAATAGTATTACAAATGTATGGGCAGCCAGTACAGTGGACAGTCAGTTTTTATATTTGTATTAGCCTTCTGACTGAGCATTCTGCCCCTTATCCTAAGGGTACTGTCACACTCTGCAACTTTCCAACGATCACGACCAGCGATACGACCTGGCCGTGATCGTTGGAAAGTCGTTGTGTGGTCGCTGGGGAGCTGTCACACAGACCGCTCTCCAGTGACCAACGATGCCGAGGTCCCCGGGTAACCAGGGTAAACATCGGGTTACTAAGCGCAGGGCCGCGCTTAGTAACCAAATGTTTACCGTGGTTACCAGCGTAAAAATAAAAACAAACAAACAGTACATACTCACATTCCGGTGTCTTTCAGGTCCCTTGCTGTCTGCTTCCCGCTCTGACTGAGTGCCGCCATAAAGTGAAAGCAGAGCACAGCGGTGACATCACTGCTGTGCTGTGCCACTGCCTTACGGCCGGCAGTCAGTCAGTGCGGGAAGCAGACGGCAAGGGACCTGAAGGACACCGGAATGTGAGTATGTACTGTTTTTTTTTTTTTACTTTTACGCTGGTAACCACGGTAAACATCGGGTTACTAAGCGTGGCCCTGCGCTTAGTAACCCGATGTTTACCCTGGTTACAAGCGAACGTATCGCTGGATTGCTGTCACACACAACGATCCAGCGATGACAGCGGGAGATCCAGCATCGAAATAAAGTTCCAAACGATCTGCTACGACGTACGATTCTCAGCAGGGTCCCTGATCGCTGCTGCGTGTCAGACACAGCGATATCGTATGGATATCGCTGGAACGTCACGGATCGTACCGTCATAGCGATCAAAGTGCCACTGTGTGACAGTACCCTTAGATGTTTTAATTGCAGCAAGATTCTATCCCTCCACAGAGATATAGACTTTAGTCTAGAGAGGATTCATATTAGGTTCCCAGAGAAATGTAGACTGTCTAAGAGAGGATTGACATTAGGTCCTGGCAACGAGAAACGCCTTAATGTGGCTGCCAGGTACATATGAATTGGCCAATTCATGCACTAAGCATGCTTAATTTTTTATATTTCTAGTGCTGTAATGCAATCCAATTTTCATATTTTATGTTTGCATGCTAAAGTGCTACTGAGGGCTACCTTATCTGTTTCATTGTATACGAGTTGGCGACTCTAGGTAAGCACCTGTTCAGACCTGATTTATGTTTGGATGTGACAGTAAGTTTTTCACTTTTTTTTTTTTAGATAGATAGATAAGTGCAGTGGGCGCGTCCGAGTACCGATTAGCCAGATAGACAACCCTGGCTGCTGCATTAAAGATAGACTGGAGAGGGGACGTCCAGTGAGAGGGAGGCCAATTAACCCCTTAGTGACTGAGCCAATTTTGTCTTTAATGACGAAGCAAATTTTTACAATTCTGATCACTGTCACTTTATGAGGTTATAGCTCTGGAATGCTTCAACGGATTCCACTGATTCTGAAAATGCTTTTTCGTGACATATTGTACTTCATGTTATTGGTAACGTTTCTTTGATATGACTTGCATTTATTTATGAAAAAAGGAAATTTGGCAAAAATTTTGAAAATTTAGCAATTTTCAAACTTTTAGTTTTTGTGCCCTTAAATTAGAGAGTCGAGTCTCACAAAATAGTCAATAACTAACATCTCCCTCGTGTCAAGTTGACACCAGCACAACTCTGGAAATATAATTTTTTTGTTAGTACGTTATAAGGGTCAAAAGTAATGTTGAGCGATACCTTCCGATATCGGAAAGTATCGGTATCGGAAAGTATCGGCCGATACCGTCAAAGTATCGGATCTAATCCGATACCGATACCCGATCCCAATGCAAGTCAATGGGACGAAAATATCGGAATTAAAATAAACCCTTTCTTTCCTTGTAGGTTCATTCTACATGAAGGAAAACAACTAATAATAATGTAGGATGTATTGGGGGAGGTGGCGGAGACATTAAAGGCACAGAGGTTTAGCCCAATCAAATAGAATAGCAGGATTTTTTTTTTTTTTTATGACGTTCGGCGTTAGAAAGATTTTGACTATGTTAATTTTTTTTAATTTTGTCAGATATTGATGTTTCACTACTTCCACGCCCTTCACTTTCTTTTTTACTTCTCCCACACTTTCTTCTTCATTGTCCTCATCATCAGCTTCTTTGACATCAACTTCTTCACCTTATTCATCTTCTTCTTCATCTTCTACCTATTATTTTTTTTGTTACATTGTTCATATTCTTTTTATTTTACTATTATCTTCTTCATATTCAACTTCTTCATCATATTCTTATTTGTGACAGGCATTCCCGTAGTTGTTATCTATAAAAGTTTGAAGATTACACCTTCCGTTCTGCCTGTCACAAAAAAGTTACATTTGTCCGCGTTCAGTTTGGCCTGCAGCATCAGGCTTTATCCAGGGGCACCACGAGGAGGAACGGACTCACCCCCATACACTGCTTAGTCTTCTTCTGCTTATAATTTAGATAATATCTTTTGCTCTGATATTTAGTGTTATGCTTAATGTTCTTCTGCTCTTTGTTCTGCAGCCTCTTGTTCTTCTGCTTCTCGGTCTTCCAGGTCGTTGTCGTCTCCAGGGTCATCGTCTCCGGGGTCGTCGTCATCAGGGTGGTCTCCAGGGTCGTCGTCATCTCAGTGGTTGTCGTCTCTGGTGTCGTCGTCATCTTAGGGGTGGTCTTCCGGGTCGTCGTCTTTAGGGTCTTGAACTTGGAAATGTAGCAGAAGGTACAAGTAGGCTGAGAAAATGCCGAGAAACAGCTGATGGAACTGGAACTCGGATGGCTACCCGAAGGTCCAAGAGCCAATGGAACTACCGAGGACCAGCTGATGTTACTGGAACCCGGTTACTAAGCAGGAGGTACCCGTGCCTGAAAGCACTACCAAGGACCACCTGACGTTGGTGGAACTCGGATACCCAGAGGGAGGCACCTAAGCCAAAGGCTCTGCCCGGAACCAGCTGACGGTACTGGAACCAGGATGGGGAGCAGAAGGTACAAGAGCAAAAGACACTGCCGAGAACCAGCTGACGGTACTGGAACCCGGATGGGTAGCCGAAGGTCCAAGAGCCAATGGAACTACCGAGGACCAGCTGACGTTACTGGAACCCGGTTACTAAGCAGGAGGTACCCGTGCTGAAAGCACTACCAAGGACCACCTGACGTTGGTGGAACTCAGATACCCAGAGGGAGGCACCTAAGCCAAAGGCTCTGCCTTGAACCAGCTGACGGTACTGGAACCAGGATGGGGACCTATTCAAGCTTGACTTCCTAGAGCCCCAACTAGCGGTGTTGGAGCAAAGGGTCAGCAGGGGGAGCAGAGTGTAGGCCGAAGCCTGCACTGGAGGCATTTGTAGGTCTGTTGTGTCTGCGTGGCATTTGCAGGACACGTTGCCAGCTACACAGCAGGGGAACAGCTGGCGGTGCTGAACCCCACTGACACATTGGCTGGTGTTTTTCTCTGTGCAGCTAGCAGCACCGGGCCCCAACTGGCGGTGTTAGAGCCCAGGGTCAGCAGGAGGAGAGGGAGCAGAGTGTAGGCCGAAGCCTAATTGAACCGATTTTAAAGGTAACCTTTAACCCCCCCTCAGGTGTTACAAAGTAGAAGAGCCACGCCTTATGCAGCAGTAGTGCTGCACAAGTCAAAGGTTGCTCTTTTAATTTTGTTCCTTGCACAAGCTGAATGAAACACGTACAACATTTTGGCCCTTATAGAGTCAATCTGTCTTGGAGGCGGCAGTTCCCTTTGTAATGAGACGCAGCACAGCTGGCAAAAATACCAACTTGGTGCTTGGCGCGGCCTCCTGAGCATCGCATTTTGCTGTACAGGAGTCTGCGTTGTTGCGTTATCCCTTGGCCATGCGCTGCCCGTCTTCTGACATCATTTCATGTCGGCTGGTGCGGTTCGCGATGCCCATGAATCCCAGCCCCGCAGTGTCTTTACAGTGTTTCACACTGCGGGGCTGGGATTCATGGCCTGGCGCAGTACATATGTTCGCCTCTCGCTCGTGTCCTTACACCTGCTACAGACTGTGTGGCGTCAGCTGATCCCTTATCGCATGCCACGGCCATGAAGCCGCACAGTCTGAAGAAGGCGGAAGGAGCTGAGTGACAGCCTGGCGAAGATATGCACTGCTCATGTCCGTCAATCACACCCTCGCAGTCAAAATAAATAAGACACCGAGGGGCGTTGTGTCGGGCAGGGCGGCCGCAGAGGCGCAGCCAGCCAAACAATTATGTCAGAAGAAGGGCTGTGCTACCAAGGGGGTTGTTGCGTGTCATTACAAAGGAAAGTCACACCTCCGGGACGTTTTAATGGTCTCAGGGGACACATTGTAGACGTGTTCTGTTCCACGTGTGCAAGGAGAATAAGTTTATGAGCCACCTTGCACACATGCAGCATGCAGCCTTGCTGTACAAGGTGGCTGTAAAACATACAAACACCTGGGGGAGGGGGGACTGGTTCCCTTCAATTTCAGTTCTTGTGTCTGCGTGGCTGTTGCAGGACACGTTGCCGGCTACACAGCAGGGGAACAGCTGGCGGTGCTGAACCCCACTGACACATTGGCTGGTGCTTTTCTCTGTGCAGCTAGCAGTACCGGGCCCCAACTGGCAGTGTTAGAGCCCAGGGTCAGCAGGAGGAGCAGGGGGAGCGGAGTGTTGGCCGAAGTCTGCACTGGAGCAAGTTGAAAGGGAATCTTTAAGCCCCCCCCAGGCGTTTGTAGCTGAAACAGCCATCGAAAAGGTAAACTTAGCTCTTTTAATTATGGTCCTTGCACATGCTGAACCTAACACTTATGAAATGTGTCCCCTCACACCGTTAAACCGTCCGGTAGGTGGAACTTTCCTTTGTCATGTGACGCAGCACAGCCGTCATTCTTACCCCCTTGGCGCCGTGCGCCGCCTCCTCAGCGTTGTTTGAATCTGTCCCGGAGCCTACGCTGTTAGGTTAGCCCTTGGCCATGCACACATTTTGCGCTGCCCGTCTTCTGACATCATTTGGTGTCAGGCTGGCTGCGCCTGTGCGGCCGCGCTGGCCGAGATCCCGCCTCGCAGTGTCGTCTAATGTAATCCCACCGCGGGCCTGGGATCCGTGGCTATGCGCAGTGCATATCCTCGCCTTTCACTCCCCTCCCAACGGCTTCTTCAGACTGTGCGGCGTCACGGCCGTGGCATGCTATTAGGGATCAGCTGACACCGCACAGTCTGAAGAAGCCGTAGGGAGATGAGTGAGAGGTGGAGGTTCAGATATGCACTGCGCATGTCCATGGATCTCAGACCCCCAGTGGGATTAAATCAGAAGACACTGCGAGGCGGGATCTTGGCCAGCGCGGCCGCACAGGCGCAGCCAGCGTGACACCAAATGATGTCAGAAGACGGGCAGCACAAAATGTGTGCATGGCCAAGGGCTAACCTAACAGCGCAGGCTCCGGGACAGATTCAAACAACGCTGAGGAGGCGGCGCCCGGCGCCAAGGGGGTAAGAATGACGGCTGTGCTGCGTCACATGACAAAGGAAAGTTCCACCTACCGGACGGTTTAACGGTGTGAGGGGACACATTTCATAAGTGTTAGGTTCAGCATGTGCAAGGAGCACCACGAAAAGAGGCACTTTTTCCATTTGCATCATTACTGCTGCACAAGGTGGCTCTTTCAGTAACAAACGCCTTGGGGGGGACAGGTTCCCTTAAATTTAAGTTCTTGTGCCTGCGTGGCGGTCGCATGACACGTTGCCGTATACACAGCAGGGGAACAGCTGGCGGTGCTGAACCCCACTAACACATTGGCGAGGTGTTTGGCTCTGTGCGGACAGCACTTCTGGACAGCAACTAGCGGTGTTGGAGCCCAGGGACAGGAGGAGGAGGAGGTGGGGGAGATAGGAGGGATTGCCACACACACAGCTGGGGAACAGCTGACGTTACTGAACCCCAATAACAGAGGAGCGACTGTTGGGACTGTGCGGACAGCACTTCTGGACAACAACTAGCGGTGTTGGAGCCCAGGAGGAGGAGGAGGTGGAGGAGATAGGAGGTATTGCCACACACACAGCTGGGGAACAGCTGACGTTACTGAACCCCAATAACAGAGGAGCGACTGTTGGGACTGTGCGGACAGCACTTCTGGACAACAACTAGCGGTGTTGGAGCCCAGGGACAGGAGGAGGAGGAGGAGATAGGAGGGATTGCCACAAACACAGCAGGGGAGCAGCAGGCTTTACTGAACCCCACTAACAAATTGGTGAGGTGTTTGGCTCTGTGCGGACAGCACTTCTGGACAGCAACTAGCGGTGTTGGAGCCCAGGGACAGGAGGAGGAGGAGGTGGAGGAGATAGGAGGGATTGCCACACACACAGCTGGGGAACAGCTGACGTTACTGAACCCCAATAACAGAGGAGCGACTGTTGACTGTGCGTACAGCACTACCAGGCAACAACTAGCGGTGTTGGAGCCCAGGGACAGCAGGAGAAGCAGAGGAACACAATGTAGGCCGAAGCCTGATTGGAGAAAGTCGAAAGGGAACCTTTAACCCCCCCCCCCAAGGCGTTTGTAGCTGAAAGAGCCAGCTTGTGCAGCACAAAAGATGCAAAAGGAAAAAGGTGGCTCTTTTCATTATGCTCCTTGCAAACACAGAACTAAACACTTATAAAATGTGTCCCCCGAAACCGTGAGACCGTCCCGGAGGTGGGACTTTCCTTCGTAATATGACGCAGCACAGCTGTCATTCCTACCCCCTTGGCGCCGTGCCCCGGCTCCTCAGCGTTGTTTGATTCCGTCCCGTAGCCTGCGCTGTTATGTTATCCCTTGGCCAGGCACACTTAGTGCTGCCCATCTTCTGACATCATTTGGTGTCATGTACCCAAAGAAAATATTTACTGACAACTCAATAAATAATTTTAATCAAATTTATTTTATTTGTATTAAAAGGACATAACACAACAATTATCATTATTTTATTAGAATTTTAACTGTTTAGAATAACTAAATATATATTAAAAATTAAAAGAATACATAAATATATAGCCTGTATGTGGGGGGCTGTGGTACACAAAAGTTGACTGGCAATAAAAATACCAATAGACCAAAATAAAGTGCTAATGCAATTACAATCAAGGTTATTTGAATATTAGAAACACAGTCATAAACCGGCCATAATGTGCAAATATAATAACATATACAAAAGAATTGGAGACAAAAATTACATATAAATAATACAAATAGCAGTACCCAATTGATATACTAGTGAGAGAAATAAAATAAATACACAAATATATGTGAGAGGTCTACAATATAATATAAAATGTATAATAATTATTAACCAAGTGAATATTTTGTAAATATCTCTATATAATATGTTAAAACAAGCAATAATAAATATCTGTATATGTATATATATATTTATAAATAATTAGTGGCGTGGGTGAATAAACACAAAATGGCAAAATATATGTGAAGAACTAAAAAACAATCACTCTAAATGGGTATATCAAGCAAAAAACTAAAAAATAATAAAAATATATATATATGATATGTGTATTTTGAAACATATGTCTGTGCAAGGAATGTGAATTAATATTATGTGAATCAATTAGATTGTAATCAATTGTATATCCGTATTATTGCCATAACATGCATTTAACCCTCCAAATTCTAAAGTGCAGTAATAGTGTAGTTAATTATAACGCATTTTTTCAAGTTATACACATAGTATGCAGGAGCATACACAGATGGAAGCCGGACCTTACCAAATAGACAATGTGCACCGCAGCCCCCACACACACCACTCCAACGCGCGTTTCGCACCTGCTTCGTCAGGGAGTGGTGTGTGCAGGGTGCAGACTTATAATATAGTTACCCGTCAGCTGCAAACTATCAAAAGTCAGGAAAACGCCATAATTACATGGCGCCGATACAGCGCACGCACGCGCTCCCCGTCCGTGAAGCCGGAAACCGGAAATACGTCACCGAGTGCGGCCAAAAGGTCACAGTCAGCGACGCACCAAGTCCCCGGCATCTGAACAGAGCACGCGCGCACGCGCCGTCCGGCGCACGGCGCACCTGCAGCCATTACAATTAAGGGAATACTGAGAAGAAAAAGACCATTCTTTTGAACTACCGAAAGAATATAATAGCAATGATATGTGCCATTACTCTTTATGAACCAAAGCTATCATATATGCGGGACAATCATATTAAAAAATAATAAATATACACACATACAATAAACCAGTAAATATTTCCAATTCATATTAATGAAACCATACAAATTATAATAAACACAAAATATATAATAAAAACCAACATTTATTCTCATTTTTACCATTCATACATCAAACATACCAATATCACCATCCAAAATAATAAAATAAATATGTTATTAAAAACAAAAAATAGAAAATATATAAATTGAAATAAAAATAATATTAATAATAATAAACAATAAATTATTGTAAAAAATATATATATATCTGGAAAATCCTAATAATTAATAAAATATAAAAATGAAAGGAATATATAAACAAAAATAATAAATGATGAAATGAAAAGATAATAAATTATACTGTTAAATATTTTATAAATAATGTAATAAAAAATAAATTATAACATATGAATATTAAATATAATAATGTATGTGTATATATATATATATATATATATATATATATATATATATATATAAAAAGCAAATATTTATCAAATTAATATAAAAAATAATGTTATAGAATATAAAACTTTCTCCAAAAATGTTACTAAAGGTATAAATATGAAATTAATATGATAGTATGCGTGAACACATAAATGCGTGCACGTGAAAACACGTATGCACACACCCATATGCGCACAACCGCATAATCTCACATAAATCCATAATATTATGCGAAAAATATAATTCAAAACAGTCTCAAATATATATTTATAATTTTTAATAAACACCCTACACACCAAAGGAGGTAATAAAAATGAACCTCTGCAAAGAAATAAATTCCTATATATAAATAAAACCACTATGATTAAGAATTACTTAAAATAATAAAGTATACTTGAGAAAATAAAAATAAAAATAAAAAATGAAAAAGAAGAGAAGAAACTGTGGAAAAATTGTACTTCATCAATAGGTAAAACCTAGAGGAAACTGGAAAAACCCCATTGTTCATTAAGGCCTGTAGGAGACATGCTCTGTAATAAAGTGATCCACTTACATTCCAACTGGGCAAGTTTCTTACTAACATCACCCCTTCTATTGCCCATGTGTAATCTATCTATTCCTTTGACTTGAAGAGCATGGGACTGATTCGGATGGTGATTACGAAAATGTCTAGCTACAGGTTTCAATCTAGAAATCGCATCAGTATCATTACTCTCAATTTTATCTGCTGCTTTGATGTCCTTTATATGTTCTAAAACACGAACCCGTAGTTCTCTTGTCGTCATGCCCACATACATGCGACCACAAGGGCAAGTAGCTTGATAAACTACCATCGATGTGCGACAATTGATGTAATGTAAAATCCTATATTCCCGAGTTCCCATTGAATTATTGAAGACTACGGTTTTTGTCATGTGTCTACAGGCCTTACATGATCCACAGCTATACGATCCCCATTTAGGGCCCTTTGAATTAAAAATAAAATTAGAAATGGGGGGAACGTAATGGCTATGGACCAGCGACTCACCCAAAGTTTTACAGCGTCTAGCAACCAAAAGAGGTTTTTTGGGGATTATTTTTGATATGGTAGGGTCCTGTAAGAGTATAGGCCAAAATTTTGAAAAGATGTCAGTCATTTCTCGCCATCTCGAATGGTAGTTGGTAACAAACCGTATTTGTCCATCAGTTTCTCTGTTCCTCTTTTGGGAAATCATTAATGACTGTCGTTCAGTTTCCCTTGCCCTTGTATAAGCTTTATGTATGATATCACTCTTGTATCCCCTTTTCAGAAATCTTTGGGTGAGATCTTGAGCTTGTTGTTCAAAAGTGGCGTCTTGGTCGCAAATTCGTCTTGTTCTAAGGAATTGCCCAGTTGGGATTGCACGAATCACATGGGCAGGATGGGCAGATCGTGCATGTAGAAGAGCATTAACACTGGTTTCTTTCCGATGTATAGATGTATGAAGATGGCCGAATTCATCGATTTTAATTCTGAGGTCCAAGAAGTTGGTGGCATCCTGTGCAATCGTCCAGGTAAGTTTGATGTTATCATCATTTCTATTCAAATATTGAAGATAATTATTTAATTCCTCCTGTGGACCCTGCCAAACAAAGAGAATATCATCTATAAATCTGATCCACAGTATTACTGCACCAGTCATAATGTAATCCTCATTTTGAACATGATCATGCTCCCATGATCCCATAAATAAATTGGCGTAGGAAGGCGCGAAAGCCGCGCCCATCGCTACGCCTCTCTTTTGCAGATAAAACCGATCCTTAAAAACAAAATAGTTGTGAGATAAAACATACTCTAAAAGCTCCATCAAAAATTCCATAAAAGATATATCAAAATTACGACTGGCTAGATATCGTCTGGCAGCAGATAGACCACATTCATGAGGTATTGACGTATATAAAGATTCAACGTCACATGTTACAATAAACATATCAGAACTCATGTGTATGCCATCCAATCTTTGGAGAGCTTCAGTGGTATCTCTGATATATGATGGTAATTCCACAACTATGGGTTTCAAATAAAAATCCAAGAATTTTGAAATTGGTTCCAATAAACTCCCATTTCCAGATATAATAGGACGTCCAGGAGGGTCTAGCATATTTTTATGGACCTTAGGTAATAAATATAATGTTGGAACTGTTGGCGATTCGGTCCTTAATCCCTCCCAGATAGATTTAGGAATTATACCTTCCTCCAATGCTAAATCCAAAATACTGAATAATTCTTGCTGATACTTGAAAGTAGGATCCTGAGACAGGCGCTCATAACATAATGGGTCACCTAATTGTCTAAATGCTTCTTTTTCATATTTTGTGCATGGCCAAACCACAATATTGCCGCCCTTATCAGACGGTTTAAAAACCACCTCTTTCATTCTAGTTAGCTCATCAAGTGCCCTCCTCTGTTCATACTGAAGATTATCGTAGGGTCTATGTGCAGATATCTTAGTAACTTCATCACATACCATCTTGACAAAAACTTCTACTGAGGAATTTTGTGACAATGAAGGAAATGTTTTTGTCTTCTTTTTTATAAACTCAGGAAAATTACCTGATGTATCCTCCTGTTCTGCAATTAAGGCCTCAAGTGCCTGTAATGCTTCCAATTCCTCTTCTGTGGAAAAAACATTAGAAATCAATTTGTCAGTATGAAATTTTTTTAAAAGAATCTTGCGTGCAAATAAGAAAGTATCCTTGATAACAGAAAATTGTTCTAATTTTGCTGTAGGGCAGAAACCCAAACCAAGGGACAATACAGAAATGTGGGCAGGTGTCAATTGTATATCAGATAAATTTATTACCTTCAGGGTACCCTCATTGTTGGGATCCTGTTCTCGATGATTTTTCCTTTTCACACCCATAAATCTTGTATTATATCCGCTGGATGTCTCTGACGAATCTCCAATTGAAGTGTTCATTGCACCTGATGAGCCAACACTTGACAACGAGGTAGTAGATACGGATCTCTTTATAGTTGGTTTGCCACGCCATTTATAGATCCTACCATTCTGATAATCATATATATCTCTCTGAAATTTAGTCACCTTCAATTTCTGGATTTCTGATTCCCACTTAGTAAAAGATGCATTAAGATCATTATCAAAATTCAATAATTGTTCAGCAGAAAGATTCTTCTGAATTTTCTCCTGAGTGATTTTAATATCACCTTCCAACTTTTCCACAGTCCTTTTATCTATCTCAATTAATATTTCCATGAAGGTGCGTGAACATAGGTTACACGCATCCTCCCATTTTTTCAGCAGTACTTCATCATCTAGTGAAAATGCTGGGAATACCTGAATTCGAAGACCACGGGGTATCAAATTCCGTTGTATATATTGTTCGAGTGAGTTTTTGTTCCACCAAGATTTTGTCCTTTTATATAATAATTCTTTCAAGTATGTTTTATCTTAACCTATTATTGAATTTTGATAATGATCTTAATGCATCTTTTACTAAGTGGGAATCAGAAATCCAGAAATTGAAGGTGACTAAATTTCAGAGAGATATATATGATTATCAGAATGGTAGGATCTATAAATGGCGTGGCAAACCAACTATAAAGAGATCCGTATCTACTACCTCGTTGTCAAGTGTTGGCTCATCAGGTGCAATGAACACTTCAATTGGAGATTCGTCAGAGACATCCAGCGGATATAATACAAGATTTATGGGTGTGAAAAGGAAAAATCATCGAGAACAGGATCCCAACAATGAGGGTACCCTGAAGGTAATAAATTTATCTGATATACAATTGACACCTGCCCACATTTCTGTATTGTCCCTTGGTTTGGGTTTCTGCCCTACAGCAAAATTAGAACAATTTTCTGTTATCAAGGATACTTTCTTATTTGCACGCAAGATTCTTTTAAAAAAATTTCATACTGACAAATTGATGTCTAATGTTTTTTCCACAGAAGAGGAATTGGAAGCATTACAGGCACTTGAGGCCTTAATTGCAGAACAGGAGGATACATCAGGTAATTTTCCTGAGTTTATAAAAAAGAAGACAAAAACATTTCCTTCATTGTCACAAAATTCCTCAGTAGAAGTTTTTGTCAAGATGGTATGTGATGAAGTTACTAAGATATCTGCACATAGACCCTACGATAATCTTCAGTAGGGTTGAGCGAAACGGGTCGATCATTTTCAAAAGTCGCCGACTTTTGGCTAAGTCGGCGTCTCATGAAACCCGATCCGACCCCTGTGCTTGTCGGCCATGCGGTACGCGACTTTCGCGCCAAAGTCGCGTTTCAATGACGCGAAAAGCGCCATTTCTCAGCCAATGAAGGTGAACGCAGAGTGTGGGCAGCGTGATGACATAGATCCTGGTCCCCACCATCTTAGAGAAGGGCATTGCAGTGATTGGCTTGCTGTCTGCGGCGTCACAGGGGCTATAAAGGGGCGTTCCCGCCGACCGCCATCTTACTGCTGCTGATCTGAGCTTAGGGACAGGTTGCTGCCGCTTCGTCAGAAGCAGGGAGAGCGTTAGGCAGGGTCCACTAACCACCAAACCGCTTGTGCTGCAGCGATTTCCACTGTCCAACACCACCTTCGGTGTGCAGGGACTGTGGAAGCTATTTTTTTTTTTTTTTCCCCTCAGCGCTGTAGCTCATTGGGCTGCCCTAGAAGGCTCCGTGATAGCTGTATTGCTGTGTGTACGCCACTGTGGAAACCAACTGCTTTTTTCAAAGCACATATCCTCTTGTTCCTTCCTTTCTGCACAGCTATCTTTTTTGTTTGTCCACACTTTTTATTTAATTTGTGCATCAGTCCACTCCTATTGCTGCCTGCCATACCTGGCTTACATTACTGCAGGGAGATAGTAATTGTAGGACAGTTTTTTTTTTTTTTTTTTTTTTTTTTTTTGTGGGAGATTAAGATTGGCATTTCTGCTACAGTGCCATCCCTGTGTGTGCCATCTCTCACTGAGTGGGCCATAGAAAGCCTATTTATTTTTTCCGTGATTTGTGTTCTAAAATCTACCTCAACACAAAAACACTACATCAATCAGTGGGAGAAAAATATTGGCCTCAGTCAGGGCTTGTGTGCCACTGCTGTGTGTGCTATCTCTCATTCAGTGGGCTATAGCAAGCCTATTTTTTTTTTTTTTTTTTAATATTATTTGGTTTCTAAAGTCTCCCTGAAAAAAAAAAAAAAACCTAAAAAAACAGTGGGAGAGTAATATTGCCCTTTCAGCTTGTGTGCCAGTCTTGACTCCTGGGTGTGCCACCTCTCTCCCTCTCATTCAGTGGGCCATAGAAAGCCTATTTATTTTTTTTTTTAAATATTATTGGGTTTCTAAAGTCTCCCTGAAAAAACAAAAAATACATAAAAAAACAGTGGGAGAGTAATATTGCCCTTTCAGCTTGTGTGCCAGTCTTGACTCCTGGGTGTGCCACCTCTCTCCCTTTCATTCAGTGGGCCATAGAAAGCCTATTTATTTTTTCCGTGATTTGTGTTCTAAATTCTACCTCAACACAAAAACACTACATCAATCAGTGGGAGAAAAATATTGGCCTCAGTCAGGGCTTGTGTGCCACTGCTGTGTGTGCTATCTCTCATTCAGTGGGCTATAGCAAGCCTATTTTTTTTTTTTTTTTTTTTTTTTTTAATATTATTTGGTTTCTAAAGTCTCCCTGAAAAAAAAAAAAAACCCTAAAAAAACAGTGGGAGAGTAATATTGCCCTTTCAGCTTGTGTGCCAGTCTTGACTCCTGGGTGTGCCACCTCTCTCCCTCTCATTCAGTGGGCCATAGAAAGCCTATTTATTTTTTTTTTTTAATATTATTTGGTTTCTAATTCTCCCTGAAAAAAAAAAAAAAAACCTAAAAAAACAGTGGGAGAATAATATTGCCCTTTCAGCTTGTGTGCCAGTCTTGACTCCTGGGTGTGCCACCTCTCTCCCTCTCATTCAGTGGGCCATAGAAAGCCTATTTATTTTTTTTTTTAAATATTATTGGGTTTCTAAAGTCTCCCTGAAAAAACAAAAAATACATAAAAAAACAGTGGGAGAGTAATATTGCCCTTTCAGCTTGTGTGCCAGTCTTGACTCCTGGGTGTGCCACCTCTCTCCCTTTCATTCAGTGGGCCATAGAAAGCCTATTTATTTTTTCCGTGATTTGTGTTCTAAATTCTACCTCAACACAAAAACACTACATCAATCAGTGGGAGAAAAATATTGGCCTCAGTCAGGGCTTGTGTGCCACTGCTGTGTGTGCTATCTCTCATTCAGTGGGCTATAGCAAGCCTATTTTTTTTTTTTTTTTTTTTTTAATATTATTTGGTTTCTAAAGTCTCCCTGAAAAAAAAAAAAAAACCTAAAAAAACAGTGGGAGAGTAATATTGCCCTTTCAGCTTGTGTGCCAGTCTTGACTCCTGGGTGTGCCACCTCTCTCCCTCTCATTCAGTGGGCCATAGAAAGCCTATTTATTTTTTTTTTTTAATATTATTTGGTTTCTAATTCTCCCTGAAAAAAAAAAAAAAAAACCTAAAAAAACAGTGGGAGAATAATATTGCCCTTTCAGCTTGTGTGCCAGTCTTGACTCCTGGGTGTGCCACCTCTCTCCCTCTCATTCAGTGGGCCATAGAAAGCCTATTTATTTTTTTTAAAAAATATTATTGGGTTTCTAAAGTCTCCCTGAAAAAACAAAAAATACATAAAAAAACAGTGGGAGAGTAATATTGCCCTTTCAGCTTGTGTGCCAGTCTTGACTCCTGGGTGTGCCACCTCTCTCCCTTTCATTCAGTGGGCCATAGAAAGCCTATTTATTTTTTCCGTGATTTGTGTTCTAAATTCTACCTCAACACAAAAACACTACATCAATCAGTGGGAGAAAAATATTGGCCTCAGTCAGGGCTTGTGTGCCACTGCTGTGTGTGCTATCTCTCATTCAGTGGGCTATAGCAAGCCTATTTTTTTTTTTTTTTTTTTTTTTTTTTTTTTAATATTATTTGGTTTCTAAAGTCTCCCTGAAAAAAAAAAAAAAACCTAAAAAAACAGTGGGAGAGTAATATTGCCCTTTCAGCTTGTGTGCCAGTCTTGACTCCTGGGTGTGCCACCTCTCTCCCTCTCATTCAGTGGGCCATAGAAAGCCTATTTATTTTTTTTTTTTAATATTATTTGGTTTCTAATTCTCCCTGAAAAAAAAAAAAAAAACCTAAAAAAACAGTGGGAGAATAATATTGCCCTTTCAGCTTGTGTGCCAGTCTTGACTCCTGGGTGTGCCACCTCTCTCCCTCTCATTCAGTGGGCCATAGAAAGCCTATTTATTTTTTTTTTTAAATATTATTGGGTTTCTAAAGTCTCCCTGAAAAAACAAAAAATACATAAAAAAACAGTGGGAGAGTAATATTGCCCTTTCAGCTTGTGTGCCAGTCTTGACTCCTGGGTGTGCCACCTCTCTCCCTTTCATTCAGTGGGCCATAGAAAGCCTATTTATTTTTTCCGTGATTTGTGTTCTAAATTCTACCTCAACACAAAAACACTACATCAATCAGTGGGAGAAAAATATTGGCCTCAGTCAGGGCTTGTGTGCCACTGCTGTGTGTGCTATCTCTCATTCAGTGGGCTATAGCAAGCCTATTTTTTTTTTTTTTTTTTAATATTATTTGGTTTCTAAAGTCTCCCTGAAAAAAAAAAAAAAACCTAAAAAAACAGTGGGAGAGTAATATTGCCCTTTCAGCTTGTGTGCCAGTCTTGACTCCTGGGTGTGCCACCTCTCTCCCTCTCATTCAGTGGGCCATAGAAAGCCTTTTTTTTTTTTGGTTTTTTTAATATTATTTGGCTTCTAAAGTCTCCCTGAAAAAAACAAAAAAAACATAAAAAACAGTGGGAGAGTAATATTGCCCTTTCAGCTTGTGCGCCAGTCTTGACTCCTGGTTGTGCCACCTCTCTCTCTCTAATTGTGGGCCATAGAAAGCCTTTTTTTTTTTTTTTTTTTAATATTATTTGGTTTCTAAAGTCTCCCTGAGAAAAAAAAAAAAAAAAATTAGGTGGGAGATTAATATTGACATTAGTGCTTGAGTGACAGTCCTGCGTGTGTGTCATCTCTGTGATTTTGTGCCACAGAAAACAGAGTGTGTAACATTGTGCCTGATTTTCCTTGTGGTCTCACCAACCTGTTAAGGGATATTGAAATCATACTGAAGTTATAGCTCACCGTGTAAGTTGTTTGACAGCAACAAATAAAGTTACTTTGGTTAAGATTTTAAAACAATGAGGAAGTCTGGTGCAAGAGGTCGTCGTGGGCGTTCATTGTCAGCTGGTAATGATGGTAGTGGTAGTGGAGCATCAGGTGGTCGTGGGGATAAAAATATTCCACCTAAGTCTGGAGCTGTGGAGCCAGTTTCGTCGTCAGGCTACACAAGGCCTCGAACGCTCTCTTTTCTGGGAGTAGGAAAACCGCTTTTAAAGGCGGAGCAGCAACAGCAAGTTTTGGCTTACATTGCAGACTCAGCCTCTAGCTCTTTTGCCTCCTCTTCCGAAACTGGTAAATGTAAAAGCAGCGCGTCGCTTGTGGATGTTCACGGTCAGGGACAAGTCGCTTCCTTGTCCTCCTCAGCAAAAACTACAACAAGAGAGAAGGATGCAGCAGGCGACACAACGGGTCACTCCATGGAGCTCTTTACACATACCGTCCCTGGCTTAGAAAGTGAAACATTTAACAGGCCATGCCCATTACAAGTATATTCTGACATGGAGTGCACTGATGCACAGCCACAGCCAGAGTACTATGCTGCTCCTTTGACTCAGACCACCACATTGCCCTCTCAGGGTACAGATCCACAATCAGACCCTGATGAGACTATGTTGCCCCGCCACGAACGCTATACCACCGACCGACACAGTGACACAGACGAAGTTGCACACGAGCTCGAAGAGGAGGTAATAGATGACCCAGTTATTGACCCCGATTGGCAGCCATTGGGGGAACAGGGTGCAGGCGGCAGTAGTTCAGAAGCGGAGGTGGAGGAGGGGCCGCAGCAGGCATCAACATCGCAACAGGTTCCATCTGCCGGGCCCGTATCTGGACCAAAACGCGTGTCAAAGCCAAAACCTGTTGGAGCACAGCGTTGCCATCCGGTTAAAGCTCAGTCTGCAATCCCTGAAAAGGGATCCGAGTCTAGGAAGAGTGCAGTCTGGCATTTTTTTAAACAACATCCAACTGATCAGCGCAAAGTCATCTGTCAAAAATGTTCAACTAGCTTAAGCAGAGGTCAGAATCTGAAAAGTCTAAATACTAGTTGCATGCATAGACACTTAACCACCATGCATTTTCAAGCCTGGACTAACTACCAAACGTCCCTCAAGGTTGTAGCACCCTCGGCCAATGAAGCTAGTCAGCAACGCAACATCCCTTCCGTCACTGTAAGGCCACCATTTTCCGCACCACCGGCAGTATCTGTGCAGGTTTCTTTGCCAGCCAAAAGCAGTCAGGGTCAGGGAATCACCAGTTTTGTAGGAGGAAATATTGCATCTAGGGCACCGGCGGAAACAATACCGTCTCCAACCGTCTCTCAGTCTGCCATGTACACCGGCACACCCGAAAGTTCCACGATCTCCAGCTCTCCAGTCCAGCTCACCCTACATGAGACTCTGGTTAGAAAAAGGAAGTACTTATCCTCGCATCCGCGTACACAGGGTTTTAACGCCCACATAGCTAGACTAATCTCGTTAGAGATGATGCCCTACCGGTTAGTTGAAAGCGAAGCTTTCAAAGCCCTGATGGAGTACGCTGAACCACGATACGAGCTACCCAGTCGACACTTTTTTTCCAGAAAAGCCATCCCAGCCCTGCACCAGCATGTTAAACAGCGCATCGTCCATGCACTCAGGCAATCTGTGAGTACAAAGGTGCACCTGACTACAGATGCATGGACCAGTAGGCATGGCCAGGGACGTTATGTGTCCATCACGGCACACTGGGTGAATGTGGTGGATGCAGGGTCCACAGGCGACATCAATTTAGGGACAGTTGTGCCTAGCCCACGGTCTAGGAAACAGTTGGCTGTAGGCGTTCGCACCCCCTCCTCCTCCTCCTCCTCGTCCTCCTGCAGAAGCTACAGCTCTTCCACAGAACGCAGTCTGCCAACCACTCCATCGGCAGATGACACTGTTGCACACCAGTTGTCCCATTATGGGCCAGCTACTGCCAAGCGTCAGCAGGCTGTATTGGCTATGAAGTGCTTGGGCGACAATAGACACACCGCGGAAGTTCTGTCCGAGTTCTTGCAACAAGAAACGCAGTCGTGGCTGGGCACAGTAGATCTTGAGGCAGGCAAGGTAGTGAGTGATAACGGAAGGAATTTCATGGCTGCCATCTCCCTTTCCCAACTGAAACACATTCCTTGCCTGGCTCACACCTTAAACCTGGTGGTGCAGTGCTTATTGAAAACTTATCCTGGGTTCTCCGACCTGCTCCTCAAAGTGCGTGCACTTTGCTCACATATCCGACGTTCGCCTGTACACGCCAGCCGTATGCAGACCTATCAGCGGTCTTTGAACCTTCCCCAGCATCGCCTAATCATAGACGTTGCAACAAGGTGGAACTCAACACTGCACATGCTTCAGAGACTGTGCGAACAGAGGCGTGCTGTTATTTATTTGTGGGAGGATACACGGGCAGGCAGTAGGATGGCAGACATGGAGTTGTCAGGTGTGCAGTGGTCTAAGATACAAGACATGTGTCAAGTCCTTCAGTGCTTTGAGGAATGCACACGGCTGGTTAGTGCAGACAACGCCGTAATAAGCATGAGCATCCCCCTAATGCGTCTGCTGATGCAAAGTTTGACGCACATAAAGGAGCAGGCGTCTGCACCAGAGGAAGAGGAAAGCCTTGATGACAGTCAGCCATTGTCTGGTCAGGGCAGTGTACAGGACGAGGTAGCGGGCGAAGAGGAGGTGGAGGACGAGGAGGATGATGGGGATGAGTATATTTTTAATGCCGAACCTTTCCCGGGGGCACAGGAATTTGGTTGCGTGTCACGGCCGGGTTCTGGTTTTTTGAGGGACACAAGTGACGTAGATTTGCCTGCAACTGCCCCTCAACCAATCACAACCGGAGATTTGACAACTGGAACTTTGGCCCACATGGCGGATTATGCCTTACGTATCCTAAAAAGGGACACACGCATTACGAAAATGATGAACGATGACGATTACTGGTTGGCCTGCCTCCTTGATCCACGCTATAAAGGCAAATTGCAAAATATTATGCCACATGAGAACTTGGAACTAATATTAGCAACCAAACAATCAACTCTTGTTGACCGTTTGCTTCAGGCATTCCCAGCACACAGCGCACGTGATCGTTCTCACACGAGCTCCAGGGGGCAGCAGACTAGGAGTGTTAGGGGTGCACACATCAGAAGTGGCGTTGGACAGAGGGGTTTTCTGACCAGGTTGTGGAGTGATTTTGCTATGACCGCAGACAGGACAGGTACTGCTGCATCAATTGAAAGTGACAGGAGACAACATTTGTCCAGTATGGTTACTAACTATTTTTCATCCCTTATCGATGTTCTCCCTCAACCGTCATTCCCATTTGATTACTGGGCCTCCAAATAAGACACCTGGCCAGAATTGGCAGAATATGCATTGCAGGAGCTTGCTTGCCCGGCAGCAAGTGTCCTATCAGAAAGAGTATTCAGTGCTGCAGGTTCAATATTAACCGAAAAAAGGACTCGTCTGGCTACCCAAAATGTTGACGATCTAACATTCATTAAAATGAACCACAACTGGATTTCGAAATCTTTTGCCCCACCTTGCCCGGCCGACACCTAGCTTTCCTATGAAAAGCTCTTGCCTGTGAATTACTTTTCTAATGTCTAATTTGCTGCAGCTGATTGTACAGCATACGACATGTTTACACCTCCCTAAATGGCAAAACTCCCCACACGGGGCCGTGGTATCGCGACTTGGCGCAAGCACCCGTGAGACTGCTGTTTGTCTGAAGTGGTGGGTGTGCTCGCTTTTGGTTGACGGCATTGCTACTGGGTCCCTCATAGTACAATGTAGTGTCTCTGGCGGTGGTGGTGCGCACCCAACGTCAGACACACCGTTGTAACATGAGGGGCCCTGGGGCGGTCCCGCCGGCCTCAAGAGAGTTCCCCCCTACCCCAGCTCAAAATGTGCTCTACCACGTGCAAAATTATGTCGCACAGCTCCACCAATCTTTAGTCTATTCGCTGACATCATTCAATGTCTGGCACTGACAATACAAATTTGTAGACATCTATGATGCAACTTAAAGTAGTCTGTGTCTGTGTCCTATATTGGCACCATTAAATAGTTACTGCCAAATTACTATGTCAGAAACTCAGTAGATGAGCCCACCCCTGTACCTAAGTATGCCACCTTTTTTTTTTGTTTTGGTTGTTTTGCGAGACATTAACATCTATTTATATTTTGGGAGTACTGGGACAGACACTCCTTGCACTACTCCTCCACTCACCACCAAGCTGCCTGTGTATCCATGTAACCGCTGTAAAACTGCCATGAGCCTATTGTTTGTTATTTTAGGCCTTTGATAGCCTGTCTGCGGCCCCTACTTGCAATACTCCTCCACTGACCACCAAGCTGCCTGCCCGTGTATCCATGTAACCGCTGTAAAACTGCCATGAGCCTATTGTTTGTTATTTTAGGCCTTTGATAGCCTGTCTGCGGTCCCTACTTTAAATACTCCTCCACTGACCACCAAGCTGCCTGCCCGTGTATCCATGTAACCGCTGTGAAACTGCCATGAGCCTATTGTTTGTTATGTTAGGCCTTTGATAGCCTGTCTGCGGTCCCTACTTTAAATACTCCTCCACTGACCAGACCACTGCTGCCCGTGTACCCCTGGAACCAATTATAAAGTGCCTACAGCCAGCCCATTTTCTTATGTTAGGCCTTTGAAGCCTGTCTGCGGTCCCTACTTTAAATACTCCTCCACTCACCACCACCAAGCTGCCTGCCCGTGTATCCATGTAACCGCTGTGAAACTGCCATGAGCCTATTGTTTGTTATGTTAGGCCTTTGATAGCCTGTCTGCGGTCCCTACTTTAAATACTCCTCCACTGACCAGACCACTGCTGCCCGTGTACCCCTGGAACCAATTATAAAGTGCCTACAGCCAGCCCATTTTCTTATGTTAGGCCTTTGAAGCCTGTCTGCGGTCCCTACTTTAAATACTCCTCCACTGACCACCAAGCTGCCTGCCCGTGTATCCATGTAACCGCTGTAAAACTGCCATGAGCCTATTGTTTGTTATTTTAGGCCTTTGATAGCCTGTCTGCGGTCCCTACTTTAAATACTCCTCCACTGACCACCAAGCTGCCTGCCCGTGTATCCATGTAACCGCTGTAAAACTGCCATGAGCCTATTGTTTGTTATTTTAGGCCTTTGATAGCCTGTCTGCGGTCCCTACTTTAAATACTCCTCCACTGACCACCAAGCTGCCTGCCCGTGTATCCATGTAACCGCTGTAAAACTGCCATGAGCCTATTGTTTGTTATTTTAGGCCTTTGATAGCCTGTCTGCGGCCCCAACTTGCAATACTCCTCCACTGACCACCAAGCTGCCTGCCCGTGTATCCATGTAACCGCTGTAAAACTGCCATGAGCCTATTGTTTGTTATTTTAGGCCTTTGATAGCCTGTCTGCGGTCCCTACTTTAAATACTCCTCCACTGACCACCAAGCTGCCTGCCCGTGTATCCATGTAACCGCTGTAAAACTGCCATGAGCCTATTGTTTGTTATTTTAGGCCTTTGATAGCCTGTCTGCGGTCCCTACTTTAAATACTCCTCCACTGACCACCAAGCTGCCTGCCCGTGTATCCATGTAACCGCTGTGAAACTGCCATGAGCCTATTGTTTGTTATTTTAGGCCTTTGATAGCCTGTCTGCGGTCCCTACTTTAAATACTCCTCCACTGACCACCAAGCTGCCTGCCCGTGTATCCATGTAACCGCTGTAAAACTGCCATGAGCCTATTGTTTGTTATTTTAGGCCTTTGATAGCCTGTCTGCGGTCCCTACTTTAAATACTCCTCCACTGACCACCAAGCTGCCTGCCCGTGTATCCATGTAACCGCTGTAAAACTGCCATGAGCCTATTGTTTGTTATTTTAGGCCTTTGATAGCCTGTCTGCGGTCCCTACTTTAAATACTCCTCCACTGACCACCAAGCTGCCTGCCCGTGTATCCATGTAACCGCTGTAAAACTGCCATGAGCCTATTGTTTGTTATTTTAGGCCTTTGATAGCCTGTCTGCGGTCCCTACTTTAAATACTCCTCCACTGACCACCAAGCTGCCTGCCCGTGTATCCATGTAACCGCTGTGAAACTGCCATGAGCCTATTGTTTGTTATGTTAGGCCTTTGATAGCCTGTCTGCGGTCCCTACTTTAAATACTCCTCCACTGACCAGACCACTGCTGCCCGTGTACCCCTGGAACCAATTATAAAGTGCCTACAGCCAGCCCATTTTCTTATGTTAGGCCTTTGAAGCCTGTCTGCGGTCCCTACTTTAAATACTCCTCCACTCACCACCACCAAGCTGCCTGCCCGTGTATCCATGTAACCGCTGTGAAACTGCCATGAGCCTATTGTTTGTTATGTTAGGCCTTTGATAGCCTGTCTGCGGTCCCTACTTTAAATACTCCTCCACTGACCACCAAGCTGCCTGCCCGTGTATCCATGTAACCGCTGTAAAACTGCCATGAGCCTATTGTTTGTTATTTTAGGCCTTTGATAGCCTGTCTGCGGTCCCTACTTTAAATACTCCTCCACTGACCACCAAGCTGCCTGCCCGTGTATCCATGTAACCGCTGTAAAACTGCCATGAGCCTATTGTTTGTTATTTTAGGCCTTTGATAGGCTGTCTGCGGC
Source organism: Ranitomeya variabilis (assembly GCF_051348905.1). Classification (NCBI taxonomy): domain Eukaryota; kingdom Metazoa; phylum Chordata; class Amphibia; order Anura; family Dendrobatidae; genus Ranitomeya; species Ranitomeya variabilis. Next base: position 376,740,690 of record NC_135235.1, on the reverse strand, counting down.
CCCAACTTGCAATACTCCTCCACTGACCACCAAGCTGCCTGCCCGTGTATCCATGTAACCGCTGTAAAACTGCCATGAGCCTATTGTTTGTTATTTTAGGCCTTTGATAGCCTGTCTGCGGTCCCTACTTTAAATACTCCTCCACTGACCACCAAGCTGCCTGCCCGTGTATCCATGTAACCGCTGTGAAACTGCCATGAGCCTATTGTTTGTTATGTTAGGCCTTTGATAGCCTGTCTGCGGTCCCTACTTTAAATACTCCTCCACTGACCAGACCACTGCTGCCCGTGTACCCCTGGAACCAATTATAAAGTGCCTACAGCCAGCCCATTTTCTTATGTTAGGCCTTTGAAGCCTGTCTGCGGTCCCTACTTTAAATACTCCTCCACTCACCACCACCAAGCTGCCTGCCCGTGTATCCATGTAACCGCTGTGAAACTGCCATGAGCCTATTGTTTGTTATTTTAGGCCTTTGATAGCCTGTCTGCGGCCCCTACTTGCAATACTCCTCCACTGACCACAATGCTGCCTGGAGTGCCTGCCTGTGTATCCATGTAACCGATGTAAAACTGCCATGACTGCCTACTGTTTGTTATTTTAGGCCTTTGATAGCCTGTCTGCAGCCCCTACTTGCAATACTCCTCCACTGACCACACCAATGCTGCCCGTGTACCCCTGGAACCTATTTAAAAGTTCATAGAGCCTAGTTATATATTTTATTTACTATTAATAAGGCCATGATGGACTACGCTGTACCACGCTACAAGCTAACCAGTCGACACTTCTTTTGCGAGAAAAGCCATCCCAACCCTCCACCAGCATGTAGAAGACCGCATTGTCCATGCACTCTGGCAATCTGTGAGTACAAAGGTGCACCTGACAACAGACGCATGGACCTGTAGGCATGGCCACGGAAGATTACGTGTCCATTACGGCGCAATGGGTTAATGTGGTGGATGCATGGTCCACAGGGGACAGCCTACTAAGTCTGTCTGCAGTCCCTAATTCAAATTGTCCTCCACTGTCTAAATCGGAACTTCCACCTTCTGGCTTTCGGCCTATAGTATCAGAAATTAAACTGCATTTGGCCTTCAACTTTGGTTAGGGCCTACTAACGGCTTCTGCCCCTCCCTGGTGTTGCCCTCAACTAAATAAAGCTGAGCTTCAACCTTCTGCTCCAAATTACCATTTTGAAAAATGCAATAGGCTTTTCAGGCCTACTAAAGGTGTCTGTCTGTGTGCCCCTGCCTGGTGTTGTCCTCAACTAAATAAAGCTGAGCTTCAACCTTCCGGCTCTCATTAAGTGGTTTTAAAAAAAAAAATGGTGGTTAGGGCCTACTAACGGCTTCTGCCCCTCCCTGGTGTTGTCCTCAACTAAATAAAGCTGAGCTTCAACCTTCCGGCTCTCATTATGTGGTTTTAAAAAAAAAAATGGTGGTTAGGGCCTACTAACGGCTTCTGCCCCTCCCTGGTGTTGTCCTCAACTAAATAAAGCTGAGCTTCAACCTTCCGGCTCTCATTATGTGGTTTTAAAAAAAAAAATGGTGGTTAGGGCCTACTAACGGCTTCTGCCCCTCCCTGGTGTTGCCCTCAACTAAATAAAGCTGAGCTTCAACCTTCTGCTCCAAATTACCATTTTGAAAAATGCAATAGGCTTTTCAGGCCTACAAAAGGTGTCTGTCTGTGTGCCCCTCCCTGGTGTTGTCCTCAACTAAATAAAGCTGAGCTTCAACCTTCCGGCTCTCATTATGTGGTTTTAAAAAAAAAAATGGTGGTTAGGGCCTACTAACGGCTTCTGCCCCTCCCTGGTGTTGCCCTCAACTAAATAAAGCTGAGCTTCAACCTTCTGCTCCAAATTACCATTTTGAAAAATGCAATAGGCTTTTCAGGCCTACAAAAGGTGTCTGTCTGTGTGCCCCTCCCTGGTGTTGTCCTCAACTAAATAAAGCTGAGCTTCAACCTTCCGGCTCTCATTATGTGGTTTTAAAAAAAAAAATGGTGGTTAGGGCCTACTAACGGCTTCTGCCCCTCCCTGGTGTTGTCCTCAACTAAATAAAGCTGAGCTTCAACCTTCCGGCTCTCATTATGTGGTTTTAAAAAAAAAAATGGTGGTTAGGGCCTACTAACGGCTTCTGCCCCTCCCTGGTGTTGCCCTCAACTAAATAAAGCTGAGCTTCAACCTTCTGCTCCAAATTACCATTTTGAAAAATGCAATAGGCTTTTCAGGCCTACTAAAGGTGTCTGTCTGTGTGCCCCTCCCTGGTGTTGTCCTCAACTAAATAAAGCTGAGCTTCAACCTTCCGGCTCTCATTATGTGGTTTTAAAAAAAAAAATGGTGGTTAGGGCCTACTAACGGCTTCTGCCCCTCCCTGGTGTTGCCCTCAACTAAATAAAGCTGAGCTTCAACCTTCTGCTCCAAATTACCATTTTGAAAAATGCAATAGGCTTTTCAGGCCTACAAAAGGTGTCTGTCTGTGTGCCCCTCCCTGGTGTTGTCCTCAACTAAATAAAGCTGAGCTTCAACCTTCCGGCTCTCATTATGTGGTTTTAAAAAAAAAAATGGTGGTTAGGGCCTACTAACGGCTTCTGCCCCTCCCTGGTGTTGTCCTCAACTAAATAAAGCTGAGCTTCAACCTTCCGGCTCTCATTATGTGGTTTTAAAAAAAAAAATGGTGGTTAGGGCCTACTAACGGCTTCTGCCCCTCCCTGGTGTTGTCCTCAACTAAATAAAGCTGAGCTTCAACCTTCCGGCTCTCATTATGTGGTTTTAAAAAAAAAAATGGTGGTTAGGGCCTACTAACGGCTTCTGCCCCTCCCTGGTGTTGCCCTCAACTAAATAAAGCTGAGCTTCAACCTTCTGCTCCAAATTACCATTTTGAAAAATGCAATAGGCTTTTCAGGCCTACAAAAGGTGTCTGTCTGTGTGCCCCTCCCTGGTGTTGTCCTCAACTAAATAAAGCTGAGCTTCAACCTTCCGGCTCTCATTATGTGGTTTTAAAAAAAAAAATGGTGGTTAGGGCCTACTAACGGCTTCTGCCCCTCCCTGGTGTTGTCCTCAACTAAATAAAGCTGAGCTTCAACCTTCCGGCTCTCATTATGTGGTTTTAAAAAAAAAAATGGTGGTTAGGGCCTACTAACGGCTTCTGCCCCTCCCTGGTGTTGTCCTCAACTAAATAAAGCTGAGCTTCAACCTTCCGGCTCTCATTATGTGGTTTTAAAAAAAAAAATGGTGGTTAGGGCCTACTAACGGCTTCTGCCCCTCCCTGGTGTTGCCCTCAACTAAATAAAGCTGAGCTTCAACCTTCTGCTCCAAATTACCATTTTGAAAAATGCAATAGGCTTTTCCGGCCTACTAAAGGTGTCTGTCTGTGTGCCCCTGCCTGGTGTTGCCCTCAACTAAATAAAGCTGAGCTTCAACCTTCTGCTCCAAATTACCATTTTAAAAAATGCAATAGGCTTTTCCGGCCTACTAAAGGTGTCTGCCCCTCCCTGGTGTTGTCCTCAACTGAACAAAGCTGAGCTTCCACATTCTGGCTTTCGCCCTATACTATCAGATATTAAACTGCATTTGGCCTACTAGTGTGGTTAGGCCCTTGAAACAGTGTCTGCTGCTCTTGGGTTTGCTACTCCACTGAACAAAGCAATGCCGCCTGTTTAGTCCTGTTACCAATTTTGAACTGCATGTAGCCTACTTTATTCTTTGGCCCTATATCTGTTTCCTCCTCATCCTGCCCATTGCCCAGCCACTGCTAAATGAGTCTGCTGGTACATTGACCTAGACCACTACATTCCCCTTGTACTCTACACAGCCAGAATCTGTCCCTGCTGAAAGTAAGGTTCCCCTTCCCGCATGTTATACCACCTTACACAGGGACAAAGAGGAAGGTGCAGATGAAAGTGCAGGTTCCTTCATCAGGTGGGGGGGCATACTCGTTGGCGACGTCACTGGCACAGGGCCCCTCAGAGTACGCAAAAGTGTCGCTGCTGGTGGGAGGCGCCCCCGCCATGCAAACACACCGCCGTACTTTGAGGGGCCCTGTGCCAGTGGCAATGCGAACGAGTGGGCCCCCCCCCCTGCTTGCTCAGGATCACAGCACTTGCAACTTTTAAATACTTACCTTTCCCTGCAACACCGCCGTGACGTAGTCCGCATTTCCTGGGCCCACGAAAAACTTGAGCCAGCCCTACTCCCCCCACAACTTTCCCCCAATTCCCTATGCCCAACTATTATTATACAGTTAATTAAGATTGGCAAGCTTCAGAAACAAGAATGGATGTTTTTGGCATTAAAATGGGCACTGTAGGTGTTTTCCTGGCCTCCACTCACTGCCGACTATGCTTCCCCATTGACTTGCATTGGGTTTCGGTCGATCCCCGACTTTTAGCGATAATCGGCCGACTGCACTCGACTCGACTCTGGACAAAATCGGGTTTCCCAAAACCCTACTCGATTTTAAAAAAATGAAAGTCGCTCAACCCTAATCTTCAGTATGAACAGAGGAGGGCACTTGATGAGCTAACTAGAATGAAAGAGGTGGTTTTTAAACCGTCTGATAAGGGCGGCAATATTGTGGTTTGGCCATGCACAAAATATGAAAAAGAAGCATTTAGACAATTAGGTGACCCATTATGTTATGAGCGCCTGTCTCAGGATCCTACTTTCAAGTATCAGCAAGAATTATTCAGTATTTTGGATTTAGCATTGGAGGAAGGTATAATTCCTAAATCTATCTGGGAGGGATTAAGGACCGAATCGCCAACAGTTCCAACATTATATTTATTACCTAAGGTCCATAAAAATATGCTAGACCCTCCTGGACGTCCTATTATATCCGGAAATGGGAGTTTATTGGAACCAATTTCAAAATTCTTGGATTTTTATTTGAAACCCATAGTTGTGGAATTACCATCATATATCAGAGATACCACTGAAGCTCTCCAAAGATTGGATGGCATACACATGAGTTCTGATATGTTTATTGTAACATGTGACGTTGAATCTTTATATACGTCAATACCTCATGAATGTGGTCTATCTGCTGCCAGACGATATCTAGCCAGTCGTAATTTTGATATATCTTTTATGGAATTTTTGATGGAGCTTTTAGAGTATGTTTTATCTCACAACTATTTTGTTTTTAAGGATCGGTTTTATCTGCAAAAGAGAGGCGTAGCGATGGGCGCGGCTTTCGCGCCTTCCTACGCCAATTTATTCATGGGATCATGGGAGCATGATCATGTTCAAAATGAGGATTACATTATGACTGGTGCAGTAATACTGTGGATCAGATTTATAGATGATATTCTCTTTGTTTGGCAGGGTCCACAGGAGGAATTAAATAATTATCTTCAATATTTGAATAGAAATGATGATAACATCAAACTTACCTGGACGATTGCACAGGATGCCACCAACTTCTTGGACCTCAGAATTAAAATCGATGAATTCGGCCATCTTCATACATCTATACATCGGAAAGAGACCAGTGTTAATGCTCTTCTACATGCACGATCTGCCCATCCTGCCCATGTGATTCGTGCAATCCCAACTGGGCAATTCCTTAGAACAAGACGAATTTGCGACCAAGACGCCACTTTTGAACAACAAGCTCAAGATCTCACCCAAAGATTTCTGAAAAGGGGATACAAGAGTGATATCATACATAAAGCTTATACAAGGGCAAGGGAAACTGAACGACAGTCATTAATGATTTCCCAAAAGAGGAACAGAGAAACTGATGGACAAATACGGTTTGTTACCAACTACCATTCGAGATGGCGAGAAATGGCTGACATCTTTTCAAAATTTTGGCCTATACTCTTACAGGACCCTACCATATCAAAAATAATCCCCAAAAAACCTCTTTTGGTTGCTAGACGCTGTAAAACTTTGGGTGAGTCGCTGGTCCATAGCCATTACGTTCCCCCCATTTCTAATTTTATTTTTAATTCAAAGGGCCCTAAATGGGGATCGTATAGCTGTGGATCATGTAAGGCCTGTAGACACATGACAAAAACCGTAGTCTTCAATAATTCAATGGGAACTCGGGAATATAGGATTTTACATTACATCAATTGTCGCACATCGATGGTAGTTTATCAAGCTACTTGCCCTTGTGGTCGCATGTATGTGGGCATGACGACAAGAGAACTACGGGTTCGTGTTTTAGAACATATAAAGGACATCAAAGCAGCAGATAAAATTGAGAGTAATGATACTGATGCGATTTCTAGATTGAAACCTGTAGCTAGACATTTTCGTAATCACCATCCGAATCAGTCCCATGCTCTTCAAGTCAAAGGAATAGATAGATTACACATGGGCAATAGAAGGGGTGATGTTAGTAAGAAACTTGCCCAGTTGGAATGTAAGTGGATCACTTTATTACAGAGCATGTCTCCTACAGGCCTTAATGAACAATGGGGTTTTTCCAGTTTCCTCTAGGTTTTACCTATTGATGAAGTACAATTTTTCCACAGTTTCTTCTCTTCTTTTTCATTTTTTATTTTTATTTTTATTTTCTCAAGTATACTTTATTATTTTAAGTAATTCTTAATCATAGTGGTTTTATTTATATATATGAATTTATTTATTTGCAGAGGTTCATTTTTATTCCCTCCTTTGGTGTGTAGGGTGTTTATTAAAAATTATAAATATATATTTGAGACTGTTTTGAATTATATTTTTCGCATAATATTATGGATTTATGTGAGATTATGCGGTTGTGCGCATATGGGTGTGTGCATACGTGTTTTCACGTGCACGCATTTATGTGTTCACGCATACTATCATATTAATTTCATATTTATACCTTTAGTAACATTTTTGGAGAAAGTTTTATATTCTATAACATTATTTTTTATATTAATTTGATAAATATTTGCTTTTATATATATATATATATATATATATATATATACACACATACATTATTATATTTAATATTCATATGTTATTATAATTTATTTTTTATTACATTATTTATAAAATATTTAACAGTATAATTTATTATCTTTTCATTTCATCATTTATTATTTTTGTTTATATATTCCTTTCATTTTTATATTTTATTAATTATTAGGATTTTCCAGATATATATATATTTTTTACAATAATTTATTGTTTATTATTATTAATATTATTTTTATTTCAATTTATATATTTTCTATTTTTTGTTTTTAATAACATATTTATTTTATTATTTTGGATGGTGATATTGGTATGTTTGATGTATGAATGGTAAAAATGAGAATAAATGTTGGTTTTTATTATATATTTTGTGTTTATTATAATTTGTATGGTTTCATTAATATGAATTGGAAATATTTACTGGTTTATTGTATGTGTATATATTTATTATTTTTTAATATGATTGTCCCGCATATATGATAGCTTTGGTTCATAAAGAGTAATGGCACATATCATTGCTATTATATTCTTTCGGTAGTTCAAAAGAATGGTCTTTTTCTTCTCAGTATTCCCTTAATTGTAATGGCTGCAGGTGCGCCGTGCGCCGGACGGCGCGTGCGCGCGTGCTCTGTTCAGATGCCGGGGACTTGGTGCGTCGCTGACTGTGACCTTTTGGCCGCACTCGGTGACGTATTTCCGGTTTCCGGCTTCACGGACGGGGAGCGCGTGCGTGCGCTGTATCGGCGCCATGTAATTATGGCGTTTTCCTGACTTTTGATAGTTTGCAGCTGACGGGTAACTATATTATGAGTCTGCACCCTGCACACACCACTCCCTGACGAAGCAGGTGCGAAACGCGCGTTGGAGTGGTGTGTGTGGGGGCTGCGGTGCACATTGTCTATTTGGTAAGGTCCGGCTTCCATCTGTGTATGCTCCTGCATACTATGTGTATAACTTGAAAAAATGCGTTATAATTAACTACACTATTACTGCACTTTAGAATTTGGAGGGTTAAATGCATGTTATGGCAATAATACGGATATACAATTGATTACAATCTAATTGATTCACATAATATTAATTCACATTCCTTGCACAGACATATGTTTCAAAATACACATATCATATATATATATTTTTATTATTTTTTAGTTTTTTGCTTGATATACCCATTTAGAGTGATTGTTTTTTAGTTCTTCACATATATTTTGCCATTTTGTGTTTATTCACCCACGCCACTAATTATTTATAAATATATATATACATATACATATATTTATTATTGCTTGTTTTAACATATTATATAGAGATATTTACAAAATATTCACTTGGTTAATAATTATTATACATTTTATATTATATTGTAGACCTCTCACATATATTTGTGTATTTATTTTATTTCTTTCACTAGTATATCAATTGGGTACTGCTATTTGTATTATTTATATGTAATTTTTGTCTCCAATTCTTTTGTATATGTTATTATATTTGCACATTATGGCCGGTTTATGACTGTGTTTCTAATATTCAAATAACCTTGATTGTAATTGCATTAGCACTTTATTTTGGTCTATTGGTATTTTTATTGCCAGTCAACTTTTGTGTACCACAGCCCCCCACATACAGGCTATATATTTATGTATTCTTTTAATTTTTAATATATATTTAGTTATTCTAAACAGTTAAAATTCTAATAAAATAATGATAATTGTTGTGTTATGTCCTTTTAATACAAATAAAATAAATTTGATTAAAATTATTTATTGAGTTGTCAGTAAATATTTTCTTTGGGTACATGCTTGTCGTGCAGTATTTACTGAATAGATCATATTTTGAGAATTGTTGGTATTTCTTTTCTATATAGGATTTTTTATCATTTGGTGTCAGGCTGGCTGCGCCTGTGCGGCGGCGCTGGCCGAGAGCCCGCCTCGCAGTGTCGTCTAATGTAATCCCACTGCGGGCCTGGGATCCGTGGCCATGCGCAGTGCATATCCTCGCCTCTCACTCCCCTCCCTACGGCTTCTTCAGACTGTGCGGCGTCACGGCCGTGGCATGCTATTAGGGATCAGCTGACGGCGCACAGTCTGAAGAAGGCGTAGGGAGATGAGTGAGAGGCGGAGGTTTAGATATGCACTGCGCATGTCCATGGATCTCATGCCCCCAGTGGGATTAAATCAGAAGACAATGCGAGGCGGGCTCTCGGCCAGCGCGGCCGCACAGGCACAGCCAGCCTGACACCAAATGATGTCAGAAGATGGGCAGCGCTAAGTGTGCCGGGCCAAGGGATAACATAACAGCGCAGGCTCCGGGACGGAATCAAACAACGCTGAGGAGCCGGGGCACGGTGCCAAGGGGGTAGGAATGACAGCTGTGCTGCGTCATATTACGAAGGAAAGTCCCACCTCCGGGACGGTTTTACGGTATCAGTGAACACATTTTATTGTGATAAGTTCTGCGTGTGCAAGGAGCTAAACAAAAATAGCTACCTTTTCCTTGTGCAGCATTACTGCTGCACAAGGTGGCTCTTTCAGTAACAAACGCCTTGGGGGGGGGGGGACAGGTTCCCTTACATTTCAGTTGTTGTGTCAGCGTGGCGGTCGCAGGACACATTGCCGGCTACACAGCTGGGGATCAGCTGACGTTACTGAAACCCAATAACACTGGGTCATATGTTTTGACTGTGCAGACGGCACTTCTGAGCCTCAACTGGCGGTGTTGGAGCCCAGGAATTTAAGTTCAGGTGGTAGAAAGATGAACACAACAGGAGACCTGGATAACGTAGACAGTCACCTAATTATTTAATCAGGAAGAGGAGTGGCAAATTCCTGCGAGATCCAGGCCTTGTTCATTTTCAGGAAAGTAAGCCAGTCAACGTTATCGGAGGATAGTCGCATGCGACGGTCAGTTAGTACACCACCTGCAGCACTAAAGACGCGTTCCGATAATACACTAGCCGCAGGGCAAGCCAGCACCTCCAATGCATACTGGCTTAGCTCTGGCCATGTATCCAGCTTAGAGACCCAAAACTTGAAAGGGGAAGAGCCCTCTGGGAGTACAGCAAGAGGGCAAGACATGTAGTCTGTCACCATCTGACGGAACCGTTGCCTCCTGCTGACTGGAACCGTCTGTGATGGTGTAGACTTTTGTGGCGGGCACAGAAAATTGTGCCACAGTTGGGCCATACTGGTCTTGCCTTGGGCAGAGGCACTGCTTCTGCTCCCTCTTTGTGCAGAGCCTCCACCACTGCCTGGACGCACTGAGCTGCTTTGTAATGCACTAGCAGCACTTCTCTCACTTGGAATGGAGAAGATGATGGAATTCACCAGTGTGTCTTGGTACTCCCGCATTTTTCGCTCCCGGTTCAACGGTGGGATGAGGCTTTCTACGTTGTCCCGGTAGCGAGGATCGAGGAGGGTGAACACCCAATAATCAGACATGTTGAGAATGTGGGCGATGCGGCTGTCGTTTCTCAGGCACTGCAGCATGTAATCCACCATGTGCTGCAGACTGCCAACTGCCCAAGAAACGCTGTCCCCTGCTGGAGGCGTGATCTCTGCCCGCTCGTCATCACCCCACCCTCGCTGTACACACTGAGTACTGGACAATTGTGTAACTCCCTCCTCCATTGACTCCTCCTCATCCTCCTCACAAACTGTCCCCTGCCTACGCGTTTGTGAGGAACCACGTGGCGCTGACTGTCCAGAAGATGATGGAAATGGTGAATCCTCATCCTCCACCTCTTCCACAACATCATCCCTTAGCGCTTGCAGTGATTTTTCAAGCAGGCAGATAAGGGGGACAGTCATGCTGACTAGTGCATCATCTGCACTCGCCATCCGCGTGGAATAATCGAAGGGACGCAAAACCTGGCAGACGTCATTCATAGTGGCCCACTCTGTGGTTGTGAAGTCTGAACGGTGCGGAGTGCGACTTCTTTGCGCCTGATGCAGCTGGTACTCCATTACAGCTTGCTGCTGCTCACACAACCGCTCCAACATATGTAACGTGGAATTCCACCTGGTAGGTAGGTCACATATGATGCGATGTTCCGGCAGGTGGTGTCGGCGCTGCAGAGCCGCAATGCGCGCTTTTGCCGTGCTGGAACGCCGCAAGTGAGCACACTCTAGGCAGACCTTGTGCAGCAGTGCATCAAGATCCGGATAGTCCCTCAAAAAACTCTGCACGACCAAATTGAGCACATGTGCCAGACATGGGATGTGAGTGAGGTTGCAGAGGCCCAGAGCTGCCACCAGATTTCAGCCATTATCACACACTACCATGCCTGGCTGGAGATTCGCTGGCACAAACCACACATCGCTCTCCTGCTTGATGGCATTCCAGAGCTCCTGCGCTGTGTGGCTTCGATTCCACAAAGAAATTAATTTCAAGACGGCCTGTTGACGTTTGGCCACGGCTGTGCTCATGTCGGTCGTAACAGGTAAACGTTCACGGGTCCATGTGGAGGTGGACTGTGACGGCTCCTGCAGCGATGATTCTGAGGAACTGGTGTAAGAGGAGGAGTCAATGCGTACAGAATGGATTCCTGCAATCCTTGGAGGGGGCAGGACACGTCCTGCGCCACTCGCACGATCTGTACCCGGCTCAACGACATTAACCCAATGGGCAGTGAGGGAAAGGTATCGCCCCTGTCCATGTTGACTGGTCCACGCATCGGTGGGGAGGTGGACCTTGCTACTGACGGCATTCAGTAGCGCGTGTTTTATGTGTCCCTCCACATGCTTGTGCAGGGCAGGGACGGCTTGCCTGCTGAAGTAAAAGCGGCTGGGCACATTGTACTGTGGGACTGCCAATGACATCAAGTCACGGAAGCTGTCAGTCTCCACCAGCTTGAATGACAGCATTTCCAGTGACAGAAGTTTGGCAATGCCTGCAGTCAGAGCCTGTGCTCGTGGGTGGTTTGACGAGAAAGGCCGCCTTTTCTCCCATGCCTGTACTACCGATGGCTGTACACTGGGCTGGGAGTGTGTGGATGACTGGGAAAGTGGTGCTGCGAGTGGAATTCCAGCGGGTCTCTGGACAACAGGGCCAGAGGTTCTTCCACGGGGATCCTGGGAGGAAGCCGAACCAGCTGCGTGTGAGCTGGAGGAAGAGGCAACACGAGCTGAAGTGGTGGTAGCTGCCGCTGTTGGTTGGCCTAGCTCTTCAGTGTGTTTTTCTAACTCCGCCGCGTGCCTGGTGCGCACGTTTCCACATGTTGGAGGTATTGAGGTTGCTGACATTTCGACCTCTTTTGACTTTGTGATGACACACCTTGCATTTGACATAGCAAATGTCATCTGCAACTGTGTCAAAAAAGGACCAGGCACTGCAAGTCTTGGGAGCGCCCTTTTTGGCTTTTGGAAGAGACATGCTCCTAACGGGTGCCAAAGCGGAGGCTGCAGGATCCGCAGTCTTCCCCCTCCCTCTCCCTCTTTGGGCCGTACGGGGAATCTCTTCCTCAGAGCTGCTCCCACCACCTTCCTGTCCCTCACGCCAAGACGGGTCAAGGACCTCATCATCTACACTACCCTCTGCCCCCAACTGCTCCTCCTGGGTAGTCTCAGCAGCAGAGCACGCACCAGAAAGTGGCACCTGAGTGTCATCATCAGCGGATGCGTCCTGCGATGTGGTGACCGGAGGCACTGGCCCACCCGCCTCTTCAGAGGAAGAGAGAAAAAGCGGTTGGGCATCACTGCACCCTGCCTCTTCTTCCATTTCTCCAATGCTGCTTGGCTGGCCCCCTGTTTCCAAGCCAAGAGATTCAGAGAACAGAAGTAGAGACGGCTCCTGTCCTGGGATCTCTGTCTGCCTGGGCAATTTGGCAGGTGGTGAAGAGACAGATGGCTGCTCTCCAGTGCTCTGTGTCTGAGAGGATATGGCACCAATAGAAGTTGATGCATTAGCTGCCATCCATCCGACAACGGCTTCAATTTGTTCTTCACGCAGCAGCGGTGTACGGCGCTCTGCGACAAAGCTGCGCATGAAGGACTGTTCCCTGGTGAAAGTGGGTGCTGATGAGTCACCGGTGCCCGCAGCAGGCACAGAATCCCCACGTCCTCTCCCTGCTCCGTGCCCACGCCCACGTGCCTTAGTCACTGCCTTCTTCATCTTGTTTGACTGATAAAGATAAGCAGAAAAGTACTAACGGCTTTGTGTGCTTATTCCTGAACAACTCCTAACAGGTATAAGAAACACTAATTTTCTAAAGTGTGGACTAGACTTTAATATGAGCTAATGTGGCCTACACAAATGTAAAGTGGTGTCACTGGTGTGTTTGGTGAACTTTATTATTTATTTATTTTTTTTGGGCTGAACTGACAACAGAGAGAGCTGCAGTCACACGGAGACCGTGCAGACAGCCATAAACGGCGCTGCAAGGCCCAAAAACCCTCCTCTACGTTATCCTATGTAGTGTTTTTCCACAAGTTAGCTGGAGACGGGTGGAAAGACACTAATAGGAATTTTTTGAAAAAATGTGCAGCAGCCTGCACTACTTAAAACAAAAGGAAAATTGTTTTTACGGTATGACGCAGTGAAGAACCCTGAGCTGGAGACAACCAGGCTATGGCTGCTCACAGACTACAGGGCGAGCTTCAATCACACGGAGACCGTGCAGACAGCCGTAAACGGCGCTGCAAGGCCCAAAAACCCTCCTCTACGTTATCCTATGTAGTGTTTTTCCACAAGTTAGATGGAGACGGGTGGAAAGACACTAATAGGATTTTTTTGAAAAAATGAGCAGCAGACTACACTACTTGAAAAAAAAAAAAGAACAGTATGAGGCAATGAACCACCCTCCCTGAACTGAATACAACCAGCTATGGATGGCCTATGGCTGCACACAGACTAGAGAGTGGGCTGCACTCACACACACACACACAGACCTTGCAGATCGCTGTGAAAACAGCGCTACAAGGCAAAAGCAAGGTGATTAGTAGGTGAACACAGCGGTTGCTAAATTAGCCTTTGAAAAGCACAAAGAAGCAAATCGCTATCTCTAAACTGGCCCTCAGTCAGCAAACAGCGTCCTGTCACTAACTGAATTCACAGCAGAGTGAGCGCAAAATGGCGCCAGCGACTTTTAAACTGCATCATGACATCATTTCAGCAGCCAATCACAGCCTTGCCAGTAGTTTCAGGCCCTCCATGCTGAACAGGATGTGCCCACACTTGGAATCATTCTCATTGGCTGATTTCGTACAAATTTGTGCAGTTTGAATCCTGGGAACTTCCGATTCCGGTATCCGATACGCGGCAAGTATCGGATCTCGGTATCGGTATTCCGATACCGCTAAGTATCGGCCGATACCCGATACTTGCGGTATCGGAATGCTCAACACTAGTTAAAAGTTGACTAGCGATTTCTCATTTTTCCAACAAAATCCACAAAACCATTCTCTCCATGGACCAAATCACCTTTGAAGTGAGTTTGGGGGTCAATATGACAGAAAATACCCAAAAGTGACACCATCCTAAAAACTGCACCCCTCAAGGTGCTCAAAACCACACTCAAGAAGTCTATCACGAGAACCAAAGCAATGTGGAAGGAAAAAATGAACACTGTACTTTTTCACAAAAAATTTAGGCTCAAACTTTAATTTTCACAAGGGCAACAGGAGAAAATTGACCACAAAATATGTTCTGCAACTTCCCCTGAATACACAGATACCCCACATGTGGGGAAAGCCACTGTCTGGCCTGATGTACCCAAACAGCACAACCCCTCAATTCTAACTCTAACCCCAACACCCCTAACCCTAATCCCAATCACAACCCTAATCCCAACCCTAACTACAACCCTAATCCCAACCACAATCCTAGTCCCAACCCTAAAACTAACCCTAGCCCCAACCCTAATTCTAACCTTAGCCTCAACCCCAACTCTAACCTTAACCCCAATCCTAATGGAAAAAAATTACATTTTTTATTTTATTTTTACCTAAGGGGGTGATAAAGGGGGGTTTGATTTACTATTTTTTTATTTTGCTCATTGTGATAGGGTCTATTACAGTGATCAAAATGAACCAATAGGAAAAATCTTCTATTGTTGTGGGTGCCAGGCAGCAGATCTCGTTGAGCTGGAGGTACCAGGGGGTGGGGGGTTTGTCTCGGGAAGGGGGGGGGGCATCTCTCTCTCCTCTGGTATGCTAGATCATATCAGAGGAAAGAGAAATAAAAGGGAAATCTGATTTTTTTTTGCGGTCACAGTTATTCACCGCAGCACTGGGGACGGTAAAAACTGACCCAAATCATGTTCTCTGGGGTCTCAGCAACCCCCAGTAGCAAAGATCCCAGAGATTCTCAGACACTGGGGGCGCTATAACCTTATTTCTTAGCACTGCTAAAAAGCAGAGCTGAGGAATAAGCACCCTTAACTGCCACTGTTAAAAGGCATATCGGCGGTCGTTAAGGGGTTAATACAGCATTACAGTAGTCTAGGCTGGAGCAGTTGTGGAAAACAGTGAGGGTCTTTGTTGTTTCCATGGTGAGAAAAGGGCGGATTCTAGAGATGCTCTTTAGGTGCAAGGGACAAGAGCAGGCAAGAGATTGTATATAGGAGGTGAAGCAAAGATTGGTGTCAAATAAAACACCCAGACAGCTACAGCAAGCCTGCTGCCTAGGAGTTATTGTGGTGCCACCCATGGAGAGGGAGATGTCAGATTTAGGTAGGTCAGTAGATGGGGGAGCACAAGAAGTTCAGTTTTGGAAAGGTTGAGTTTCAGATAGAGAGCGGACATGATGTTGGAAACTGCGGACAGACATTCCCTGGTGTTCTGTAGTACAGCAGAGGTAAGGTCAGGGGAAAACATGTATAATTGTGTGTTATCAGCATAAAGATGGTACTGAAAGCCAAATTTGCTGATCATCTGTCCAATTGGGGCCGTGTAGAGAGAATATAAATACGTCTTTTTAAGGGAATCTGTCATCTCATTTTTCTTCACACAGGGGCAGTCTGGTGCGGTCCGGGTCCAATGGGCGTCGCAGGTCCAAGTACGGCACCTCCCATCTTCATGCAATGAAGTCCTCTTCCTTGCTTCTGTTGCAGCTCCTGCGAAGGCGTAATTCTGTGCCCTCAATTCTTTGAGGGCAGAGCAAAGTACTGCAGTGCGCAGGCACCTGGAAAGGTCAGAGAGGCCCAGCGCCTGCGCACTGCAGTACTTTACTCTGCCCTCAACAGGGCAAATCAGTATGCCTGCGCAGGAGCCGCAACAGAAGCAAGGAAGAGGATGTCATTGTATGAGGATGGGAGGCACTGGACCCGGACCTGCGACGCCCATCGGACCCGGACCGCACTGGACCGCCCCTGGGTGATTATAATCTAACTTGTTTTTCTTATCTTTCAGGTTACATCAGGAGCTTATCTACAGCATTCTGTAATGACCGCAGCAGAAAAATGAGGTGAGAGATTCCCTTTAAGATGAGTTAGCCTAGGGCAGTTGATACAAAAAAACATTGGGGTAGAATGTGTAAAACAACTTCACACCAGAGAAGAGACTATTGTAATTTATCCTGAACTGCTCAATGCTAGGCTTAAAATATGAGCTTACATTTACTTACAAATCCATACATGTATATCCAATATATGGAAAAAAAAAAGTTTTGGTGTAGTTAAAGTTCTTATTAAGCTGGCTTCTTGAACCAGCTTGTTCAACAAAAATGCCAATGTAAGATCCTCCTAACAGTGTTGTGAAGAATATTGGGGATATAATTTCATACCAGTCATTTTGCATCCTATTTGGCCTGGGATTATAAATCCCCCTTTCTTTTGTACAGAAGGGACTCAGCAGGTAGTCCAATATTCTTAAAGCCTCAAGATATCCAATATCGGTCGGACGCCTCTCACACAGCCAAACCAGGTCTCCACTTTGCACTGACGAGGGGCAGTACCCCACAGTGTCTGCAAATTGAGATTCTGGTTTCGCTATTATCCTAAGTCATGTGACAAGGCTCGTTAAAGGGCCACTGTCACCCCCTCCAGCCGTTATAAACTAAAAGAGCCACCTTGTGCAGCAGTAATGCTGCAGTCTAACAAGGTGGCTCTTTTAGTTTTTGATTAAGTTATTACCTCAATAAAGCGTTTTAAAAATTGGCCACAAAGACCAGATATTGTACCTGGAGGCGGTCCGAATCGTCCTCTATCAATCTTCCAACTGCCGTCACTCTTCTCTTCAGGGGCGATGGTTGCCGCCCCCTTCGCGTTGTTGCTTCTTAAATCCGGCGCCTGCGCTGTGCGTGCCTGCCTGGGGCAGGCGCAAATAACAATGCCGGAAGGCGGGGGAGCAGGGGGAGCGTCAGAGATGGGAGAGCGTCCGAGATGGGGGAGCGCCTGAACAGCGCAGTGCGCATGCCCAGGAATGCCAGCCCCGCACTGTGCATAATGAATAACACAGTGCGGGGCTGGCATTCCTGGGCATGCGCACTGCGCTGTTCAGGCGCTCCCCCATCTCGGACGCTCTCCCATCTCTGACGCTCCTCCTGCTCCCCCGCCTTCCGGCATTGTTATTTGCGCCTGCCCCAGGCAGGCACGCACAGCGCAGGCGCCGGATTTAAGAAGCAACAATGCAAAGGGGGCGGCAACCATCGCCCCTGAAGAGAAGAGTGACGGCAGTTGGAAGATTGATAGAGGACGATTCGGACCGCCTCCAAGTACAATATCTGGTCTTTGTGGCCAATTTTTAAAACGCTTTATTGAGGTAATAACTTAATCAAAAACTAAAAGAGCCACCTTGTTAGACTGCAGCATTACTGCTGCACAAGGTGGCTCTTTTAGTTTATAACGGCTGGAGGGGGTGACAGTGGCCCTTTAAAGGGTCAACATTGACTTGTAGGATTGCTACTTCTAATAGTGGCACTAGAGTTCTAGTTATCTTCCTCTATGAAGAGATAATTTGCATACAAAGCCTCAAGGAAAGCAGCACCTAGCTCAGGAGGGGGGTGTCAATCCTTCAAAGGATGTGAGTGACAGATCTCACACCCTGAGCAAGCTCAGAACAGGACAAAGGCTTGCTTGCAATATAGTCATGCTGAAACTGCCAAAGAACATTCTATAATCCTAACAAACCTGGCCTAAATAGGCAGCATGTCCAACAATTAGAAAAAACAAGGAAAAACTGAAGCATAAATGGCTATAAATATAAATGAATATGCGGTACCTTTATTAAATAAATACAAAATCTAAAATTCATTAAAAATTTACAAAGGGAAGTGACAGACGCCATGCATCTAGGTTGACAGAACAAATATCAAAAGATATTCTATGCACAATTGGTTGGTAATAAATTCATAATTACTATAAATAATATATCTAAAAAATATAATTATATTCCCATGTGGGACATTAACATGAGGGTACTAATAGTAAATAACAAATCTTTATAAATAGAATTTTTTACTCTCGCGTATCAGCAGTCTGAAATGTATGTTTCGCCTTAAATAATGATGACAATGATCTATAAATGGAGAAACTTCTCCTAAAAAATGTGACCTAATGAAAAAATTAGAATCTACAGTGTGTCCGTAAAATCACGGTGCACTTTAAGGCTAAGTTCACACGTTGCAGAATTGCCGCGGAAATTTCCGCAGAAATTCTGCGCCTCCTGCCGCGGGGATATCGCATGCAGAATTAGCATGCATATACCCGCAGAAAACTAGCGTTTTGCAAGCATAATTAGCTTGCAGAATGCTAGAGTTTTCCAAGCGATCTGTAGCATCGCTTGGAAAACTGACTGACAGGTTGGTCACACTTGTCAAACATAGTGTTTGACAAGTGTGACCAACTTTTTACTATAGATGCTGCCTATGCAGCATCTATAGTAAAAGATCGAATGTTTAAAAATAATAAAAAAAATAAAAAACATGGTTATACTCACCTGCAGACCTCAGCGGCGTCCATTCCTATAGCTGGTGTGGGGTGAAGGGCCTGTGATGACATCGCGGCTTGTGATTGGTCGCGTGAGTCACATGAGCGGTCACGCAACCAATCACAAGACAGTGACGTCATCGCAGGTCCTTCACCGCACAGCAGCTATAGGAACCGAAGCGGCAGCGTGCAGCGGAGAGGCCGGAAGACTGCGGGGGACATCAAAGGTGAGTATACGACTATTTTTTATTTTAATTCTTTTATTTTTTTACCAATTATATGGTGCCCAGTCCGTGGAGGAGAGTCTCCTCTCCTCCACCCTGGGTACCAACCGCACATGATCTGCTTGCTTCCCGCATGGTGTGCACAGCCCCGTGCGGGAAGTAAGCAGATCAATGCACTCCTATGGGTGCAGAAATCACCACGATTCCGCAATTTTAATGAACATGCTGCGTTTTTTTCTGGAATGCGATTCCGCTCAGGAAAAAAATGCAGCATGTGCACAAAAAATGCGGAATGCATTCTATTACATAGGATGCTTAATGTTAGCGTTTTTTTCGCGGTTTTATAGCATTTTTATAGCGAAAAAACGCGAAAAATATGCTACGTGTGCACACAGCCTTATAGTTTACATTTTGGTGCCCTTTCTCTGGCCCAATCATATCAGACCTGTTCATGAGGAGAGATAACAAGAACAAATCAAACAGCACAAACTCATTTAAGCTGTTGCTGAGCCCCAAGTCAGATTAACCCCTGATAAACTGAACTCTGATTAATACACTGCCAGGTCTGTGACATCATGCAACCACAAGCTTATGCCAGCAGTGTGGTTTTCCATGCCAGTTGAGATGCGGATGGTACAGAGGAAAGTTCAGTGTGTTCTGTGGCTCGCTATATTCGAATCTGTGACCAAAGTGCTACGTGAATATCGGCACATTTATAATGAAGCGCCCCCACATAGGAATAACATTACTCGGTGGGATAAGCAGCTAAAGGAAACCGACAGTTTGGTGGAGAAACCCCGTTCTGGTAGGCCATCAGTCAGTGATGAGTCTGTAGAGGCTATACGGGATAGCTACCTAAGGAGCCCTAAAAAATCTGTGCGTGCGTGTGCTTGACAATTACACCTAAGCAAGACTACAGTTCATAAGGTGTTAAAGAAACATCTCTGTTTTAAGGAGTACAAATTGCGGCTGTTGCATGCTATCAAACTAGCGGATAGACCCAAACGATGCGCATTTGCTAAAGATATGCTTCATGAGATGGACAATTATGCAAGATTTTTGCAGAAGATTGTGTTTAGCGAAGAGGCGACCTTCCATATCTGTGGATAAGTTCATCGCCATCCTCATGCCTATGTTGAGTACGAACGTAACACCCCTAAAGTGAACATGTGGTGTGGCCTGATGCATGATAAGGTGATAGGCCCATTTTTTTTCGCGGAGCAGTCTGTGATGGCAAACACGTATCTTGACATGTTGGAATTGTATGCAGTGCCACCAGAGGCGTAGCTAGGGTTTTGGTTCAGGGGGGGGCGAAATTTTTAAGTGGGCTCCTAACCAGGTAACCTTGATTACAACTCGGTGACGCACCCTAATAGTGGAGGAGAACCTCAGCAGATGACTGCGCTGTTACTGAAGATAATCTCTATATAAACACCAACATAGATATTACTGCCATATGGTCAGTGGTAGATACCAGCCCTATAGAACATATAAGAGATCACAGCACAGTTACAGATAATGTCTTACTACTGATGTTCTTTCTGATAGAATCTTAAAATTTTTCCCTTCTTTTCCAACTGGCCCAGACCGGCACAACTTCTTCCAGTACAACTTGTCTGCAGAGAATACAACAAAGACACATTTAACTTCTCATATTCCAGTCCCATCACCATCTATTCCCAACCTGCACAAACTCCTCATCCTGCTGATACCCCAATACTGAGCCGTTGCTGCCGTATCTGTCCCTATTACTGCACCTGATACCCCAATACTGAGCCCCTGCTGCCATATGTGTCCCTATTACTGCACCTGATACCCCAATACTGAGCCGCTGCTGCTGTATGTGTCCCTATTACTGCACCTGATACCCCAATACTGAGCCGCTGCTGCCGTATGTGTCCCTATTACTGCACCTGCTGTGTGGTTCTCTGTGCCCTCTAAATTCTAAAGCACCCCTCTATAATATAGTAATGCCGGGTGCAAGTGCCCCAGAAAACAGTGCCCATATTTTGCCCCCTTGAAAGTAATAATGCCCTGTGTGCCCCTTTGATAGTCACAGTAACCTGAGTTCCCCTATAACAATAAGTGGCCACTTTACATTTAATAATGTCCCGAGTCTCCCCCTGTACAGCTCCCCTATATACAGCATGATGCTCTCTTATACACAGTATAATGCCCCCTCACTGTATAGTACCACCCACACAGTATACTGACCCCCTAATAGCCCCCAAACTGTTTGATGGCTCCAACACTGTATGATGATCCCTTCACTGTAATCTTCATACTGTATGATGGCCCCCTAGATAGCCTCCATATACAGTAGCATAATGCACCAAATAGTCCAGAATATAGTATAATGCACTCCCCATAGGCAGACTCTATAACATAAGGCAGCCCCCATAGTCAGACCCTGTAATAAGGCAGCCCCCACAGGCAGACACTGTAATAAAGCAGCCCCCATAGTCAGACCCTGTGATAAGGCAGTACCCTCATAGGCAGACCCAGTAATAAGGCGGCAGACCCTGTAATAAGGCAGCACCCCCATAGTCAGACTCTGTATTAAGGCAGCCCCCATAGTCAGACCCTGTAATAAGGCAGCACCCCCATAGTCAGACCCAGTAATGAGATCGATTCTCCCTGCTCTGCCACAGAATGTAACTGTATCGGCGCGCACAGTAGCATAGCTCTGGGTGGGCCCCCTCAGAGCACTGGGCCCGGGGCGCCCACACTCTCTGCTACGCTACTGAGTGCCACAATTTCCAAAAGGTGTCATCTTTCAACAGGACGGTGCTCCTCCACACTACGCCACCATTGCTCATGAGTTTCTGGATAGAACATTCCCCCGGTGGTGGATAGGCAGGGGTTCTGTCAAGCCATAGCCACCACGATCCCCGGACCTGACGAACCTAGACTTTTACTTTTGGGGGGTTATGTGAAGCAACATGTGTACATTGAACATATCAATGACATTAATCACTTAAAACACAGAATCACAGACGTTATTCACTCTGTTACACCAGACGTCCTTACCCGTGTGTGGCAAGAACGTCACTATCATTTGGATGTGTGTAGGAGCCCACATCGAACTGCACTGAATAGGTTATGAAACTAGGAGAGTTTTTATTTTATTTGGAGCAGATTTCACTTTTCTATCGTCTTTTGTTACTTTCCAGTGACTGGTCAAAAGGGCACCATAACTTTACGTACACACTGTTTTTAAGGAGGGATGAAGTTAAATATCACATGTCAAAAAAATCAGATAATGATATGTAAAAATGAAACGGTCATGGTCCAGTCCGGAGTTTATTTTCATCTTTCCTCTCTTGGGACTGGTCATGCAGGGGTTAATCTCCTCAGCCTCGTTCTTGAGCTAGCTGGGCTATTTCAGTCCCTCACAGCCTGCTGACCAGTGTTAGTGATAGTTCTTGCTTCCCAGCTTGAGCCCCTGGCCTGAATTCTGGTTTTGGTGATCCTTGTGCCTCTGACTGCCTGTATCCGTGTATGACTCGATCTGATCTCTGGACTTCGCCTCTTGTTTTCCGTCTCTGACACCGCGCTCCCCAATTGGTTTCTACTTTGGCTTGTACCCAGACTCTGTCTTACGTCTCACGTTTTGGTTACCACGTTCCCGTTAGGCTCTGATTTCTTGCTTGTCCCTGACTATTCTCCTGACTGCCCCTGTGTACAGTGCTGATATCTCTGTGTATGACCTTGGCTTGTCTGACTTCTCTCATTACCTGTAACACCTGTGCCTGAGCTCTGTGTTACTACACTTAGTGTTTAACCTCTCTTCCCTCACCAGCTCCCCTTGGTGGAGGTTTCACTACATTATCACTAACCACACATTTACACTGGATTTTGCATTTTTTTTTCTCTGGTCATGGATCCGCTGCATAACTTGGCGGATCAAGTGTCCAGTTTGACACAGATGATGTGGGATTTTTCTGTGAAACATCAGTCCCTTGTCATGTCTCATACCCACTTACAGAAAAAAACTGACTGAGACTGTTATGACCGTGCAGGGAAACACCTCTCATGATGTTAGTCTACCTGGTGATTCTGTGGATGTTGTTTTGCACTCTCCAGAACCCTCCGTTAAACTTCCAGACACGTTTTCTGGCGAAAAAGACAAATTTCACATATTCAGGGAGAGTTGTAAATTATGTTTTTTTCAGGGGGTACGAATTATTATCTCCCTACTTAGGAAGGGTCCCCAATCCTGGGCTTTCTCTCTTCCCCTTATTGCCCCTGAACGGAGGTCGGTGGATAGGTTCTTTGAGGCCCTAGGACTTATTTATGACGAACCGGACCGTGTCAGGGTGGCAGAGGACACCATTTTGGATCTGGTTCAGGGGAAGCATTCAGCTGAATGGTATAGCTCCGAGTTCCGTCAATGGTCCACTGAGGTATCTTGGGATGACTCCGCACTGAGATGTCTATTCAGAAAGGGACTGTCGGATTGCTTGAAGGATGCTCTGGCTCTCCATCCACCTCCCAGCTCTTTGGAGGAGGCTATGACTCAGGCTATCCATATGGATCGGAGGCTACGGGAAAGAAGTCTTACACAATGAGGGATTCCGTTGTTCCCTGCTAACCCTGATGCTTCGCTTCCATCTGAACCTATGGAGGTGGGAGTCACCGACCTCAAAGAGAGAGGAAACGGCGGCATGATGGAAAGCTGTGTTTTTTCTGCGGAGATCACGGACACTGGAAAAAGGACTGCCCCTCCTGTCCTCCTTCTAACAAGCGGCTGAGTCTGGGTGATCATCGTGGAGGTCACTCAGACTCTCAGGTACCATTTTCTTCATTTGCAAAGATACGGTTAAAGGTGGAACTTGGTGTGGAGAACAGCTTTGTTCATTCTTCGGCTTTTGTAGACTGTGGGTCATCCCTGAACTTGATTGACTAAGCTGGTGGCCCGCTGTAGATTAGGGACAGTTAGGTTGGAGACTCCCGTAAAAATTGTGGCTATTGACTCTACACCTCTCACAAAGGATGGTCTCCATTTCATTTCTAAAGAATTCACCCTCAGGGTCGGGGCCCTGCACCAGGAGCGTATGACATGCTTTGTTTTGGATAATCTCCCTGCTGGCCTGGTGTTGGGGTTTCCCTGGTTGCAACGGCATAACCCGGTTATTGACTGGGTTCTCGGGATATTGTTAAATGGGGACATAGTTGTTCTGAAAATTGTCTTGCTACTGTGTCTATGTCATCTGTCAGTCTGGAGGGTATTCAGGAGTACCTGAAGGACTTTGAGGATGTGTTCTCCGAAAGGCAGGCTGAGGTTCTACCACCACACCGCCCATTCGATTGTGTCATTGATCTTGTCCCCGGTGCCAAATTACCCAAAGCCCATCTGTACAATCTCTCTGGCCCTGAGCAGGCTGCTATGAAGGAGTATATCTCTGAAAGCCTCCGTAAAGGGCACATTCGGCCATCTGTCTTTCCCGTGGCGGCAGGGTTCTTTTTTGTTAAAAAAAAAAAAAAGATGGTGGTTTACGCCCATGCCTTGATTTTCAAGAACAGAACAAGATTACTGTGAGAAACACTTATCCTCTCCCACTTATACCTGATTTGTATAACCAAATGTCGGGGGCTAGGTGGTTTTCTAAGTTGGACTTCAGGGGAGCATACAATCTCATCCGTATGTTGGAACGGATGAGTGGAAAACTGCATTTCTCACTTCTGAGGGTCTGTTTGAAAATTTGGTCATTCCGTTCGGTTTGACTAAAGCACCAGCAGTATTCCAGAATTTCATTAACCATATTTTTTCTGACTTTATTGGGTGCTTTGTGGTAGTTTCTTGATGATATACTCATATATTCCTCTGATAGACTAAGTCACATGAGTCATCTTCGTGCGGTTCTCCAGAAGCTCAGGGAGAACTCACTCTTTGCCAAACTGGAGAAGTGTTCATTTTTCACTCACGAATTGTCCTTTCTAGGGGTCATTTTGACCGCTGAGGGGTTTCGTATGGACCCTAGGAAGGTACAGGCCATTGGACTGGGTGCAACCCAGAGATCTCAAGGGTCTTCAGCGATTTCTGGGTTTCGCCAATTACTACAGAAAATTCATCAAGGGGTTTTCTCAAGTGGTCAAACCCCTCACTGATCTCACTCAAAAGGGGGCTGATCTCAAAAACTGGTCAGCTCCAGCAGAGGCGGCGTTTTCTTCATTAAAAAACAGTTTCATGACTGCCCCTGTACTGATTCAACCAGATTTATCAAAACCATTTATCATAGAGGTGGAACACTCTGAGGTGGGGGTGGGGGCTGTTTTGTCCCGAGGTCCCACCACATTAACTAACTTAAGACCCTGTGCCTTCTTTTCAAGAAAATTTTCCTCTGCTGAGAGGAATTATAATGTGGGTAACCGGGAGTTATTGGCCATTAAATTGGCATTTGAAGAATGGAGGCATTTTTTGGAGGGGGCGGTCCATCGTATAACTGTCATAACTGATCACAAGAACCTGTCTTACATCGAGTCCGCCAAACGTTTAACTCCGAGACAGGCACGGTGGTCACTATTTTTTTCCAGATTTCAGTTTTCCATCACTTTCAGACCAGGGTCCAAGAATGTGAAGGCGGATGCCTTGTCTCGCAGTCTAGATCCAGTATCACCTCCTGAGCCTCCTTCCTCCATTCTTCAGCATGGGGTGGTGGTTGCTGTGGTGTCCCCGAAATTGGAACAGGAGATTCGTGAGGCCCAATCTCTTGCTCCATCATCCATACCTGAAAATAAGCTCTTTGTGCCTGTCCAGTATCGGTTGAGGGTGCTTCAGGAGTTCCACGACTCTGCTTTGAGTGGGCATCCTGGAATCTCAGCCACTCGTAAAGCCATCACTAGGCTGTTCTGGTGGCCCTCGTTGACTTCTGACATCATAGGGTTTGTGTCATCCTGTGAATCTTGTGCCCGCGCAAAAACCTCCCGCAACCGGCTGGCCGGGGAATTGGTACCACTGCCAATTCCAGATAGACCGTGGACTCATCGGTCCATGGATTTTATTACTGATCTTCCCCCCTCCAATGGAAAAACTGATCAGGGTAGTGGTTGACAGGTTCAGTAAACAAGCACATTTAGTACCATTAACTGGCTTTCCTAATGCTGAGACTCTATCTAAACTATTCATTGAGCATGTTATCCGGCTGCATGGTGAGCCTGTCAGTGTAGTGTCTGATAGAGGGGTGCAATTCGTGGCAAAATTTTAGAGGGCTTTTTGTAAAAGGCTGGGCATCAGTCTGACCTTTTCATCGGCCTACCATCCCGAGACCAACGGTCAGACTGAAAGGACCAATCAGTCTTTGGAACAGATTTTACAGTGTCTTGTCACGTCTAGACAGGATGATTGGTTCTCTGCAATTCCTATAGCGGAATTTGCTTACAATAATCGTGTCAATCAGTCCAGTGGTACTTCCCCATTCTTCTGCAATTATGGGTTTCACCCTCATATTGGTGAGTTTTCTTGGCTGGATTCTGGGTGTCCAGGGGCTGATTCAGCCTTTCTGCGGTTGGGGGGGGGGAGAGATCTGGAGGGAGGTTCAGAAAAACATTGGAGAGGCTCAGGGCAAATATAAATTTTTTGTGGATAAACGACGTTCTGTGGGGCCGACTTATCAGGTGGGGGATAAGGTATGGTTATCCACCAAAAATATAAGGCTGAGAATTCCCTCTGCTAAGTTGGGCCCCAAGTTTATTGGTCCATATAAAATTTTAGAGGTGAATAATCCTGTGGCCTTTCGCCTATGTTTGCCTCAGTCTTTGCGGATCCCCAATGTGTTCCATAAGGCACTTCTGAAGCAGTCGGTGCCCTCCTCTGGTGAGTCTCCCCCGCACCCGCCGCCTGTTGTGGTAGATGGCCAGACCAAGTATGAGGTGGAACATGTGGTGGATTCTCGTATGCCCCACCGTTCACTGCAGTACTTGGTCCATTGGAAAGGATACGGTCCTGAGGACCGGTCATGGGTGCCGGCGCGTTCGGTCCATGCTGATCGCTTGGTCGGAACCTTTCACGCTCGTCATCCAGGGAAGCCTGGGGTTCCTGTGGCCCCCCATTGAGAGGAGGGTACTGTCATGGTCCAGTCTGGAGTTTATTTTCATCTTTCATCTCTCGGGACTGGTCATGCAGGGGTTAATCTCCTCAGCCTCGTTCTTGAGCTAGCTGGGCTATTTCAGTCCCGCACAGCCTGCTGACCAGTGTTAGTGATAGTTCTTGTTTCCCAGCTTGAGCCCCTGACCTGAATTCTGGTTTTGGTGATCCTTGTGCCTCTGACTGCCTGTACTCGTGTATGACTCGATCTGATCTCTGGACTCTCTGGATCTCTTTTCCATCTCTGACACCACGCTCCCCGATTGGTTTCGACTTTGTCTTACGTCTCGCATTTTGGTTACCACATTCGCGGTAGGCTCTGATGTCTTGCTTGTCCCTGACTATTCTCCTGACTGCCCCTGTGTACAGTGTTGATATCTGTGTATGACCTTGGCTTGTCTGACTTCTCTCATTACCTGTGACACCTGTGCCTGAGCTCTGTGTTACTACGCTTAGTGTTTAACCTCTCTTCCCTCACCAGCTCCCCCTGGTGGAGGTTTCACTGCAGAAACCTCCTTTTTCTTATTTTTTTGGGCAACTCAATGGACAGAGGAGGAAAACCCCTCCTAAAAGTAGTATATATGTGAGATGACTATAAAATATCTTAGGAGGTACAGGTATATATCACATTTGTGAAGCTCACTGGCCAACAGTACATAAATCTGGACAGACATGTGAGACTTTGGCTCAAAAAAGGTACAGACATACAGTGGGGGAAATAAGTATTCGATCTCTTGCTGATTTTGCAAGTTTGCCAAATGACAAAGACATGAACAGTCTATAATATTAATAATATTAAGGGTAGGTTAATTTTAACATTGATAGAATATCAAAAATAAAATCCAGACAATCACATGGTATAAATTATATAAATTTATTTGCATTTTGTAGTGAGAAATAAGTATTTGATCCCCTACCAACCA
The DNA here is from genome assembly GCF_051348905.1 of Ranitomeya variabilis. Lineage (NCBI taxonomy): Eukaryota > Metazoa > Chordata > Amphibia > Anura > Dendrobatidae > Ranitomeya > Ranitomeya variabilis. The sequence continues at coordinate 376,712,687 of NC_135235.1, read as the reverse complement.
TTAAGAGTTCTGGCTCTTACAGACCAGTTAGATGCTCCTAATCAACTCATTACCTGCATTAAAGACAGCTGTCTTGCATAGTCACCTTTATAAAAGACTCCTGTCCACAGACTCAAATAATCAGTCAGACTCTAACCTCTACAACATGGGCAAGACCAAAGAGCTTTCTAAGGATGTCAGGGACAAGATAACAGACCTGCACAAAGCTGGAATGGGCTACAAAACCATAAGTTAAAACGCTGGGTGAGAAGGAGGCAACTATTGGTGCAATAGTTTGAAAATGGAAGAAACACAAAATGACTCTCAATCGACATTGATCTGGGGCACAATGCAAAATCTCACCTCGTGGGGTATCCTTGATCATGAGGATGGTGAGAGCTCAGCCTCAAACTACACAGGGGGAACTTGATAATGATCTCAAGGCAGCTGGGACCACAGTCACCAAGAAAACCATTGGTAACACATTACGCTGTAAAGGTTTAAAATTCTGCAGTGCCTGCAAGGCACATGTGCAGGCCTGTCTGAAGTTTGCCAAAGATCACTTGGATGATTCTGTGAGTGATTGGGAGAAGGTGCTGTGGTCAGATTAGACAAAATTGAGATCTTTGGCATTAACTCAACTCACCATGTTTAGAGGAAGAGAAATGTTGCCTATGACCCAAAGAACACCGTCCTACTGTCAAGCATGAAGGTGGAAACATTAGGTTTTGGGGGTGTTTCTCTGCTAAGGGCAGAGAATGGATGGAGCCATGTACCGTAAATCCTGAGTGACAACCTCCTTCCCTCCGCCAGAACATTAAAAATCGGTCGTGGTTTGGTCTTACAGCAAGACAATGACCCAAAATATACAGCCAAGGCAACAAAGGAGTGGTTCAAAAAGAAGCACATTAAGGTCATGGAATGGCCTAGCCAGTCTCCAAACCTTAATCCCATAGAACACTTATGGAGGGAGTTGAAGCTCTGAGTTGCCAAGTGACAGCCTCAAAATCCTAATGATTTAGAGATGATGTTCAAAGAGGAGTGGACCAAAATTCCTCCTGACATGTGTGCAAACCTCATCATCAACTACAAAAAAAGTCTTACTGCCATTCTTGCCAACAGGGGTTTGCCACCAAGTATTAAGTCTTGTTTGTCAGAGGGATCAAATACTTATTTCTCACTGCAAAATGAAAATACATTTATATAATTTATACCATGCGATTTTCTGGATTTTATTTTTCAGATTCTATCTCTCAATGTTACAATTAACCTACCCTTAAAATTATAGACTGTTCATGTCTTTGGAGCGCCCCCAGACACAGGGCCGCGGGGTACTCAGTACCGGGCCTCTCAGTCTCAGTCCTGGGGTTGTCACGGTGGCTAGACCCGGTCCGTGACTCTGCTAAGGGGCGTCCAATGAAAGGTGTGATGATGGTGCGTGGTGCAGGTTGCGATGAATAACGAGGACACAGGGTTGCAGTATCTTTACCTCTTTACTGAAGTCTTCGGGATCCGCAATCCAGAGTACTGCTAACAGGGCTGGCTGAGACCGGCCGGTCCGAAGGCACATCCAGAGTTTCCTTTGCAGGTGGAAATCAGTGCCTACCTTCTAGCACCTGTGTGTTGTATTACTTCCCTGCTGAGCACCACGGGATAGTCCTCACAACTGTTGTGTCTGTTTCTGATGTTCTTTCTCACAACTAGTATCTGTTCTGATGTTCTTTCTCCGTCCCCCAGATGATATGGCTAGGACACACCCGTATGACGGGTAGGCCTGGAGATCGTCTGGGACCCTAGTGTCGCCCCTCTCCCAAAATTGCCCCCTATGTCTGCTTAGGTGTTTCAGGTGAGACAGCCAACCTATAATCAACTGTCCTGCCACTGTTTGAGCATTGCTTGGAGCTCAATACTTCCTCGGCGTTCCGGCCACCGGCTACGCGCCTCAGTAGGATGTTGTCGATCTCGGGGCACGACTCCTACTGGCTTTATCTCCTTTTTGCTGAGATCTCGTTTCTCACTTCTCCACAATATATCTCGCTTCGTTTCCTTTCTTAAGATGCCGCCGCATTTGAGTGCAGGTGCGGCTCCGTAACAATCTGTCCTGTTCACTAGGTTACTGTCAGGATCCCACCCCTGACAGAGACCCCCCTGAATCTTCCCCCACAACACCCTCTGCCACAGGATGTTGACTGGATTCAACCCAGTCAGCTTCTCACTAACTTCCTATCCAGCCCCGTTTTACCCAAGTGTGACGAGTGGCCTAATACATAGAACCTTTTGCTCCCCCTGGTGGCTGAAGTGTGAAATGTAGTGTGTGACTGTGATACCTGGTCAGGTGAACTCCTTTTGTGCAATCAGACGTAACAGTACTCCCCTGAGTGGCAGAGCGGCATTACTGCAACGACCAGGTCTCTGGGGCGCTGCATCTTTGTCAATGGGCAAACTCACAAATTCAGCAACGGAACAAATACTTATTTCCCCCACTGTATATCAGAAGAGATCACAGCAAATACTCATCTGCACAACCTTGGTAGGTGGGGTATGGGTTCACCAAAGCACGTTTCGCTTCAGCTTCTTTGGAGGATATGTATGGGATCTGTAGGAACACCTTTTTATATTAGCACTCCCCAATAGTCAGGTCCAATGCTGTAAATACGGCGCTTCCAGGGGTCTTGCTGGACCAGAAGCCACAGGGTCGGCGTACCACGTCACACGACCACACCCCCAGCTGAAGGGTCAGTCAAGGGTAGGGGGAATGCGACGCTGCAAGGATGCATAGTCATGACCACAGCATCTCGCCCGCTGAATGAGAATTCTGACTACACTTACATTCAAACATTTTTTTCTCATACATTGGATGTTCATTTATGAATTTGAAAGTGAGGATAAGTCGGATTCTTTCTTGCCCTGATTAATGCAATTCAGAACTAAACGGTCACACATCTATCGTAAATGCAGCAACTAGGTTTATTTTTCTATTTTACTACTGTACTAATGCCTTGGTCCTGGTTGCCCTCCCTTGAAAATTCTGTTAATAACTTATTATTTCCACCCACAAAACTTTGGCCATTCTTTGGTCATGTTTTGTTGTGTGTATGTTTGCCATCATTGTACCATAAATGTGTAAAGAGGTGGAACACAAGAAGAGTCCGGAGGCGGTTACCTTCTCTGCTCCATGCCTGGAACCATTGAGCTGTGCTACAGGTTCCCTAGGGGGCAGATTTAGAGACTGGGACAGGAAGGAAGCCGGGCTGAGAGCAGGAAAGGCGCGCGCGCAAGGGTCAGAGCAGCGTGTGCAGCGGTCAGAGCAGGACGCTCCCGGCCAGAGGACAAATGCAGGGAGATTGCCCAGAAAGACTGCATCTTGTGAGTACATGAAAGCGGACTCTGCTGTGACTGAAGAGGGGTGCCTTGACACCCGTGCAGAGACATTGGCCGTGTAGAGACTGTGAAACCTGGTACCCATGGCATCAGTGTAGAGACTGTGACCCCTGGTACCCACGGTATCAGTGCAGAGCCCCTTATTCCGGTTAAGAGACTTAATAGAAGACTGAGCATCATTCTCCCGGGATAGGCTGTACTGTTAAAGCTGAAGACTCAGAACCGAGGGGACCCCGTTTGCCTAGCATTCCCTCTGTCTATCGCATTAACTCCCAAAACCCCCAGGCTGCGGGTTCCTAGAGACTACACAGCTCACGGATAACAGAGGGACGATAAGTGCCGCTGTTTCTCGGCACCTATGTTGGAGAAGATGACCCTACAAGCAAGTCCTCATCAGACTGTTAGGTGTTTTCCCAAAAAAAATTCAGTTTACTACTGCTATACTGCTTCCCATATATTTTGCACAGTTATCTTTTCAGTTTATTTCCTACTGTTTTCTCCCTGTTAATAAATCCCCCTCAACAGTTGGTCTGTCTGTTCCATGGTGTCATACTCAACCTTGCACCCTATTACACTTGGCGTAGTCGGCAGGATGTTACGTGGTAGTGCGGAAGGGGCAGACCAAGCAGTTGGGGGAGGCCCCAAGTCTAGCATCTCCCTGGGAGCCATGTTAGTTAACCTGCCAAAATTTTCGGGGAGCGATGCCATATTGTGCAGTTGGATGGAGCGTATCCGAGGGATGATGTGGATGCATCCTATGACGCCGGCTCTGCAGGTGGAAATAGCTGTGATGGCCCTAGAGGGGGATGCACGGGACTCTTATGCTCAGTCCCCCCCAGGCAAGAGATACCCTGGACAAAGTATTACGTATACTTGAGGAGACGCATGGTGACCCCACTGACGTAGGGGAGCTGCGCATGCGACTGTTCCGCCAAGTACAAAGAGAGGGGGAGACCGTGACGCGATATATGAATGCCCTGCAGGAGCTTCATACTGCCATCATACAGAAGGATGGCGTAGGTGTGGGGTCAATTGACGTGGTGCTGCGAGACCAATTGGTAACAGGCTTGCGAGATGTGTTGATGAAACAGGCCCTGCGAGAGCGCATGCGCGTAAAGCCAGATATGACTTTCTCTGAGGTCGGGAGTGAGGCACGCACGCGCGAGCAAGAGCAAGGTGTGATAGTGCCGGTGGGGAAGGTCTGGAGCGGGGAGGTAACTGCCCCTCAATGCATAGAAGACTTGAAGAAGGAGGTTAAGCGAGTCCATAAGGAAGTGGCTGAATATAAGAAGACCCCAGCTGCAGAGTACAGCCCTCCGGTGCGAGAAAGAGAGACCGGCCCCCAAAGTGAGACTAGTGCCGCTTGGCAAAGGAGAGTGCCTACATGCTACAATTCCAGAGCACCCAGTCAAAATGAAGAGGAGGCAATATGGGCCCGAGATTCCCAGCTGAAGATAAGAAAAATCTGGGAGGAGATTGAGAGTCTGGGGAAAGCCCTTACTACCATTTTGTGGACAAGCGGCATACCCCGAGGGAATGTGTGGAAGCCGCCAGAAAGAGATAGAGGAGAGGTGCGTAACATGAAGAAGGCTTCAGTGGTGGCCCCAGAGTATAACTCCGTATCCTAGAGTGAAGAGCAACCGCAGATGAGAGATGTCTCCCGCCGAGGACGATGATCCAGACTGAAGCGCCCTCCAGACAGACGCAAATGTGAGTGCTGGTCATGCAGAAGGGTGGGACACATGTCCAGAAATTGCCCTACCCGAGAAGAGCGGTGGCAGAGATCTGCTCACCCCTCTGAGGGTCCTGCTAACTGGAGGGAAAGTCGCCCCTGGAGAGAGTGGTATGGCAGGAAGAGGAGAGCTCCACCTAGAGCAAGACAGTACCACAATGTCAGATACCAAGGAGAGGTGGAGAAGGTGTGAAGCATCTCTGGTGGAATGACTGCGCTGTCCCGACGCGTGAAGGTGAGCCTGGTGGAACTCCAGCCTGGGTCTGAAGGTTTTGTCTGTGAGACTCCGCCCGGAGGAAAGAAAGGGACGTCCACTCAAGAAGACCACCTAAGTGCTTTACTACCTTGCCCATCACGAGTTCCCGAAGAAGGAGAAGAACTGCCAAGTGTTCCTGCGACGCTCGTTTTCGAGGTCCTCGTCGATGAGAAGGAGGAACCACTAATATCATCCCCTGAGATGAAGAGTATGCTGGCTGTCAGCGCACAAGATCCGGATCGGACAGAGGAAATGGAACATCTGTGTGAAACAGGGCGTGAGGCTGAGAAGCCCTGGGAAGTGATGCCCACAGAGCCCAGTGCAGATGAAGAATCTGGCTTGCATGGTCTTAATTCATCTGATTCTACTTTGGACAAGAATGCTCCTGTCAGAGAGGGGGAGCTATGGAGAAGAATTACTTGTACTAAGCCCCCAGACTGAGGAGCCTGAGCAAGAAGTCCCTAGAGTTTCCAATGGTGACAAGGAAAAGGATGAATCATCTACGCAGACATCGGCTAGTGGCAAAGCTAAGAAGAAGAAAAAGAAGAAGAAGAGGCCAGCAGTTGTCGATGAAGTAGAGGAGGCATATCTCAACCTGACTGATGAACAACTCCTAGACCATTTAGTTTGGCAATATGTGCAAGGAGAAAGGCAGAAGGAGATGCGAGAATTGCAGGAATCTGTCTCCCCTCAAAAGAGCAAAGAGAAGCATGAAGAGTCCTCGCCCATGAAATGGCAAGCTTTAAGAGAGGGGGAATGTAAGGAGGTGGAACACAAGAAGAGTCCGGGGGCGGTTACCTTCTCTGCTCCGTGCCTGGAACCATTGAGCTGTGCTATAGGTTCGCCAGGGGGCAGATTTAGAGACTGGGACAGGAGGGAAGCCGGGCAGAGAGCAGGAAAGGTGCGCGCGTGCAAGGGTCAGAGCAGCGTGTGCAGCGGTAGCAGGGCGCAGCTGCGCTCCGGGGAGAAGAGAGGGCTCCCTGCCAGAGGACAAATGCAGGGAGATTGCCCAGAAAGACTGCGTCTTGTGAGTACATGAAAGCGGACTCTGCTGTGACTGAAGAGGGGTGCCTTGACACCCGTGCAGAGACATTGGCCGTGTAGAGACTGTGAAACCTGGTACCCATGGCATCAGTGTAGAGACTGTGACCCCTGGTACCCACAGCATCAGTGCAAAGCCCCTGATTCCTGTTAAGAGACTTAATAGTAGACTGAGCATCGTTCTCCCAGGATAGGCTGTGCTGTTAATGCTAAAGACTCAGAGCTGAGGGGGCCCGTTTGCCTAGCATTCCCTCTGTCTATCGTATTAACTCTCAAAACCCCCAGGCTGCGGGTTCCTAGAGACTACACAGCTCATGGATAACAGAGGGATGACAAGTGCCGCTGTTTCTCGGCACCTACGTTGGAGAAGACGACCCTACAAGCAAGTCCTCATCAGTCTGTTAGGTGTTTTCCCAAGAAAATTGCGTTTACTACTGCTATACTGCTTCCCATATATTTTGCACCGCTATCTTTTCAGTTTATTTCCTACTGTTTTCTCCCCTGAGAGGAGAATCTTGCTCCTGTTAATAAATCCCCCTCAACAGTTGGTCTGTCTGTTCCATGGTGACATACTCAACCCTGCACCCCATTACAAATGTTATCAAAGGAAAGTATTGTAGTGTTGTTGGGTGCTTTGGGAGCACTGTCCCAGCAAGGGATTTCCCAATGCTTTTTTAAGTCATCCTCCATTGCATTCTTAAGGGACGTGATTCTGAAAATCTGGCTGACAAAAGTTTGAATTCTGATGTAAATCTGACCTTATTCACAATGCTAAGTAATTATTACTCCATTTTCTATTATTCTCATTAGCTTAAACATTGTCGGGAATGTTTGTTGTGTTTAGACATGTTCAGATATCTGTTAGATCACAAGTAATTGATCTAATTCTGGGATTTTCTGCAGCTTTTAAGGTAAGCTATACAAGGCTTGCAAGTATACGCATATGATTAAGCTTTTCATCACAATTCTGGATTAGTGTACTTACAGTCATTTATGTTGAACATTCCTTTCATAACTCTGTGAAATGTGAATCTTTGTCTACAAGATACAGCTTGTGTGCAACTCAACACTTGTTAAATAAATGTTTTCCTTGAGAAAATGCATTACTGAGTTTATTATATACTAGATGGTAGCCTGATTCTAATGCATCGGGTATTCTAGAATATGTATGTAGTTTATTTATGAAGATTTTAGAATAATACATTGAATACACAGGATTCGGCCGGCCGCGACCAATTAGCGAAGCGTGGTTCAAATCCCGCGCCAATTCGCATCTGGACTGCGCCTGTCACTGATTGTTCGCGGCCGGCCATGTAGTATTAACAGCCCACATAGTATATTGCACAGCCACGTAGTATATAGCACAGCCACATATTATATAGCACAGCCCACGGAGTATATAGCACAGTCACGTAGTATATAACACAGCCCACAGAGTATATAGCACAGCCACGTAGTATATAGCACAGCCCACAGAGTGTATAACAGCCCACATAGCATATAACACAGCCACGTTGTTTATAACAGCCCACGTAGCATATAACACAGCTCACA